>NC_133772.1:70526185-70656173 GCF_003597395.2 Chelonoidis abingdonii
TGATTTTTGCCCAGACAGACTCTGTCTTATGCATTCCATCACTTCTTATTTCTTCACAGTTAACCTCATCATTGATGTACAATGCTACTCCACCACCTTTGCCTTTATTTCTGTCTTTCCTAAATAGCACATAGTCTTCAATACCTGTACTCCAGTCATGACTACTATTCCACCATGTTTCTGTTATCCCTACAACATCTGGTTTCACTTCCTGCACCAGTAGCTCTAGTTCCTCCATTTTACCCAACATTACAGTGAAGCTAAGCTGAGTGTTAGGTTTGTAGCACAACCCCAAACCCAGCAAGTTTTATGTGATTTCTGATTTTTTAGTGAAAGTTTCCTACAGCCCCATAAATAAGTCCAAAGTTAATAACTAGTTCCAAAATTGCCAGGTTTGTTACTCTTAATCTCCCTAATAGTTTTCTAGGCCAGTGGTCTCCAACGCAGTGCCCGTGGGCGCCGTGGCGCCCACTGGGGCATTTATGTGCGCCCACCTAGTGCCCAGCAGGAGAGAGAGGCTGCAGCCCTGCGCCTGCCGGGGACAGAGAACTGCTTCTCTCCAGCTTCTCCGGGGCTGCAGGCTGTAGGCGCCGGTGTTCTCGGTCCCTAGAAGGAGCGATGCTGCGGCTTAAGCCAGAAAAAAGCTGCGGCCCTGCGCCTGCTGGGGACATAGAACTCCGGGGCTGCAGGCTTCATTCTATGTTAAAGTAAGAATAATATATATATTTGGACCAGCAGTTCAACAATGTTTAACTTTTTTGAAATAAATAATGAAAACTGTTTAATATTTACTTTGTAAAAACTCCTTAATTTTTCTTACAGGTAGATAAAAAAGAGGAAATTCACATGGTAAGGTGAAAGAGTAATTGCCGAATAATTTAATTACTACCTTTTACATGTAAAATTACCCTTTTTATCTTATGGATTCATATATTATGTATATTAAATATGTTTTTCGTGGTATTTAATGTACAAATACAAAATAAGCCTTGAAAAATTGTTGGCGCCCGCCACACTCTTCTGAAAACATTGAATGTGCTACTGGCCACAAAAAGGTCGGGGACCACTGCTCTAGGCTATAATAGCCCATTTTATTAATGAATCTTAGATTTAATAGAATATGTATTATTTACAGATTTAGCTAGCTCATTTGTGCAGGAGACAACTGTAATTTGGCAGCTTGTGCGATAACCCCCCAAATGGGTTATCAAGTTTTGAATCTGGAGCCCTCAGATCCAAAACTCCATTAGCTGACTGCGATAGTAGACTGTTGGCTTCTATGTGGGCCAGTCACTAAAGGGAGATGCAACACACACTTTGTGTAACACCTACATCCTAAGAGCTCAAGGGGTAAAGTGGCAAGCAGTGCCACTTTCCCTGATCATGCTGAAGGAGGTATTTTTCAATCGAGTGGGGCTATGGCCACATCTCTTGTTTTTTGCTGGCATCAGGAATCAGTGCTTCAGAGCACTTGGGGAGGCTTTATGCCTGTTTCTGCACTCTGTAGGAGTAATGTTTCTGACTACCGCTGCTAACGCAGCCCACCAGCTTCTCTCTTCCCAGCATAATTCAGGTGCCTTGAGCCATGTTGGAAAAACATACTTGCTTCTTCTCCCAGTCTGCATCATATACAACCTCTTATTCTTGGCGTCAAAGGCCACACATCATGGCTACCATTAAAGCTGGTTGCAGAAACTTACATGGAATCACTTTCTGTCAGAGAATGCAGTCTGTCAAAGTTGAAACAATGCAAAATCCTGTTGATTTTGCCAATATTACATTTTTGAGAAAAACTGATAAAAATGTTCTGACAGTGTCAAACTGTCATTTTGATGTTTTTAGAGCAAAAATTTTTTTGCGACAAAGACAGGTGTCAAAATCTCAAAATCCTTCACCTAATGGAATTGCAGTTCTCCACACAGCTCTAGCTGCCATTTTGTTCTGCTGTCATCTCCTTTGAAGGTTGCTCTAGCCAAGCTGAATAACTTCTCCCACTCTGATCGTTGTGCCTCCTTCTGGGTGGGCCCCTAAAGCCAGAGCTGCTTCCTGACTAGTCTGCTATTCCGCCAATCACCCCCTCCTGCTTCAAATCTAACTGAGGAAACCACAATGTCTTGTTGTTATAAATCACATCCTTCCTTTCTCTACCCCCTCCTAGCTCCAGGTATACATGAGATGAAACATGTAATACCTGATGCAATGTTTGCTACAATGATTTACTCCCACTGCCTTGGTAGTAAGTGTTTTCAGGATTGAGCCCATAGATTCTAAACTCCTTAGGTCAGGGACATTGTCAGTGTCATGTACATTTATGGTGCAGTTACTCTTGTATAAATAATAAAAATCCTTTTACATACATACAGTCTGAGTTTGATTTACTGTTCCATTTGTTTATTTGTTTCCAACTTCCATATGGGAAGAAATATTCCATGTGGTTTACAACAGTGGTGATTTATGCAGTACCCTTTGATTACTATTATTTATTTTGATGTGTGTGTTTATAGAATAACTTTGGCTGTTTAGCTCTTGGCAAAAGATGGGAGTTAAAGGAGAATGACTGCCGATATATCCAGAAGAGGTGTCTATACAAATGTTTAGGGATTGCATTCTGGAGCTCATAGGGGAGAGATTATTATGTGGTACCTTTTAGTTTGTAGGCACCAGAGAGAAACAACATTGCAATGTATGCAGGAGATTGGATCTGTTTTCTCTTGATGCATGTTGGAACTCCTACTGATGTTAATCTGAGTCATGCCCCGCACTTCACTGGGAAGAATAAACTGAGTTTTTGCATGATCTGGGATTGTCATTTTAGTCTGGGGCTGCAGTCAAGTTTCCTCTTGAGGGAAGGGTAGGGTCGGAGCTGAATTAATTATTTTTTGCTTTGAAGTATGTTGAGCCTTTCCCCACCTTCCAGAGCTGTTACTTTTTTTCCACACTATCAAAAAAGCAGTTCATTGTGTATGTTTGCTTTCTTCTTCCCCTCACTCCTTTTGTTGTTTGTCTGTGGTATTCTTCGGATCATACAGTCTTTTCCCCACTTTACGTTCATACCTCGACGTCTCTAACTTTCCAAGCCAAAGAGGAATGGAGAGGTGTTCTCTTTGGAGCCTTTCTAATTTTATGCCTTTCACCAGCTGATGCAGTCTCTACAGCACAATTTGAGGCACTTCCCTCCCTTATGAGTTGAATGTGCTACTTAATCAATATTCCCAGGTCCAATCCCAGACGTATGATCAAGGCTTTTAGAAATGGATGCCTAAAGTTAGGGTCCTAAATCCATATTTATGGACCTAAATAAGTGGCCTGATTTTCAAAGGTCCCACCTCTGAAGTCAGTGGGAAGTCAATAATAGGGGAGGCTGAGTGCCCATAGGAGAGATTTATGTTTGTTTGAATTTTTTTATTTTTGTTTATTGTGCAGTTAGGCTTTCAGATATTTAGATCAAATTCAGAGGTGAGTCTAAGGGTTTGTCTACATGAGAAAGTTAGCATGCAGCACACTAAGTTGTGAATTTTAAGTGCACTAGTTGATTCACACTAAGTCCCCTTGTGGACACTCTTGCTGTGCATTAAAGGGATATCTATACTTGGAGCTAGAGCTGCGATTCCCAGTTCATGTAGATACACTAACTCTAGCTCCAACTGCGAGAGCGCGCTAAAAATAGTAGTGTAGCCACAGTAGCCTGGGCAATGGCAAGTGGTGGTGCTGGCTAGCCACCCTGAATGGAAACCTACCTGTACCACCTGGGTATGTATGCAGAGCAGCTAGCCTATGCCAACTCTATCCCTGCATGAGCTGCTGGACCCACACTACTATTTTTAGCATGTTAGCTTGATGAGCGCTAGTGCAGATATGTATACGTGCTCTGGGAATCATACCCCAGCTCCAAATGTAGACATAGCCTAGGAGTGCTTTTGTATATTTTAGCTTAACACATTGACGAAGTTCATTAATTAAACAGCACAATGTTATTTTTAGTGAGCAGCGAGAGTGTCCACATGGGGAGCTAGACTTACACTGGCTACTGCAGCCTTTTTCCTGTCTAGACAAGCCCTAAATGACTCTCACGTCAGATTAGGTTGATGTAACTTAAGTGCTGAGAGTCTGGAAGAAGATTTACATTGCACTAGGACTCACTTCTGACTTTGGCCCATTTGAGTTGTCACATAACAGTGGCACCTAGATTTTTTAATAATATATAATTGTTGTTGAAAAATTACTTAGCACTAGCCAAATGTAGTGCTTTTCATGGGCAAAGCGCGTTATGATATTATTACATTTTTAACATCCAGCATTCTTTACAATGTTAGTTACATTGTTGTGTTGTATACTGACATTGATATAGTGGTTCACAGTGGAGAAAGGTACTTCACACTGCCCCACAGAGATGTTGACCATATCTCTGAAACGAATGTCCATTATGTCTGTATACTGGCACTAGAAAAGGTTCAGAAAAGGGCAACTAAAATGATTAGGGGTTTGGAAGGGTCCCATATGAGGAGAGATTAAAGAGGCTAAGACTCTTCAGCTTGGAAAAGAGGAGACTAAGGGGTATAGAAGTATATAAAATCATGAGTGATGTGGAGAAGGTAGATAAGGAAGTTATTTACTTATTCCCATAATACAAGAACTAGGAGTCACCAAATGAAATTAATAGGCAGCAGGTTTAAAGCAAATACAAGGAAGTTCTTCTTCACGCAGCGCACAGTCAACTTGTGGAACTCCTTACCTGAGGAGGTTGTGAAGACTAGGATTATAACAGTGTTTAAAAGAGAACTGGATAAATTCATGGTGGTTATATCCATTAATGGCTATTAGCCAGAATGGGTAAGGAATGGTGTCCCTAGCCTCTGTTTGTCAGAGGATGGAGATGGATGGCAGGAGAGAGATCACTTGATCATTGCCTGTTAGGTCCACTCCTTCTGGGGTACCTGGCATTGGCCACTGTCGGTAGACAGGGTACTGGGCTAAATGGACCTTTGGTCTGACCCGCTATGGCTGTTCTTATGTTCTTATATTAATATGCTTCCAAATGAAAGTGAATTAAGTGTATTCCAACCATTCCTAGCTGGCTGCATGGTTCCTTAGAGCATGTCTGTGAGGGTATATTTAGCAGCTCAGTGCTTTTATAGTTAGAAATACTGTTGCACACTGCTTACTTGCTTTCTACATCAGCTGTGGCATATGACATCAAACTAGTCTAACTAATCTGCTCTGACCTAATACATGCCAGAAGGAACCTATTGCTTGTGCTGATGCTGAAATAGTTTCAGATGTTAGTTCTGGTTTGATGTATGTTTTCATGAAAAAATTTAAACCCTGAAACAAACAGAATGAGATCATTTACTACTGTATATTTCAGAAATGGTCAGATTATGACCACTTTCAGCTTTTCTTGTTTTTTTCCCTTTATGAACGAAGTGCTTAGATGTAAGAAGATTTAAAATTGACCTGGATGGTTGGACACTGTTTCCTTAGATATAGGAGTATGGCTGCAAGGACTCAAACAGTGCGCTTTCTATATACTTTATATGAATGTCAATGGAGAACCACTTAATTATGACAGTGGTGAATCTGGTGCATGTTGTACAAAAACTAGAGAAATCTGCAAGACTGAAGTTTTGAATGTGGTACATCTTTATTAACAGGTTAGTTGCGAACTGGAAAATTTCATTGACGAATGTTTACAGTGAAGCCAAAACTTTTCCAAACCGATGTGTTTCTAAAATATCTCCATTAGATCTTCTGCACCAATTTGTTGTTGTTGCTAGGCACTTCACAGAAACACTGTACTACTGTTCTTGGACATTAATGTGGTGTTTGAGCAAAAAGGATCTGAGTGTACTTTGGAAAAACAGATTTATTGTGCAAGCCTTCTCCCCTAATGAACTGGCAGATGTTGATGGTTCTCTGTAACTTCATTGTACTTGGAAATTAAATCTTGCTAGGGTTTCAGTGAAACAGCAAGTATTATCATTGTAATAATTTCTTTTTTTTTTTATCAACAGAATTTAATATAAGTTGCAGATATGGAGGAGTTTTCCATGTTGAGAAAAATCGTCGCTACAGTCTCACACGAGATGAGGCAGTTGAACTCTGCAAAGCTCTCAATAGTACCCTGCCAACAATGGACCAGATGAAGAAAGCTCACAGTTTAGGATTTGAAACTTGCAGGTAATGAAATTATAAAGAAGATAATATATAGTGAATATGCATAGCTGTCTGTCTGTCCATCCATGACGAAATGGTGTGCCAACTGCAATTATTTTTAAATAGCTATTCACTAGATGGTCACATCACCTATTAGTAGAAAAGCATGACTGAGTTGTAGTTGTAAATGAAAGTATAATATTCAAGCAAGTGTATTTCTAAAGGGATCCTGCAGGGATTGGCTCTTGGCCTAACACTATTTAAATTTTTATCAATGCCCTGGAAGAAAACATAAAATCATTATTGATAAAATTTGCAGATGACACAAGGATTGGGGAAATAGTAAATAATAAGTGGGCAAGTCATTGATTCAGAGTGATATGGATTACTTGGTAAGCTGGGTGCAAGCAAACAATACGTATTTCAATATAGCCAAATGTAAAGTCCTACATCTAGAAATAAAAAATTCAGGCCATACTTATAGGATGGGGAACTCTCTTCTGGGAAGCAGTGGATCATGGTGGATAATCAGTTGAACATGATCTCCAAGTGTGGCACTGTGGCAAAAAGGGCTAATGTATTCCTTGGATATATAAAGGAGTGAAATATTGAGTAATAGATGATATTACTTCTGTATTTGACACTAGTGTGACTGCTACTGGAATACTCTGTCCAATTCTGGTGTGGACAATTCAAGAAGGAAGTTGAAAAATTGGAGAGTGTTCAGTGAAAAATTGCATGAATGATTAAAGGATTGGAAAACATGCCTTATAGTGATAGATGCAAGGAACTCGATTTATTTATCTTATCACGAGAAGATTAAGGGGTGACTTGATTACACTCTATAAGTACCTACATGGGGAACAAATATTTGATAATACAGGAATCTTCAGTCTAGCAGACAAAGCTATAACAAGAGGAAACGGCTGGATGTTGAATCTAGACAAATTCAGATGAAGATAATTAACCATTGGGACAATCGACCAAAGGTTATTGATGGATTCGCCATCATAGGAAATTTAAAAATCAGGATTGGATGCTTTTCTAAAAGATATGCTCTAGTTCAAACAGGCCTTCCTGGCCATATAATCTATGACTCTATGAATTATGCAGCAAAGAGTCCTGTGGCACCTTATAGACTAACAGATGTATTGGAGCATGAGCTTTCGTGGGTGAATACCCACTTCATCGGATGCATGTCTGTGAATTATGCAGGTTATTCCAAACAAGCAGCTTTAGAAAGGAGACAAGATTCAAATGCAGCAAGCGCAGAGGGGATTCATTGTCAAGCAATATAGACTCATAGCAATAAAACTCTTATTTAAATCAAATGGATCAACTAACTTCAGTGGGATTTCAACTTGTACGAAATGAGCAGGGATTTCAGGATTCATCCTGTAGGTTATTGGGGTAGAAAGCTCAGTGAGGATCTCTTCAACTTTTTAAATGTTGCCAGCTTGTACTTTTTATCAGCCCTCTAAAGAGAGTCTTAATATTTATCAAACGAAAAATTAAATCAAATGACACTGTTTCAAGTTATTACATGTGAAGGTGGAATTGTCTGTTGTAAATTTGAATCAAGGCTGTTTTGTTTTTCTCAGTCCTTTAGCTGTTTTAATTTTCTTCCGTTTTCATTGCAAATTCATGAGAAATTGGTAAAATTGCTTTCATGTTGGTGTAGTATTGACAAAATCATATCTATGGAAAGTGATTAGTTTAATTAGTATCAAAATAAATAAATTAGTTCATGTTTGTGCAGTGCTTTGAAAATGTTCATTGTGATGCAGTATTAATATCACACACTACTACTATTAACTGCAAATGCACGGGCAGGCAATCTTTGAAGATCTCCTGCAGCCCTAGTTGCCCTTACACCAGAACTGTGCCCTGTGCTCATTCACTGGTATATCAGAATAATATGTGTGCCTCTGCAGTAGGAGAATGATGCTAGCCATATTGCCAGGGAATATCAGGCAAAAATTCCCCGTGGCGAGTGTTACAAAACGTTCTCCCAAGTGAAGTGGAAGGATGATTTAAAGTGCTGCCAAATGGAAGACTAGTCAGAGGCACAGTCCTGCAGTGTTAGGAAAAGTAGTGAATGATCGAATAGGCATTTTCTATCTCTAACTTTTGACTCTCATGCACTGGATAGAGTCTCTTATAGGTAAGGTGAGAAGAAAATGGAAAAGAACTTAAAGAGAGGGAACTCTTTTTCACATTGGTAGAGAGCTGCGGTTTTGCTTTCACTGCACTTTCCCCCCTTAACCATAAACCTAGAAGAGGACATATATGGAATTTGAGATATTTTTTAATAATTTGTTGGTGCTGTCTTCTTGTATTCCTTTGGCACAGTACCATAAATCCAACTGTGTGGGCCTGAGTGGGGGACAAAAGGAAGAACTAATACATTATATATATATATTAGTCAAGGCACACAAGGAGTAGAGAGTGAACATGAATGAATCAGCAGGCCATAAAATAAGAAAAAATTTTATTATAACACTGGCAGTGTGGTAGTCTTAGCAATAGGATACAGGATCTAAGACTAATACAAAATATGGCTGTGCCAGTGAAGTAATCTATTGTTCCACCCATATTAGAGATTTAGAATTTCAAATATCATTGCCATGATTTGATCCAGGTGGATGTGAATCATGGATGTGGACTGTAACAGCGCTTGGGGAACCACAACTGAGACAGAGTCCAAGCAGCGAACATACCACGCCTGCCCCTCCCTGATTAGTAGCAGCTCTTAAAACAATCCCCAAACCCTAGGGCTCTTTAACATTTAATCACCACTCTCATCTAAACAGATTTCAGGGAAACCAATGCCTTCACAGGAATTAGTCATTTGATATGGAATTGCAAAATAGTAATAACTTGTTCCGTAATTTTGTTAACCACAAGCTCACTTGAAATTTCAGCCTGATTTATCGGCCCCATACTCAATGGCAGCATTATTTGCAACTCGTATTATCCAGGGGGATATTAAGTATTTTAGCTAACATTGTGTAGGTGAAATATTGCTACATTTGAACACTTTATTAAAGTTTTGCACTTCGCAGAGACTGGCATGTTATAAATCATTGCTGCACATCTTTGCTCATGATCTCCATCCATTCTTCAGATTTGTGGCATGCAATTCCAATGCAAAATGGTACTGGGCAGTTTATTAGGCTAAAAGTAGTGAAAATGTAGCTCAGTGAAAGAAAACCAGGGCCTTGATCCTCTGTGTTTTATAATACACATCCCAATTGCATGCGAAGTGTTTATCCTTTTTATTCTTCATTTCATTGCATCCCCATGCAGACCAGTTGTCTCATCTAATAATTCACATTGCATTGCAATGCTTATTAGTTCAGAGATTACATGCAGAATGATATTGGAGGTAGTTGTTGGTGGTGATAATGTGGATGTAAAAAAGGAGTAATCTCTATGACCAGATTTGGGATTATTTTTATTCTATGGTATGAAATGCTTTGTCTCCTATTTGGCTTATTTGGTGGTATTGGAAGTCTGAGGAAAAAATCTGTTGTATGCTGTGATACAGGAGTGGCGCCAGGGTTTTTGGCGCCCTAGGTGGGGGTCCTTCCGCGCTCCCGGTCGGTGGCAAATTGGCAGTGGGCGGGGGCTTCCACGCTCCTGGTCTTCGAGGCACTTCAGCGGCAGGTCCCGGAGTGAGTGAAGGACCCGCCGCAGAATTGCCGCCGAAGACCCGGAGCGCGGAAGGGCCCCCTGCTGCCGAATTACTGCCGATGGCGGCAAAATGCCGCTCCCCCAAATCCTGGCACCCCGCGGTCGCCTAAATGGAAGCGCCAGCCCTGCTGTGACACATAACATGGTGTTTGTCAGCCACTGAACATGGGGGTCAGAACATGGGGTTGACATATCAAGGGTCAAAGACAGAGTCAGGAAACAAGCAGGGGAGCAGGGCCAGAGAAAGGAGGAACAAGGCTGGCATAGGAGCGATTGGAGCTGCGGTCATAAGTGTTGAGCAGTCAGCAATCTTCTGGTGCAGCTGGGCTTAAGAACATGCCTCCTGATTCTCCTCAGCCGGTTGGGCAGGTTGATCAACCAGCCAGTTCTGCTGTAGTTGTGTTCATTAGCCAGCCTGGAGACCGAGCTAGCCGGCTCAGCTGCACACCTGACAGTGTTGTTCACTCTCTGTTCTTCACAGGTATGGTTACATAGAAGACAAAATTGTAATCCCACGAATCAAGCCATATTTTCTTTGTGCAGCAAATAACACTGGAATTTACATACTCACTTCAAATATAACAGACCGGTATGATACATATTGTTATAATGCATCAGGTAGGTATTGGCTGTACTGTGTAAGTGAGAATGAATATTTTTAACAGTAACATATGCTCTCTCTCCTTTAGATAGCTTGAACCAGAGCTTCCATATTAAATTGTATGTGTATTGTGGTCTTGTTTTCACATTTGAAGATAGAACACATTTTGCCAGCCAGTGGAGTTGCACCTGCTGATGCTATCAGTGACTTTGGCCCATTGTATTTTGAACTAAATAATTTTCTGAGTTCATATTTAACTTATGACTCTACACCTCAAGAATTGTCATTTTAGTAGGGAAATGCCAAAAGTTTGGATCCAAAGGACACAGAATTATTGAATGTGATGATTTCTACTCCTCACATTCTTTTACTCACATGTTTTTAGAGCTGATAATAGTGAAATTTACAAGCACTGAAAGGTTAGAGACCCTGAAGACTCTTAGCTTGCTTCCTCCACTTGCATGAGGCCTCTGGGAAGCATAAATTCAGGTGTTGCTTAGCTACATTAGTATTGTAGGTTCAGAGGCAGGCCACTTCTTTTCTGGAGTTCTTCCGTTTAAGGAGTTACATTTTTTAATAATAATTTTAAATGTTTCTGATTTTGTTTATTTTTCTATGCCACATGAGGGCCAAAAAGGACCCCTGCAAAATTAAAATTTTCAGAATCAAATTGTCAGGGAACTGTGGATAATTTTGCTCAATGTTTGTGCTGCAATAACTGGGCACAGGAAATGTGTGAAGAATAAGAGACTGGCTTGATTGAGTTGCCTAGATTTCGTTAAATTAATTGGTCATATTCAGAGCTGTATAAATAGAGGCAACCTCATAAAAATCCTTAGGAGATATTCAATGGTGATTTAAATAGTGGTGACATTTTGAAATTACAATTTGCTTTGATATAGAATATCTGAAGCTTCATTCCATTCTCTGGAGCTCAAGGGGCTTAATTCTGGCTTGAGATAGAAAGACGCAAAGGGGTCTGAGCTACCAGCTCTGATACTGGAGCTGTTGGAGAAAGTCAAACTGGACCATAGAAGAGTTCTAATTTATATTGATTGAAATGGTCCCTAAAGGACTGTTCTGCCAGCCAAGGATTAGCTTCTTCTACCCCCATAATGTCTCCTAAGTGCTCTACCCCAGAATACCCTCAGTACAGAGGAATCATACAATCCCTGCCTTTGGAGGCAGCTGGAGCAGCAAAATGGAGACTCGTCCTGGGTTGAGGATCTGACTCAAATTGAGAATACTGAGAGTAATTTTGTGAAATTTGATTAAAATACAGCAATTTTGTTCTTTTAAAAATGTTTGCAAAATTCTTAGTTCTCAAAGTCACTTTCAGATGAGACCCCCAAGAAACTTTTCTAACAAGTGGTTGATAACACTCTGAATCTAATAAATAAGGCAGAAAAGAGTGAATTTTTCTCACCACCTTTTGTCAAATTAACTAATTAATTTCTTCTGTCCCCATCTCCTTTCAGAAACCAGGGAAAGAGCGTGTGAACCAATCATAAGACTAGATGTTTCTGGGCACGATAATCAAAGCCAAATAGGTAATGTATTGCATAAGTGAATGATTTAGCATTGATTGCATTTTCAGCTACCAGGTTTCTCTTCTGTATATAAGTAATGCAAATGTTCAATATCATGCTAAACATAAGAGAAGCAAGTCCAGAGATAGTAATATACTGCAAATGAAGCAATCAGACCTCCATCTGCCACCCAGCATTAGGCTATGTGTGACAGCATTTATCTTGAGGTAGTACGAGCATAGTGAATTCTCCATATTGACACTAGATTGTTTTTAATAAATAGAGGACCGATATTTGCTTCTTTGATGAGAGAGCTTTGTTTAAGCCTTCTATGTCCTACGGTTATTATGTACCCTCCACATCATGCCAAAACCTGCTAGCCTGGTGAGGAACTAGGATGGAACTAGTCTCTCAGGGTGAAATCCTGGTCTCATTGGAGTCAATGGGAGTTTTATCATTGACTTCAATGGTACCAGGATTTCACCCTGAAAGTTAATCCGGACTTTGGCCCACTTACGAGACTGGGCCCATTATGGTGTTGCATACACAAATTAGAACTGCTGTAGACAGATCAGTGAAGGATAAAACAGACAGACAGAAAACAAATTGGTTGAGATCAGGTATGACTACAACTGTGGCCATAGCCCTTTAACCTCACCCCACAACTCCCAACATTCACGATGTAAGCCTCAGACGTTTCAACTGATCTTTCTCCTTCCAACAGTCATAGATAATGCAGATGGCTCACGTTACACTGATGGTGTGAAACACACTGACCCAACTCCAGTTACAGATGATTATCACATGGGTAGTGGGTCAATACATGACGGAGATGCTACAAACCCCACCATCATCGGACCTCACGTGACTGGTGCCTCATATTATGAAGATATAACCCCAAATGCACCGTCAACAGATTATTCTTCTGGGTCGGGCAGAAAGGAAGATCATCCCACAAGTACCAGTAAGAATAATGGATTATATACTATTGTAGCTTAATGTGTCCTCTGAAAATAACTGGATGAAAACATTGCACTTTGATTCCATTCTTAGAATGCTAAGGGGCATCACTGATGGACACAGTGTGTCTTGGGGCATCAAAATCTGCAAAGGCTTTGTAACCACTATAGTCATGGAAAAGAGAGAGCACAATCTCTGCCCCATATTCCTGGGGCTCTTGAGAAAGAATTGGATGGGAAAAAGTTGTGTGTCTTTGTGATCATAGAAAATTTTCACTTTCTAGAGGCATTTCATAACAACATGACAGTGTAAAGCAATCACACATCGAAAAAAATCTGGTTTTCTTCCTCCAGAAATAATTTCACAGTGTGGTGTGATAATAGATGTTTCTAAGAGCCTGGTGTTGCACCTACTGAAATCAATGGGAATATTATGGTTGATTTCACTGGGAGAAGGATTAGGCTCAGTGAAATCTAGCAAACCATTATTTCTATAACAAAGAAATATCACAGATACAAGGCCAAGAGATGAACACAATGAAGTACTTACCAGAAGAGTCTGGAAAAGTAAGTACAGAAGCAGGTGTAGGAGGATAGGATTTCAATACATGGAGATCAAGCTGGAATAGTCTTACCTATTCTCTGGTATGATCATATTTGTGGAATACATATGAAATAACACACGAATAAGAAGAGATTTACAATACAAATGCGGTTGAATCCCTTCTTGCAAACCTTATGTTGTAAACTGTATTTGATAAGCATATCACAATATGGAAAAAAGGTAAAAACGTTGGTGCTGTCAGCCTTCCATTTTGGTTCTTCTTCTTCCAGGAGATAGGAAAGGGCTTTCTATATAGACCAAGAACCAAGTTCTGCCATGAGCTACATCCAGGAAGCCCTAGAGAAGACAAAATTGGGTCTGGGATAACCATGGAGTTGTATAGGTGTGACCTAGGGCAAAATTTGTGTAGGTAACTAGAAGAGAATTAAATTGTTTCATTTTCTTCGTTTTCTTTTTCTTTTGACTTCAAGGCACATGTGGTAGAAGATTTTCTGATGTAATCTCTCTTTATATTGATGGTTAAGTACCTATTAGCTTTCATATGTGTAAGCACTTACTTGGCCCACATCTTCAGAGTATATGCAGGTCTCACAAATATTAATAAATTTGCCCTCACAAATTGGGAAGTGCTGTATGAGCTCCATTTTAGAGAAGAGGAACTGAGATACAGAGAAACTAAGTGACTTGCCTAAGATCCCACAGGAAGTTTGGATTGAACGTAGGTTTCCTTAGTCATGGTTCAGCAACTTAACCACAAGACCAGCCATCCTTCCTCTGTAGCAGAGAGCATTCCTCTGGGCTGTGGACATAAGCTTTTATTTAACTGTTCACTAATCATTTACAAGTAGAGGATACCAAGAGATCATGCCATTGTCCTACCCATCTATTAAAATGTTTAATTAATTATTTTTTGAGTGAAAGTGTTGGCAGAGGATAAAGTTGATTTGCTGGAGGTACTGTACTTGTGGGACTTTGGGCCTGCTTCTCCACATGGCTTACCAGTGACATCAAAATAACATGGCAGGGTAATGCCACTATTCTCTCCATGAGAATTAATGTTAGAACAACACCCTTCTCAAATTTCATGAATTGTCTTTCCATTGCTTTCTATGGAAATTCTCCTCTTTTCTGCTTACAATTGTAGTCTTTGCCTGGACCAAAGCTCATAATATGTAATGATAATGGCAACATTACAAATGGCCTCAATCACTTCTGTGGGTTCCAGATCCAGAGCCACAGCTACAAGAACATGAATCCAGTCTTCGGTGAGCAAGTTGTTGTCTTTGCCACCTTAGCTGCCATGCTCATTATCATTGGGCTGCTGCAAATTAACACTTCCTTGAACCATCAGTGTTAGTGATTAGATACCAAGATTTGAAAATCAATGATATTTAATAATGACCTACACAAAGACCCCAGTCTCCTGTCCTTTTACTCTTCCACTGGGCCAACAAATGAAAGACCTAGGCTTCCTATAGTGTGAAAGTACTAACAATGAGAACAGCAGGAGTGGTGGCTCAGCAAATGAAAAGTTAAAGTTGATTCACCCTTCATCACACAGATGATATTGCAGCAACCTTCGATGGCAAGTGGGGTGAAGATTCAACTATGATTTCACTGATAACTGATGGTGTTCCTGGAAAAGACAAGGATCATCCTAGCAAAGGACGGCATCCCACAAGTACTAGTAAGGCTAATGAATTGCAATAACTTTGCCAAATGCAGACTGTATTTAACCTACTCTCTTATTCTGGCAGGATATTATGGTAAATAGCCAGGTACTTATCTTCAGCATTGGAACAACATTTCAGAACATAGCTTTCTGGGGTAGTTAAATCAGAAATGAGACCTACGGTATGATGGCAGTCACTGGTGATCAGAAGGGACAAGTGGAGACAAAGTTTGCCTTGTAACCTGCGTTTAAAGTTAAGAAGTGATTTATGGACTCTTCGGTGCATATCTCTCATGTTCCATTTCATCACACTTATTCACCCTATACCAAGCAACATAGTTTAATTTGTTTTAGGCTGCAGGTACCTCTGTGCATCATCACTTGAAGACATTGTATATGAGAATTAGAAGTGCAATTTCTGCCCCTTTATTCTGAATATGTGGGCTTTGATACTTGGTTCATCAGTGTGTGATTTTAACTCATTCATGGCTGTGAAGTAGGCAGCGCAGATCAAAATCCTGACTTAACTCACTAAGGAGATACTTAGAGGCAGTGACAGAGTTAAGGTTGGAGGTGTCATCCTGCTTGTGCACTGCATATAGGAATAGATTTTATTTCTAAGTGCTTGTTGTCATTTGCAGCATGACTACAGGGGTACTGTACTTACCAGGCTTCTTGGGCTTTGGGATACTTGAAGAGATATTAGGTAGTGACCTTTCCTCTAGTATTCAGTAGAACTCTAGCACTGTTTCCTGCCCTTCTTCTGAATAACTATGCTAAAGTTTGTAAAAATCAACTCCCTGTGATATCTTCCTCCAACATCCAGTGCACCTGTGCATCATGGGGTAGGATCTTATCAGTAGTGGGACAGCAACATTAAGTAAAAGCAACTTAATTTTTTTTAATGGGGCTTTAAATGTATTTGATGGAATTCTTCATTTTAAAGTTTTGGGATTTTTCTTTCATGTTAAGAAAGTTAGGAACCATTAGGAAAGGGTATCAGAGGGGTAGCTGTGTTAGTCTGGATCTGTAAAAGCGGCAAAGAGTCCTGTGGCACCTTATAGACTAACAGACGTTTTGGAGCATGAGCTTTCGTGGGTGGCCACTACATGCATCCGACGAAGTGGGTATTCACCCATGAAAGCTCCAAAACGTCTGTTAGTCTATAAGGTGCCACAGGACTCTTTGCTGCTTTTATTAGGAAAGGGATAGATAATAAGACAATAAATGCCATAATGCCACTTTATAAAGCCATGGTACGCCCACACCTTGAATACTACATGCAGTTTTGGTTGCCCCTTCTCAAAAAAGATATATTAGAATGGGAAAAGGCACAGCGAAGGGTAACAAAAATGATTAGGGATATGGAATAGCTTCCATATGAGGAGACATTAAAAGGACTGGGATTGTTCAGCTTGGAAAAGAGATGACTAAAGGGGATATGACAGAGGTCTATAAAATCATAAATGGTGTGGAGAAAGTGAATAGGGGAGTGTTATTTACCCCTTCTCATAACACAAGAACCCAATGAAATTAAAGGCAGAAGGTTTAAAACCAACAAAAGGAAGTACTACTTCACACAGTGCACTGTCAAACCGTGTAGGGTGACCAGACGTCCCGATAAAATTGAGAGTGTCCCGATATTTAACTCTTTGTCCTACATCCCAACCAATGTACGATCAGGACACCATTTTTCCCAATATTGTAGGGTTGCCAGGCATCCGGTTGGTGCGGGGCTAGCAGGTTCCCTATCTGTCTTCACACAGCTCCCCAGAAGCAGCAACATCTCCTTCTGGCTCCTAGTTAGAGGGAAGGCCTGGGGGACTCTGCATGCTGCCCCCACCATGAGCACAGGCTCTGCAACTCCCATTGGCCAGGAACTGTGGCCAATGGGATTTGTGGGGGCGGCATCTGCAGGTAGAAGCAGCAGTAGCGTGTAGAGTTGCCTGGCCTTGCCTCTGCCTAGGACCCAGAGGGAGATGTCGCCCAAAGTAAGCGCCACCTGGAGCCCGCACCCCCTCCCACTGGGGGCTGGAGCCAGGGCCAGGCACCCCTGACATGGGGCTGGGGCTGCTCGGGTCAGCTGGCCTGGGGTTCCTTTGGCGTGGGGAGGGGGAGTGGCTTGGAGTTTCAGCCACGGAGAAGGCGGGGGAGCTCAGAGCTCCTGCCGCAGGAGGTGGGACCTTGTGTAGGCAGGGGCAGCATCACAGGGCTAACCTCCATGAAGTGTGGGGGAGTCCACCCTTCGCCCATGCTCCCCCATGTGTCTCGATATTTTATTCTTGCGATCTGGTCACCCTACACCTCTGGAACTCGTTGCCAGGAGATGCTGTGAATACCAGAAGTATATCTGGGTTCAGAAAAGAATAAATTCATGAAGGATAGGTTCATCAGTGGTTATTACCCAAGATGGTCAGGGATGCAACCCCATGCTCTGAGTGTTCATATGCTGGGACTGGATGACAGGGGATGGATCTTTCGATAATTGCCCTGTGCTGTTCATTCCCTCTGAAGCATCTGACATTGGCCACTGTCAGAAGACAGGATGCTGGGCTTAATGGACCACCGGTCTGACCCAGTGTGGCGATTTGTATGGTCTTATGTGTGCTTGGAAGGATATAGATGTTTTTGGAAGGAGAAATGAATGGGGTGTAGGAGTTTCTTGCTGAAATTCCCTAAGACTTTTTCCACTTGGCTTTATCCAGTTTTATGGAATAGAAGAAATCAGTTCAACTCTGGACTCGTCACTAAGGTTTCTTTATTCACATACAGTCAAACTACACTTGAGTTGATCAAGCTCGAGAATAGACAGCGGGTACAGAGTATACCCTGAACCCAAGATACATAATCATGAATTAGCTTATTAACATACTTATACTGAATACTATTTGTTAATATGTAGTATCGTATATTTTATGATTGATACACTCATTTTTATAATTGATCCCGGTATAGATCATGAATTGTCCAAGAGCTGCAAAGTATGCTAGTAAGCAAAGCTGCAGCTGCAGCTGCAAGCTTATCACATATTACTCGTCTTACAATTTCTTTATCTACTAACTATATATTATTGACAAGGCCACGTATGAGTTTATGCTTTGTCCATTGTTAACCTCTGTTTCCTTACCTCTCTTTCTTCATTCCTTCTTGCATTGTTCATGCAAGGCTGACATTTCTAATGCTTTTTGTGGTAAACATTGGACTGGTGGCGAAAGAAAATAATAGAATGATTTCTTTCTACCATCTCTTGCTTCACATTGATGCCAATGGAAAGTAAAGTTATGCTTAAGAGCTTTGCTGGACAGGAATAAACGGATGAAGGAGGCCCTGATCACCATAGGTGTGGCAGATATTTCCCCAATCACCCAGGTAATATAGCTGAGTTAGACGAATAAGATTCCTGATAGTGGCATTAAAAGCTTTATGAAGAGGGAGAGGCTCCTTGTGTAAACAAATCTGCCCTTCTGCCTGAGAAAATGTGAAAGAGGTTCACACCTTATGGATATCCTCAGATGGAGACATAAAAGATCAATAATATTCAAAATAAGAAACTTGACAGTTAATTTTCTAGTTGTAGGTTTGGATGTGGAGCAAGACTTTCTCTACAGTGTGATTTCTGGAAACCTTAGTCTTGCTAGAGCCTAGTGGGGGAAAAAACAGTTCCAAAATGACATAAAATGTTGCCTTGTTTTGCAATTTTGTTGTCTGGTTGTTTCTACTGGGATTTCTTTCTTCTTGATTTCCTCTTTCTTCGAATGAATAGTTCTGTGCTGTTGCAAAATCTATGTATAATCTTGGACAGGGGCTTCGTGATGGACGTTTGGTTTTCTTTTCCTTAATTGCTTATGAAATGCATTGACACTTGAGGCTGATGTCTTGTTTGTGTTCTCACACTCCTTCACTAGCATGACAAAGTTTTGGGGTGAAAGTTAGAGCGGAGTGAAGTTTCAATGAAAAAAATTATTAAAAAAATTCAACAAGTTTGTGTGAATGTATGTGAAAATATGTTGCTATTTCTTGATCAGCTGTAGTGTGACAATATTGGCAGGATTGCCTAGAAATATAAGGTGATGCAGTAACTCTTCAGGTAAATCGGCTGTGGGTATGTCACTTGTGGATTTTCCTAACAGGAACTATCATCCATTGTTCAACAGCATCTTCTTTAACTCAGAGCAAGGCATTGCGTGAATTATACCAGCAGGGATTTCATTTTACTGCATCACAAACTAGCAAAACCAATTTCAAAATAAATTATTACATTTATGCTATCTCCCTGAATGATTTTCTCCCAGATAATTCTGTGACATGGGAAAAATGACAGGTACAGAAGACAAATCTAAGGATTAGCTCCCATTATGTAGTAATCACATCATGCAGACACTCAGGCTTATTCCGTAGCCATGATTTAGGGTCCTAGGGCAGGATCTCACTGATTGGTAAGTAAATCACAAAGCTTAGGGTAAACAAAATGGGATCAGATTTATTCCCGTTAGGAGTTAGCCCCAGAGAGAGCCAAAATATAGTTTTTAGGTAGGATGGGAAAATCGTAGCCTAGATATCACAGTAGCTGTATAGATACATGAGAAAGAGAGACAAGAACATCAAAGAGCTAGCCATAATTCTGCATCAGTTTAACTAATCTTAAGGCTTAAACCCCTACAGTTATATATGGGTAACAAGTTACACTCTAGCTCTTCCAAGTGGATCTTTACAATGCATTTGAAATGGCAAGTTGCTGCTGCTACTTGGCCTGCCATTATTGCTGCTATTTCCTCGTCTATTGCTGCAGCTGCATTGCACATTATCACTGGGATGTCCTCCATCAGTTTCACAACCCTGACCTCAGGATGTTGTGAATGAATGGATGAGGGAAAAAACAGTGATAGTGTTGAATAGAACAGAGGGACCTGTCTACTGTCCTTTTTCTTTACCCTTTACACAAGAGAGAGAAAATGGTCTGGTGTAAGAGGAGCAAAGAGGTGAACATATTGTGAGTAGTGACTCATTAAAAAAAATGTTGGTAATTCATCCAGCCATCATCACAGCAGATGAGGACTCCCTACATGGGGCACATCATGAAAACTCTACTCAAGGTCAACAAATTCCTGGATTTATTCATTTGCAGCAGCCCTTGACAGATCACAAAGAAGAGCATCCCACCACTGTTATGAAGGGTAATACATTATAACAATTTTATCTAATGTACTTCCTGTAAGATCTGTTAAGTAATTGGTGGAAAGGAACCTGGCAGACAACCAGCTTTTCTCCAGCTCAGTGAGTTTACCATCTACTTCCAGGTTTTATTTCTCATTGACCAGACTCTGAAAGAAACAAAGCATCCACAGCACTCTACTGAAGACGTTCTCCCCCTCCCACCCTCATTTTCTCTCTCCAAGCCTAACTGCACCTTTTGCTGGATCCTTTAGGGAAGTCATATTCTTCCTGTGGATGTGCCAGGGTATCAGGATATCCAGGTTCTGCAGGTTCCGTGCCATCATTGATCTCTGAGTTAGAAAGTCCAGTCATTGCTGCTACTGATTTTTTGCTTCCACTTTGTGCTCCTGTAGTTTCTTTCTTCCTTCTTTGTTCACAGTATTTCCCAAAAAATTATGTCACTGAACAAAAGCAGCTTATCGAATGCTGATATGATGGTAGGCTCTCTTGTATATAAAAGAAAGCCTTAACTATCAACTGATTGCTAAGCTAAACAAATCATTGAAGTCTGTTGTTAAAACAAAAAGTAAAGGTGAGAATTATGCTTTGTGTTGGTACTAACTCAGAGGAAAACTTGAAAGGAAATTAACATATTACAACAGATGAGACTCATATGATAATACTGCTGCTGCTGAACACTCAGTACAAGAGCCACTTAAACCTAGGTTCTTTCATGAATGGGACAACAATGAGGACAATGATTATTAGCATGGATAGTGATTAATTGTCCATTTATCTCCTATACTTGATTTAAGCTCTATAGATATAGCTTAGTGAAGAGTAGCATTGGGATGCCATTCACAAAATTAACCATGTTTGGAAAGATGACATGTAATGGATGACATGTAATTTCTCATGATGCTGTGCCATTGCAAGAACATGACTTTGTGTGGCACTAATTTCAGGAATGGTATTAGCGACATATTGACCCCTGTGATCGCTCAGGAATGGGAACAGGGAATGAACATCCCCGCTCTACACCTGGCTTTCAGGTTTTAAAAAAAAATTATATTCAGAATTCCATAACTTTTCTGAATTTGTTGAGTCCACTACTGTAGTGCACCATTTACATCATTTTAAAGAAATATATCATGTAATTATCTCCTCTGTGAAATTATGTGTTCCTCTTCTGAACTTGAAATGGGAGATGGGATGTTCACTAGATCTCTAAAGATCTTCATGTTTTCTTATATTTTCTTATTGTCTGAGGTTATGAACATCAGATTTAATGAATAATTAGGGCTTATGATTTTAGGATTTCACTGATAAATGCTGATAAAACATGCCCAATGCAATCAATTGGTGTTTATCCAATGGACATGGGGAAAAAACACCAGAAATGGTTACTTGAAACTTAGGGCTTGTCTACACGGAGCTGTAATGCATCCTACAGGGGTGTGATTGGTCCATGTAGACCGTACTGGTGCTCAGTAAAGGTTCTCTAGGTGCTTTAACATAGTGCTGTTTGAAATAGTACCACATTAAAATGCACTAGAGAAAACCTTACAAGGAGATTACTCATTACAGTATATACAAAGAAAGAGCCCCAGAACATCCTAAATTTTGTACATCTACATGAAACTACATGAAACCAAAAAAAAAAAAAAAATTAAAGCATGATAAACAGAAGCCCTATGAATAGAGTTAGTAATTAGTAGAAATGGGCCTCAGGACAAACCCCAGATCTCAACCCCCTGTACATTGGTGACACATGATTCCAAGAACAGATCCAAATCTGAATTCCCTGGTTTTCCCCTCTTTCAATACTGGGATGAATCAAACGCTGCATACCTCAACACCCCTGCTCTTTGAGGAAGTAGGGATCTGTAGCTACACGTTGCCACTCAAGCCTGTATCTCATGGCTATTTGGGTGATAATCCTTAGCACTGACAATGAAGAGCATTAGGAAAGATAATCATTTTCATATGAATTTATGTGATCTCTTACTTAAGAGACTATTGGTTGCTAAGTGTCCATGTGGGTAGCATCACATGAAAGTAAGGTTAATAACTTATAAAATAAGATGTGTGGGTTTTTTTTAATGTTGATTGCAGTATTAAAGTTTGATTTTGCTGGTGTGCATGTGCAGAAAGGTTTTCTCTCTCTCTTTGGCATTCTAAAACTTGATTAGGAAATGATAGGAGACAAACATCTACTCTTACTAGAGACCAAATTCCGCTGTCCTTTCTCAGTTTTTACCAAGTCCACTGATAGATTTTTCCCTGAGGAAATGAATGCAGGATTTGACCCTAAAATCTTACTTTGCTTTGGCAGTTTGTTTGCTTAACTTCTGGGTGTTTCTGGTGGGAATTCCCCTGCTTCATCTCTCTTTTGGCAATTGACTTTGTGCCCATTGCCAATATCCTAGTCAACCTCTAGATTCATCTTCTGGCCAGGGGCTTTCGTTCTCCTTATACTTATTGTTTATATAATAAATTAATACCAAAGGTTCATGTCCTTTTAACATTCAATGTAATACTGACATTATTATAGGCCAATGCTGATTCAATTAAAATCAAATCTTCAGTGGAAAAGCTTTGGTGGTGGTGGTGCTTCTTGTGCCTTTTGTTAAGAACATGCCTTCAGTTCAAAAAGAAGTAAAGAACAAGAAGAAACAACAAATGGAGAATGAAAACGAGAAGTAACAACAATGGTTCCATTATTGTAGAGCAGGGTTCTGTTTTTTTTGTATCAGATGAGATTTTATTTTGCTGCATCAAAAATTAGATGAAGAAGTTGAGCCCAATTCCAAATTGTTTGGAAGGATCTTTTCCCAGATAATTATATGATGTAGAGAGAATGTCACAAGTGAGTAAACTATTGGTCACATCCATTACACTGCGACCAGATCATGCAATCTCTGCAGATTCAATGTCATTCCTTAGCTATGATTTGGAACCATAAGTAAGTCAGTCACAGTGCTCAGAGAACTTTCCCTTTAGAAGCTCACACAGAGACATTTCCAGCACACATCTTTGAGACAGGGATTGAGGAATTTATAACCTGGATAGCACATGTTCCTTTGCAAGTGCATAAGAAAGACACACATGGTTAGACAGCTTAAAGACACATGGACAGGGAACTCCCCACTATCAAAATATGCACTTCACTAATTTGCTCTTTGTGATATGTAGAATAAACAGTTACTCTCCTGCACTCCCAAGTGGTTCTTTACAACATGATGGAAATGGCGAGTTTATGCTGCTGCTTTGTCTTTTGCTCTATCTAATTCCTTTTTGTTACCGTTGCTGCTTTGCTTATTATCACTGGGATGCTCTCCATCAAATTTACATCTTCTGAGCCCAAGACAATGTGTATGGATGGATGAGAACAGAACAGTGGTAATGGTAAACAAAACTGATGATCTTCTCTGCTATCCTCCTCTTTCTTCTTAATATTCACCAAAGGACAAAGACTGTGGGTTTGACCATAGGGGGACAATCAGGAAGGTTAATCCAAATTAACTAAAGGAGTGAATTTAAAGTGGATTAGTTAAATTGCATTAAACCCTTGTGTGGATACTCCCATTCAGAATTAATGTGGCCTTAATTTGATTTAGTTTAATTTATTTGAAGTGAATTAAACTAAACCAAATTAAGGCACTTTAATTCTGAATGAGTGTCTGCACATCAGTGGTTCAATGTAATTAATTCACCTTACATTCACACCTTTAATTAATTTGTCTTAATTTTCCCTAGTCTCCCCCATGTAGAGAAGCTCTGAGTGTCAAAAGAGCAAAAGCTGAAAATAATAATGGGGTGGTCGCATAGCAAATAATTCAGTAACCCATCCTCATAGAAGAAGAAGATTCACACGATGGGGCAAATCGTGGAAACTCAACTCGAGATCATTGGATTCTTGGATTTATTCCTTGGACATGGTACTCTACAGATCACAAGGAAGAGCGTCCCACCTCTGCCAGCAAGGGTAAAACCTTACAACAATTATAGCTAATGTCCTTCATACAGAATAACTTGCTAACACAGATAAACAGCAGCACATAAAAATAAACTCTCCATTGACAGGATTTGGCAGCTAATCACCTTTGCCCATGTTATCTGAATTGTCCATTTATTCCCAAATTCTGTTTCCAATAGGCAAGATCCTGAGAGGTGCTGAGCACATGTAATTTGTCCCACTGAATACATTCTTCATCATTTTTCTCCCTCTGTTAGTCCCATTTCTCACACCTAAATTAAATAAGTCCCAGCAGGACGGCTAGGCTAGGCTAGGCTTATTGTAAAAACAATAGATAAGAATTATACCTTTGGTGGCTAAATAAATAAAAAGTTCTTAGTATATTTAACTTCACTGTGACAGATATAGACTCACAGGAAGATGGTGCAGGTGGTGAAGACTCAGTGGAAGATTTATTAAAACCTGGATTTTTTCCTGCAGGGGATAACTCTTATGCTAAGGAACAGCAACCGCCTCATACTAGTAAGGATAATAATTGATGATCCTTCTATATAATGAGTTTTATTTTAAGTCTATAGATATAGCTCAGTAAAAAGCCACACTGGAATTATGGCACTATCCTTGAAAGGATGACATATGCCAGCTGGTCAGCCTTTCAACTGATGGTTTGTCATTCTAGATCAGGTGATTATGTGTGCCACTGATTCCAGAAATGGCATAAGCAGCATAACGACATATATGGTTGCTCAGAATAGGGAACAGGGAAGAGATTTCCTTGCTCTACTGTAGGGTTTTCATTTTGGAAAAACCCTGTATTCAGAGTTCCAAAACTTTTCTGACCTTGTTGCATTTAGCTTTACTGGTGCATCATTAATGGCATTTTAAAGAAACTCTCAAAAATATTTCTCATAAAACCTCATTGTGCTTCCTTAATGTAACCTGAAGTGGGAGACAGGGTGTTCACCAAAATTCTGCAGACACAGCAGGCATTTCCTTTATCTCTGAGTTTATGACCACTTGATTTCATGACTAATGTAGTTAAGAGAGGTGGGAACCATCCAAACCCCCAGATTTGAACACCTGTTTGGTGAAATTTGATTTCAGAGTGGGTTTTAAATCTGAGCTTCATGGCTGACTTTTATCTGAATCATCAGCCTACCCAGAAGCTGTGTTCCAAACTTCCCCAGACTTTGCTGGAGGTCAGATCTGAAATCAAGCACATTTTGACTCAAGATCCATGAACAGACTATGATACCATCTTAGACTTTCTGGCTCTGAGAGTAGCAATATATTCTTGGAGCTAAAACTCAGTAACGTATCAGGTAAGGCAAATGTGATTTTTCTTTATTGTTATGTTAATACATTATCAGTGTGGCTTTTGCTGAGGTAGGATTATGTGGAAACTGTAAACTCTCCCTCTGTGTACAGATCTCTGGCAACACAATTGTTTAGGATTAGAAGATGGAAAATATATTTTAAATACATTAGGGTATTTCAGATGTTTTTGTTTTCTTGACTTTACTGGTGTTTGTGGTGATATTTTCTCTGGCTAAACCTCAGTTCTAGCAGATGGCTTTATGCCCACTGCTTATACTCTAGTTCAGCATGGTATATATTCTCTGGGCAGGGACTTTTGTTTTCCTTGCACTGGTAGCGCATTGTGTCTTCATCCTGCTCTCATAGATATGGCATGTTACTCTTGCTACTTGACCTGTGATTGTTGCTGTTAGTCCTTTTGCTGCATTCACTTCCTTTTCTGTTGTCGCAGCTGCTTTGCCCAGTAGTGCTGGGATGTGCTCCATCAATCTCACTCCTCCTGATCTCAGGTTGATGTGACTGAATTGATGATGGAAAAAAAATGAACAAAACACAAGGTGCTTCTGGCTGTCATCCTCTTTCTCTACTATGTGGAAAGGGAAAAGACAAAGATGTTGCATAAGAAGATCAAAAGGTGAAAAAAAGTATTGGAAGTGGTGGGTCAGTAAATAAGTTGTTCAATGATTGATTCATCCAACATCGCAGCGTACGAGGACTCTCATCATGGAAACTCTACTCAAGGCCAACAGATGCCTGGATTTATTCCTTCATGGCAGCACTCTGCAGATCACAAGGAAGAGCATCCCTCCACTGCTGGCCAGGGTAATCCATTATAATCATTTTATCTTATGTGCTCCATCTACTGCCTTTTGACAAACCTGAGCAAAAGTTGAGCTCCAAAGGGCAAAGTCTTTGATGGCAAAAGGCTATTCATCAGCTTTTCTCATCCTATTTGTGTTTTTTATTATTACTAACTCTATATGGAATCCCCTCTTGTTGGAAGTTTTTAAGAACAGGCTAGACAAACACCTGTCAGGGATGGGCTAGGTGTACGTAGTCTTACCTAAGCACATTGGGATGGACTAGATGACCTCTTGAGGTCCTTTCCAACCCTACATTTTTATGATTCTATATTCTATGGCCAGATCCTGAGAGGATGCCGAACACTTTTGTAACTCCTTAATGTAGGTCCTCAGTATCTCTCAGGATTTAGCCCAGTACGAACAACCCAAACTTTATCTACACTTTTATGCTATCACTCATCAGAATTAATATGGTGAATTTGGAGTTCACCATTAAAGGGAATACTCAAAGAGGTGACTCATAGATGAATGTGATATCTCGGCACCATAAACAGTTTTCTTTATTAGCTTGTTTCTGGCTGGGTGAAGAAATATTTTGTTAGTGGATGACTTAAGTGAACAGATTTAGTCATTTTAAAAAAATGTAAGTTATAGTAAGTTATTTATTATATTTTTCCTGCTGAATCGTACAGGCAAAGAGAGAGGAAATGTTGTACTTGGTCTGCATGATGGGTTTATTTTTTTTCATTCTCTGTTATTATTGAAGATATTTTAGTCATGGATTTGTTCCTTCCAAGCTATTCTCTCCTCCTTCTTGATCCTAGAATTAAATCTGTATAATGCTATACATATGACAACTGTCATGACTATCTCTTACCACAAATTCATCTTTATTTCAGAGGATCAAATCTAAGGAGGCATTACTTTGACTTTCTTTGCTAGTAGAATACAGTAATTTCTGCTACTGTGAATCCTTGACCATTATTCAGGGATCATTTCCAGCAAATCACATCTTCTGAAAGAAAATGTGATATCAATAGATGTTTTTTCTGCAATTTCTTCCTCCCAAGCCCCCTCAGATTTCTTCTAGTAAAAGTGTAAAATCTGTTGTAAAAACAAGAAGAGATGAAGATATAATTGTCTGGGGTGCTGGCTCATTATCCGAAAGTTCATGTCAGGTTTAACATCATCACAGCAGAGGAGGACTCACAGGAGAATATTACACGTGGAGAAGATTCTAGGCAAAGTCACCTAAACCGTGGTTCTCTTCCTGAAGGAGACAGCAATGAGGGGAAGGACGGACATCCCACAAGCACCTGTAAGGATACTGAATTATAATCCGCTTTGTTAATTGATCTTATATAACTCTTTAAAACTTGAAACTCATAAAAACAGCACTAAGCACCACATTTTTCTATAGTAAGCATTGGACAAAATCCTAAGGATCTTATTCTATTTTTTCTCAGACTTTACTTGGGCAAAAATTGACTTATTTTATACGTCCCCACCCTTGAAAAGATGTCAAAGCCCTCTTGCAAATACTTCTGGAGCAGAAGTGGCATTCCTAGAGAGATGACTTTGTGTAGTGTTTAGTCCAGAAGTAGCAATGGCAACACAATGACATTTAGGGTTTCTTATATTGGCAAACAGGGAGTAAAATTGGCATGCAGGGAGTAAACTTCTTTTTACCTGAGCTGACACTTTAAAAGCCCTATGTTCAGAGTTCCATAGCTTTTCTGAACTTGTTTTGTCCATCTCTGTTGTGCACCATTTGTAACATTTTAAAGATGGAACTATCAAATGATTTCTTCTGTAAAACACTATCACCATTTTTGAGAAAGTACTTCTGCAGAAGAGAGTTAAATTCACCACTTCTCCGTAGATGCAGGAGGTATTTATCTTAACCGTTGATCTTATTAGTGCCATATTTTATGAGTAATGCGACTAGCCTGGTGTTTAAATCTCAACTGTAATTAAATGATGTATGAGTAAGGTGAGTCTCTCCACTGAAATCAGTGACACTTCCTGCTTCAGAAGCTATGTCTTTTGCTGAGTGTTGCTGAGAAAGCCCATGGCACAGTGTTTAACTCATTTCTAGCTGTGAGAGGGGCAATAGCAGGTGAACACTGTAATAAGCGTCTTGCACACAAGTGTGTTTGCAAGAGACTAGTTTTATTTTCTGGCTTCAGTCACATGATATAGGTCAAGTTTACATAGCAGGGTGGGAACACCCTGAGTCCACTGCTTAATGTTCTGAGTGGGATGGAATGCATAAAAAAATCTTTAAGTTTAAAGTCAGATACTGGTCAAACTTTTTTAAAAAATTGTTTTTAAAATACCGAGTTTGATTTTACTGGCATAGAGTTGTGTGTGTGGAGATGTGTGTGTCCAGTTTTGCAACCTGGTCTTTGACAACATAACTTAAAGGGAGAAAATTATCTAAAAGAACTAAAGGCCAGATCTTGCAGTCCTTACCGAAGTCAGGGACATCTTGCATAAAGACTGCAGTACTTGGCTTTAAAAGTTTAACTTGGGGGGGTGGGTCCTTGGTTTCTTGCTATTTTGCTATGGGAATATTTGTGACTTCGTCTGTCTTTGAGCTGATGGGTTTGTATACAACACTCTTCACACATACTGTGTGTTCTCTGGGTTTCCTTGCACTAATCTTTTACAACATGCATTGATGCCAGATGGTCCAACCTTTATCTTGTACTCATATTCATTTCAATATTGTCATGTTTATTGGCCAGTTCCTCTTCCCATTTAATTCAGTGCTGAACTTCTATTGATTTCAAAGGAAGCAGGATTAGACCCTTTGTTTTTTGATGCAAGTGTGCACAAATTTTTAACTTCTATATGTAATGCTAGTATATTGGTATTGTAGTAATTTTGGACTTTTTCCTGACAAGTATATCTCTGTCATCCAGTAGTGATGGTGCAGTGTTTCTGCTCTACTTGCAAGGTTTTCATTTCATTATGTGATAAACTAACTAGAAAAAATACGGGATATATTCTGAATTTTTTCGCATTGCAGAATATATACTCTCCTATCTGTTTGTTGGAATTGGTTAGTTGTCATTACAAAACAGTAAGTGAAATGCCACTGTGACTTATAGCAATCTACTTTTTGAAAGCAGTACAGTTTCAGTGTCATTAACAAAAGATGAGTTAGAGGAACAATCAAATAACAGAAAGGTTGCTGCTATTTGGTCTGCCACTGCTGCTTCTGTAACTTCCTTTATTCTTTCTACTTTGCTCTGTATTAGTGGGAGGAATTCCAGAAAATTCACATTTCCTGATACCAGGATTATGTGAGTGGATGGATGAGAAAACCAGTGATACAGTTGAACAAAGCAGAGGGTCATCTCTATTTACCTCTTATTTCTCCACTATATACACTAGTAAAAGACAAAGACCAGGTGTAGAAAACAGCAACGAATGGCAATCATATAAGTTAAGGCTCATCGGTGAAGTGCTCTACATTGATTTAACTATTGTCCTAACAGCTGTGGATCACCACCATTACACACATCATGAAACCACCACCCAAGCAAAACTATTTTCCCCTCCATGGTGGCATTCTGTAAATTCCAAGGAACAGCACCCGACAACTGCCAGTAACGGTAAAGAATTTATATAATTTCACCTAAGCAGCTTTATTTAAAGTCTGTTGCTAAAGCTGAGTGGAAGGCAGCATGGAACCCATATGAACCCTGCATATATATGAAGTGGCAGCCAAACAGCCTTTCTGATACTGTGTTGGCTTCTTATGTGGTCCCTGTTTCTGTTTCCAATAAGAATAACTCACTCTTTTACATTCACTATGTATTCACCAGAACTAATCTGTTGAGTCTTGAGGTCCTAATCTAATGCATTTTTATATAGCATGTGCAAAGGGCAAAGCTTATTGGAAAAACACAAATGAAAACATGGCTACGAGATAGCTGCTGCAGTGATAAAAACATTTAAAATGTTCATAATAATAAATATCTTGGCTTTAGAATGTAGTTTATTTTAAAAGCATAGGTGGCATATCTGTAGCAACATAAACCGTGGTTAATTACTGAAAGAATATATTTTGTTGGTAGCATCACAGGATTAGAATAACAAATGATTATGTTTACAACTACGAATTATGCAAAAGAATTTGTTAAGATTTCTTAATTGGAACTGTTACATTGAAATAGAGAATATATATATTAAATGTACCTGGCCATTATTTTCCTTGATTTCCTAAGTTAATTTTTTTAAACGAAGGTATTCTTCCTCCAAGCCTGGATTCTCCATTGGCTTGATCCTACGCTGAAGTCACCATAATCCTATACCTGTTACATCAAAGTCAGAGCAGGATTAAATTCAAGGATGAATATATGGGTTATACAAAGAAAAAATCCTTGATCAGTCACGACTAATTTTTAGCATAAGCCAAGATCTATTAGGCTTTGTTGACAAAGAGCCACATGCAGAACAAGTAGGGCTCTCAGTGACACCTGAGATTGTATACTGATAAAGAAACTTTTCTGATTGAATGACCTCAGCCATCTCTCAGAATAATAGACTTCTACCTACTTTGACTTCCATTGTTAGCATGATGCTTTCTCCTATTGTGGCTTATTGCTGGAGGAGTTTGTAGTGAGTTCATGCCTGGTGAACAAAACCTGTGATATTAATGGATGTTTTGTAAAAAAAAATTGTGTGTGCAGAAGCTATTTCTGTGCATAAAAAAGAAAGGTACCCAATGTTTCTTCTCCTCTTAGTAGACATGTACCATTACAAATGAGACCATTGTAAATGGCAGGAGAAATACAAATGAAACTGATATGGGTAGTAGTTCAGCAAATGAAAGTTCACAGTACATTTTAACATCATCACAACAGATGTGAACTCACATGACGATGATGCAGATGATGAAGATTCAACTGAAGAGCCTTTAAAACCAATAGTGTTTCCTGGATGGGACATGAATGATGTCAAGAACGAGTATCCTCCAAGTACTAGTAAAGAAACTGAAATATATATATGTTTTACTCTATATGCCCTATTCTTTAAAACTATATTGCAGAAAGAACGATACTGTTTTCAGTAGAATTCAACTCTGGAAAGAGGTCCTTTGGAAGGAATCCACCTGAAAAGCATTTCTAGTGCTGCAAACTCAGGACAAATTATTATTTATAAAATGAATAATAGCCGTCGTTGCTCAGAATTGGGAACAAGATGGAACATCTGCATTCTACATATGGGTTTCATAAAAATAATACTGTGTCCAGAGAAGTACAAATATTCTGAAGAGGTCCTGAAGTCTGCACAGTTACTGTAGATTTATATGATTTCTACTGATGTGCATACTTGACTTGCATTAGAGATTAAATGGGAGAGGAGTGATTTCCAGTAATTTACATGATGCTCAGTATGAAAAATTATTTCCTTTTCTAAATGTTTGTGAGAGCTGTATGGAGTAATGATAGTTTATGTCTTGCTATTGGAAGACAATATTTTATGCATGGCATCAGCTAGAGGAAAAGTTTAATAACTTTTACTAAAAAGTGTTTGTTTCTGAAGTGGATTTTGCTCGTGCATGTGTGTGTGTGTGCAGCATGGCTCTTGCTACAGGCCTGGTCTTTCATAACATCAACTGCATCAGGATCTCTCTGGAGAAAAAAGCTAAATTAACAGACTCAGTTTTCTTGTGGGACATTTGTTCCCTTTCTCTTATCTGGATGGTTTTTTGTTTGCTTGGTTGGTTGGTTGGGTTTTTTTGTTTTTTGTCTCTGTATCTTCATCTATTCTTGTGCCAGTGTTTGGGTGCCTGTTCCACATATTGGCCCAGCTCTGCTTTTAGTCACACTTATGCAGCCCCATGCAGACTACATGGACTTCTGAGGCATTTGCAAGGACATGTAATTGATCTGGGCCACTGTAGCTGAGCACTGTGTATATTGTTGGGACTGGGACTATTGTTTTTTCTTGCAACTAATCAGTTACCAAACGCACTGATACCAGAGTTTCATGTCTTTAACCCGCACTTATATTCAGCTTATTGGCATGAGCATGTTTATGGGTAAAAGTGTTGATGGATTTTAACTTTGCAAGGAAAAGGTGGCGCAGCACATAAAAAAGATCACCAGTGATTTAATCATTGTCGTAGCAGCTGTGAAGCCCGTTCATGAGGAAACCTCCACCCAACCTCAATGGAATCAATTTGCTGACTCTTGGTGGTGGTCCCACCCTGACCACAAGGAACAGCAACCTACTCAGGAAACAGGGGGTAAAGATCTTTAATATTAAATCATATATTTTGACTACAGTCTGAATAAATAGCAGCACAGAAATACCAGCTTCACAAGAATATCCAGTCACCATGAATTTGTATTTCTGATGCCATATGAGTTCTCTCTTTAATCTTAAATTGTGTTTTGAATGGAAAAATACACACCCCACCCTTGGCTATCACCTGTTATATTAGCCAGATGACCCTGGAAGGCTTGGTCTTGGCTATGAAGTAGTCATATCTTAAAAGGAAGGAATTCTATATAAATGAAAGTGATATTTGGACTTCAGAAGTTCTCTTCTTGTCACTGTTTGTGACATGCCTGTGATGATTTTTTAGTTTATTTCTAGCTGACAGAGTAAACATTTTGTTCATTGCGTGAACAAAGAAACAGAAATTGTCTTTTTCAAACTGTACATTGCAGTAAAGGATTTAATGTGTTTTTATATTTAGACTTTCACCATGAAGATGATTTGGAAAGAAGAGACCATTTATAAATGTACTTGAACTGTACTTTTCTGGGACCCTTTGTTATTCAAGATAAAACTCATTTGTCCTATCACCTCCACTTTAACCCTAGAGATTTAGGCCTTGCTAAAAACAGCACTATATATATCCCTTTAACTTTTATTGACATTGTTCATAGTTCCAGAAACAACTGGTTGTGTTTGTTTTATGTCATCAATTATCCCTGATTTTAGAGGAGCATTTAAATGCTGTTGATTAGTTTTTACTCCCATAATCCCATTTCTTGTAGAACACATTGCCTTCTGCTGCTTGGCCAGTTGTAGGGGTTAAAATCTACATTCAGAACATTGTAGTTGCTAAGGGAAAGTCTGATGTTACTGACTGGTTTGCCAGATTGAAAAACGGATGTTTTGTGCATGAGAAAGAAAACCCAGTTCACTTTGCTACATTTCTTTAAGATGAAAGAGGTGACAGTAAAGACAGGAAAAACATAAATCTGAAAATGATGGGGATGATGGTTCAGCAAATGGAAACTTCATAGTGCATTTAACATCATTATAACAGATCTCAGTTCACATGATGATGGTGCAGATGGTGAAGACTCAACACAGGATCCCTTAATACCAGTAATTTCTCTTGGAGGGGACAACAGTGATGACAAGGAACAGCACCCTCCAAGTAGCAGTAAGGATAATGAAATAATATCTATTCTTTGCTGTACCACAAATTTAGGCCACTAATCTCTATTCTTTGCTGTACCACAAATCAGCAAAGTACTTATGCACATGCTCAACTTTTAATATGTGCTTAAGTCCCAGGGAATTCAGTGGGAGTAGTCACCCTCTTGAAGTTCAATATATGCTTAAATGCTTTCTTGACCAGAAATGGGATTGCTCACATGTGTAAGGTTGAGAACATGTTTAAGTGCTTTTCTGAACAGTGGTATTAGATATACTATACTACAGAGTAGACCTCCTGCAAAAGAACAAGCCATGGAAAGATGTCCTGTGTCACTTGAACAGCATTTCTGGTGCTCCAGTGTCATTGCAGGGCAAAAGGCTTTTTTGTGGCATATTTAGCTGCCACTCTTCAAAATAATGTTTAGAGGCTGTAACATTTCTGCTCTGCATCTGTCTTCATTGAAACAATTACCTGTGGTCAGAGTTGTGAACATCTTGTGAAGCTAATGGTCCATTCCAATTCTGCTTTTAGGACATTTTAAAGAACAATGAAATAGTTACATCTCTTGTGAAAATATCAGTGTTTCACAGTGTAAGATGAACAGATGCTGATGATACCCATGGTTAACATGATTAGTTAGAAGTTAATAGACTAGTGTTACAGAGAACATAAGAACTATATGAGATCACCTGCATCAAAAACCATTTTCCCATTCAAAATTTCCACAAGGCATTCATTACAGCAAGCTAACTTATTTCTTTCTGTGCAAGGATAGCATTGTGTGGGTGGTAGCTGGTGGAAGAAAAGTTCAACAACATTATTTTTAAAATGTATTATCTACTTTAATAGTCTTATTATAGTTGGGCTGTTCTTGTAAGACAAAGGTTCTTGCTACACAGACAGATCTTGGGAATATGTGGCTTCTGTCCCAAAAATCAATTCTAAACTAACTCCGTTTCCTTTGGGATTTTTCTTTCCTTAAGATCTGGAATTTCCTTTTGCTTCATATCTCTCAGTCCCCATGTTTGGTGTGTGTTCCACATGGTTGGCCAACTCTGCTCTCGCTCTCACCCATGCAATTTGTGTGGGCTTCTTTGGTATTCTATGGTGATTTCACAGGCAGGCAAGTAACCTGGGCTATAGGAATTGAGTATTTTGGCCTTAAATTTCAAAAGTGACTAGTAATGTGAGGTTTGTCCATTTTTCAGTGCCAGATTTCGGATACCTTAAAGCAACCTAATTTTCAGAAAGTGCTGAGCACTTGCCCATGCAAACCAGCCCCCTGTAAATTGATACCCAAACTCACTAGACCCTTTTGAAAATTTAGGTCATTATATCTTTTTCTGGACAGACTATTCTCTTTTCTTATACTAGTCTTTACTCATGAATTGATGCCAGTTCTGCACACACACTCATTTTATTATTGGCATGATTCCACTTTCAGGTGAAGGTGTTTGTAGATGTCAGCTTTGTTGTATGGTTTTGATTCTGTTACTCATTGGATTTTTCTAGCATTATCTCTCTGTGGTTCAACAACTGCACCTTTAAAAGGAAACGTGGTACATGCCATACTTATAATGTATTTTACTAAGCACTGTAATGAGATCAAATTACATTTTCCCTCTCTATGTTCTTGAATTGGCTAACTGCCTAATTCTCTAATATAGCAAAAGGGATACAATTACAGTTATATGGATCAATGTAAGAAAGTTCTTTAAGTTCATTGGCTACAGTCAAACCTTAATTAAAGGTGCAAGTTGTTGCTTCTGCCTGTTCAGTTACTGCTGCTGCTTTGCCTTTGAAGACCATGGTACTCTGTAGCAAGAACATACCTTCCAATACCAGGATGATGAGGAAGAAGTGGATTAGAAAATCCATTAACCTATCAACAAACCAGAGTTCCCGCTTGACTCTGTTCCAGTTTCCTTGCAATCTGTATAGTTGTAAAAGAGATATATTGGGTATAGAAAAGAGAAGAACAGAAGCTGACTATATTATGGGTAGTGGCTGAGCCAGTAAAAAAATCACAAAAGATCGAACCATTGTCCTAACAGCTGTGACCCCGCATCAAGGTGCACATGAGGAAACTTCCATCCAACATGAGGGGAATCCATCCCCTGACATTTGGTGGGGGTCCACTACAGATAACAAGGAGCAGCATCCAACCACAGCAACTAACGGTAAATAATATATCTTTTTAACTACTAGAGTTTGACTAAAATCATCCAATGAGTTAAGTAATAAGTCACTTTACAATTCCAGTAATGGCCTATTGATGTCTGGTGGCTGTTAAACAGCCTTCTTAATGCTCCATAAGGGAGAATAATACTTTTTCCTTCAGATTCTACTCTCTTAGAGCAGGACTGTCTCTGGAAGGCACAAGTCCACTTTGGGAAAGAGTGAAGGGACACTGCCCCAATGAGAACACCTGAGTAGCCCCTTCCTGATGAGGCGCATGCCTACTGCTATTCCCGTGCTCTTGATTTAGAAATCTCTCCTTAGCACATCACTTGTTCACTCCCAGAAGCTCTGCAAGTTTTATGTGTTCAGTTAATCATGATTCTATGCTCTTTTTTATTTTGACCCCCATGGTTAGCAGCACACAATGTTTTTTGTCTTAATGGCCCTTTGGGTCTGTTATAGATGGGAAACATTACAGAAATCTCATGCCTGCTAAATAAAATCATGATGTCAACAGATGTCATAATGACCTTAAAACCCAGGGCTTGCTGAGGGTGAGATGACTTTCACTTATGGTGTCATGTCAAAATTACATTGTGGGTTCTTCAGGGAAGGGAGCATATCTCTAATTGTTTTATGAGTTTTGGGCACGTTTTGGGATGCTCAAAATTAATGCTATAAATAAGATAAACAATAATCATCATCATCATAAACAGCAATTGATTTTCTTCCACAAAGAATCATATAATATTGGGGTTAGAAGGTCATCTAGTTCAACCCCCCTGCTCAAAGCAGGACTAATCCCCAGACAGATTTTTGCCCCAAATGGCCCCCTCAAGGATTGAGCTTGCAACCCTGGGTTTAGAAGGCCAATGCTCAAGTCACTGAGCTATCCCTCCCCCCCCAAGGTAACTCTCTCTCTCTCTCTCTCCGTCCACATTCTTTCTTCTTTACTAAATACATCTCTAAAAAAGCATAGCCTATTATAAAGGCAAGAAAGAGTAAAGATGAGAATTATTTGAGTGATGGTGGTGGTGGGTCAGCAAATGAAAAGTTTACAGGAGGTTTAACATCACTGCAACAGATAAGGATTCACAAGAAATTGAAACAGATGATGAAGATTTACTACAAGATCCATTACCCTCTGGATGGGACACAAATGATGACATGGAACCGCACTCTCCAGTTACCAGTAAGAGTAATGAATTCTAATAGTTTTATCTAACTTGCTATATTCAAAGCAAAATGACATACCTCAGTATAGAGTAGCATCTGGTGCCCTTTGCACAAGTGAGCAAATATGTCACATAGCCCAGATAGCTCAGAAATCTCTCATGGGCCACCAGAAATGCAGCTATAGTCCATCAGTGTTTATGGAATAAAGGGATGAAACATCCCTGCTGTAAACCTGTATATTCAGTTATCTACTGTGCAATATTTACAACAATGTAATGATCATCTATCACATAATTAGTTCTCTTGTACTCTCAGTCCTTTATGCCATGAACTAGGAGATGAAGCTTTTTTTTGACTGAGAAAAGACAGGATAGTATAGGTGTTGAAAATAAAAAGCTCAATTATGGTTATCGGTAAAGAGTTTTGTTTATTTTAAAGATCATATCAATATTTATGTTTCTGAACTTGGTTTGGGTGTGTGGAGAGACTTTCTTTCTTAAACAGGGGATTTCATTAGGAATTCAATAAAGAATGCCTAATGGAAAACTCAGTTTGGTTTGGGATTTTGGTTCTCTTCTCTGGCCTGAGTTTTGGGAGTTTCTGGTGGTGGTGGTGGTGGTGTTGGTGTTGTTGTTATTATTTTATTTGGCTTCATCTCTCTCTGTGCTGACTACTTATTATATCCTTACTATGCCATCTGCCTTCTGTGATTTCAGTGGTGGTTGAAAAATTTTGTCCTATTGCAACTAAGGACTGTAATTAGTCTCTGATCACCTTGCATTAACCATTTATAAACTGCATTAATACTAGAGGTCTCTGTCATTATCTTGTGCTCAGATTTCTCCTACTTTTGGTATTAAACTATTGGTAGATTTTAACTGTTTTGGCTAAAGTTGGTGGTGGCATGTTACTTACAGACTTTTTATTGACTGCAGAGCTCTCTGGCTCAACAACAGAACATTTCACACTAATCTGGGAACAGTCTTAGCACTTGGCAAGGATGCTTATTCCAATTCAAATCCTTCATGTTATTTGATGCAGCATCATCCTTCGAACTTGAGTTAGAGGGCCAGGTTGTTACAACTACTGTACTAGGTATGTCCAGGGCTGGCTCTAGTGTTTTTGCTGCCCCAAGCGGAAAACAAACAAACAAAGCTGTGATTGGTGGCACTTCGGGGGCAGCTCTACTGCTGCTGCTTTCGAAGAGCTGGATGTGCCGCTCCCTTCCATGGGCCGCCCCAGGCACCTGCTTGCTGCGCTGGTGCCTGGAGCCGGCCCTGGGCTCTGCCACTGTTTCGGCTATGGTTTATTCTTCTGTTGCTATTGCTTTTCCCAATATCACTGGGAAACTTCATAGCAAGGTAACCCCCCTGAACAGTAGTGTGATGTAAATGGATGGATAAGAAAATTAGTGATACTGCAGTAAAATCTATGCATCCGTCTTTAATGCTCTTCTTCTACACTGTGTATATCCATAATATGTTACTGATGTATAGGAAAGAAAAGCAAATGGCTAATTGAGTGTGGATGATGGCTCAGCAAATATACATATCCCCATTGAGACATCCATTGTCCTAGCAGCTGCGGATTCCCAACATGCTGCAGTTCTGAAAACCTCCACACCATATACCTGGAATCCTTCATTAACTCTTGGTGGTCCAATACAGATCACAAGAAGCAGAGTCTCACCACTGCCAGCAGGAGTAAAGAATTTAAATAATTTCATATAAAACTCAGCTTTGTGATGGAATTCCTGGAAGTACAAGAACTGCACTGATGTTATGGGGCAGCCAGTCAACATTCCCAATGCTTACCAGAGTGGGTGATATTCTCCTACTGCCTACTTCTAATGGACATAAGCATCTCTACATCATGTGCGTTCTACCCAGTTTTGGTTAGAATCTAATCTAATCTAATCTAATCTATCTATCTTTTCCCATATTCCTGGGATATGGTGTGCCTCTTGAACACTTGTGTAATGCCCTAAGTGGATTTCCACATGTAAAATATCAGCTACCATGTTGAAAAAAATCCTCGTATGTCTCCATTATCAAACATCTGACATAAAATCAATTTAAAAAATGGTGAGAAAAATGTGGTTGGTGGCTCAGAAAACAAAATATTTGCAATTATCCAAACAAATATGGCCTGTCCATCACCACTGATATTCTTCTCAGCCAAATCATACTTCCTGAAAAATTAAGAAGTTCTTGTTGGTTAGGATTAAACCAGAGGGCACCTTTTACTCTTTTCTTCTATCCATTGCACATACATAACTAACAGCTTGTTACAGAAATAACTGGGACAGGCGTTCAGAATAATGTGAATAGTAGCTCAGCAAATTTTAAATTCACAATCTGTTTCAAACATACTCTAAACAGATATGGATTCCCATGGCGATCCTAAGCGTATAGAATCAACCCAAGATCCTTCGTTACATAATGTTTATTTTGGAGGGGACAAAGATGAGGACAAGTATCCCATAAACACTACTGTGGATAGTGTGAAGCCTGCACATTTCCCTGTAAAAGAAAGAGATCATTCTTCTTCAAGTGTGACTGTGAATAATGAAATAGGACGCAACACATATACTCCTACAGGTATCAGTAAGAATAATGAACTGTAATCATTTTATCTCCTTGTAGGCCAAACTCTGATCCCAGATTCTCAGCTGATGCTAATTGGCATAGCTTCATTGACCATGATGGAGTTATGCAAGTTTACACCAGTTGAGGGTCTAGTCCCTAGTGTCCATTATTGCGAAGCGAACTTTTTTGTGAAAGAGACTTTTGCCAGAGTAAGGACTGACTATTGACAGATTAGAGACTTTAGGACTTGCTCTAGCAGTAGCAGAGATATTGTTACTTTCACATCCAAGTCCTTATACTATATGTTAATTAAAGTTTATTGCTAACTTTGAGTGAGGGAAGTACTCAGATTCATTAGCAGAATTTTGGCCTCTAGAATCGGGTGTTGAATTGGCCTATTTGGTGTTTTTGGTGGTGCTATGTCAACTCTTGGCATATGTCTTTCAGTAACAGTAACTTCAGAGTCTGAAAATTCTTACAGGTGTTCAGAAAAGAGAGTAGAGGGAAATGTTACTGCCTAATACCTGAGAGTCTGGAAAAACTCCACGTTCTGTGTTCTTAGATACAACTGAATCTATTTGGGTTGTGGCTTTTATACACTCTTTCAAAAATTTGATTGATGAATTTCGAAAAGCTAATTCTCAAGATAATTCAGTGTCAGAATCCCAGATGCAATGTCAATAGAAAAGTAACCACCAGGTCCCATGTTGTGAATGTATACATAGTCCCTTATTCTATCACCACTGTTATTAGTGTAGAAGCAATAACCAAATGGATTTCAACAGTCATCAAAAATGAGGCACTTTCTGCATCTCTCAATGTGTTCCCCTTACTCAGAAACAGTTTATTTGGCTAATTATATATGAAATTCCCATCATCTGATAGCTTGTTCTAGGCTGCGAGAAGGTCGGCATTATATGGATGTCATCAAGTGAAACAGTGTGCATTTGATAATACTTTAAATATGGAGTTGTGTGCTATATTTTTTTATTGTATTATTACAGTTAGTTGTAATTGTTGAAGATTGTATATTTGGAAAATGCCTCCTCTACAGGATCTTGATTGCTGACAACATTGTGCTGGCTTAGAGAGTGAAGTGAAAAAAAATCTAAAATAACCAAAAATACACACTTTGCTGTGTGATTTGTTTGTGTGCTGCTTTCTTGACTCAAGGTTTTGCTTGATGGGATCTTTTGTTGTTGGAATTTCTCTGGTGTGATTTTCCTGCTTATTTCTTTCTGCTGCTGATTGGGTACCTAACTGCATCCGGTGCAGCGGACTTTTATTTTTCAGTGGAAATGATTTACAAAATGGCTTTCTAAAGTGCCCTCTACTTTTATTCTGCAAGCACATTAAACTTGCCGTTGCAATCGTGTTTTCTGGTGAAATTGTTGGTGGGTTTATAATTTTGGAGGATAAAATTGATATGGTGGTGGTACTCATGGACTTTTCTGGGTGCTTTTCTCTGTAGTTCAAGAGTAGCATGCTTAATAAGGTGTAGGACACTTCCTATATTGCCTCAATAATTGGTTAATTTGTCTAGATCGTCAACTACGAATAAAACTAGAATTTCAAATCTTCCCTCTTTTCCCACAATGCCTCAGCAAAATAACCTCTATGTGTAGCACAAATATGAGCAACCTCTACGATTGTGAAACTGGTACAAAGAAAAATCAGAAAGTTGTTGGCCACCTCCACTTTTATGGACCCATGTCAGGGTCCTGTAAATGTATGATTGAGAAACAAGAACTGAAATTAAAGGTAATGGTGTAAGTGGTTCTGCAGATATTAAGGTCAAAATTGATTCAAACATTTTCATATCAGTTGTGGTCTCCAATGAAGGTGCCAAACATGAAGACCCAACCCAAGATCCACTGCTGAAAGGGGCTCATCCTGGATGGAGCGATAAAGTCAAGTATTCCACAAATACTACCAAGAATGATGTACTACCTGGAGTTATTCCTTCACATGGAAGTGAACATTCAACTACAGGTATCCATAATTAAGTGAGGACTTGAGAATGCTTTTTCTTTGGCATTAAATATTTTTCTGTTTAATGAACTCAGAGGCTAAACACCAATATGTTTATTAGGTGAGGATACTGTATTACTCCAAAGTGAACAGGAAGCATTGTTTAGGTGTTGCTACATGGTAATTAAATAGTTCTGAGTTATAATTAGGTTTAAAGTACAGATGGGTCTGAACTGCAGAGTTTGAAATGTTTCAGATACATTGCTCCATTTCATTCCATTAAAGAGAGACACCCAAATCCACGAAGTTTCTATTTATTGATTGTTTTAGGGACAGTTGGTACCAGATAAGCACTACATTTTTATGGGGCTTTTGCAGACCCTCCTCCTTCCCTCTCTTCCCCCATCTTACCAATTGGAAGTTTGGGGATTAATTGTGACTCATGCAATCTGGCATACTGAGAGACTGTGCATGCTGCACCATCCATTTGGATGTAAATGAGATGCCTCTAATATCCTGATAGCTTCCTTTTTGGTTATGAGATAGTAAAGTTGCTTTTTGCTGGCAGTGAGGTATTATGTGGATGGCATCAGGTTGGACAGCTACTAGTACAATAAACTTTACAGTCAGGATTTGTGTGCTGAGGTTTTATTTTGTAAATATTTTAAAACTGTTCTATTCTTAGATTTAAAGGCCAGAAAAGACTGTTATGAACATCTACTCCTTCCTTTGGCATAACACAGGACATAGAATTGAAATGTAATTCCTGCATCAATCCCATAATGTCAGGGTAGATTAGTACAGCATTAGTCAGTGAAGTTTGTTTGAGTGTAAAACGGCCTTCTCTATGAGCATTCTCTATGCTTGCAATGTGGACCTTGTTTAAGAATTGAAAGAATAAATGCCACCATCTCTAAATAAATAAATAAATAAAATCCACGCTTTCTTGGGTTTAGTTGGTGTACTTTTCTCTTGCTGTCGCTTTGTGCTGATGGTTATTGCTTATTGCAAAGGGTTGTCTATATCTTTTCATCTTCTGATTATGAGCCCTTATTTAACCATGAGTGTTTCACTCATGGAATGCACTGATATCAAAGACAATATTCTTAGACTGTGTTCTAAGTCATCCTAATCTTACATGCATTATGTTTGCCAGTGTGTTTTCTGAAAGGCTTTTAACTTTGAAGGGTAAATCTGGTGTGGTGGCAGTGTTTCAAGACATTTCTGACTGCATCTCCTATGTCTAAACAACAGCACCTTGAATAGTGAACAAGCCAATTCATTTACTGTGTCAGCTGACATTTTAATACAGCACAGAATATCAATACAAATATATTTTTCAACTTCAAATGTATATACACAAGTACGCCAAATATCCAACCATAGTATCCTATCCCATTCTCACAAACAAAGGCAACTTTCTCTGCAGCTTGAGGTCTTTAAACCACAATTTGAGGACTTCAATAACTCAGACATAGGTTAGGGGTTTGTTACAGGAGTGGGTGGGTGAGATTCTGTGGCCTGCATTGTGCAGGAGGTCAGACTAGATGATCATAATAGTCCCTTCTGACCTTAAAGTCTATGAGTCTATGAACTTACCTGGAACCAAATCTATAATTATTCAGAGAAGTAGAGTAAATGGTGGATTCTCTGTAACTTGAAGTCTTTAAATCAAGATTTCATAGAATCATAGACTTTAAGGTCAGAATGGACCATTATGATCATCTAGTCTGACCTGCACAATGCAGGCCACAGAATCTCAGCCACCCACTCCTGTATGAAACCTGTGTCTGAGCCATTGAAGTCCTCAAATCATGGTTTAAAGACTTCAAGATGCAGAGAATCTTCCAGCAAATGACCCATGCCCCACGCCGCAGAGGAAGGTGAAAACCCCCCAGGGCCTCTGCCAATCTGCCCTGGAAGAAAATTCCTTCCTGATCCCAAATATGGTGATCAGCTACACCCTGAGCATGTGGGCAAGACTCACCAGCCAGACACACAGGAAAGAATTCTCCGTAATAACTCAGATTTGAGGACTTCAGTAACTCAGCCAGAGTTTATGGGCCAATTACAGGTATGGGTGGGTGATGTCCTATTGGCTGTGATGGCCAGGAGATGATCATGATGGGCCCTTCTGGCATTAGAGTCTATGAGGTACTATCTAAAAAAAATTATAATTTCCACCTGTATGAATCCAGAAGCCACAGACTCCGCCTATTAATTGGTATCTATCAAAGATGAGTGAGAGAGGTACAAGTTGTTGCTGTTGCTTGTTCTGTCACTGCTGCAACTATGACCTTTTCTGCTATTGCCATCTTTCATGGGACAATCTCCAACAAGCTTAAAGCTTGTTACTTGTATTGTTGTAGCACTTAAAGCCCCCAATCCCTCCCTAGTTTAAAGTCTATTAATAAATCTCAGTTTTGCATGGAATCCTCAGGTCAAAACTTCCAGTTTTTTGGGATTTTTTTGATTATTCAGTTGATTATATTGTCATCTTTTCTTTTGGGGTTTTAAAGGTGTTGGTATTTTCTTTGGTTTCTCTGTGCTTGCAGACTAGAATAAAACAGGACTAACAAATATTAGCACTAATAATTATTCACCTGAAAATCCCCACTGGACATTTATTATTTGCTATTCATTTGACCCATCATTTGAAAGTTTCTGTGATCCACCCTGGAAACAGAAGGAACACCATGTGATTTATAGCCATTGATTATTGACTTTTTTTGTGTTATGTGGTTTGATATTCACAAACATTTCATAGATCCATGAACTTTAAGGCCAGAAAAGACTGTCATGATCATCTTGTTTGACCTCCTGAATATTGCTGGCCACAGAACTTCACCCACCCAATCCTGTAATAGACCCATAACCTCTGGCTACATTACTGAAGTCCTCAAATAATGATTTAAAAACTTAGTTATAAAGAATCTACTATTTACTCTAATTTAAACCAAAAGTGACCCGTGCGCCATGTTGCAGAGGAAGGTGAAAAACCTTTGGAGTCACTGGCAATCTGACCTGAGGGAAAATTTCTTCCTGACCCCAAATATGGTGATCAGTTAAACCCCGAGCATATCAACAAAACAAACTGTAATCTGAATAGGATTAGTTCAAACAATTCGGATAATACTTACAAATAACTCATATATTTGAGAAAATTGAAATGAAATGGCTTGTCTCAATTATCAGAATGTGCCTTTCTGGAGATAAGCACTGTAATGTATATAAAGCACTGAAATCCCCCAAAAAGAAAATTATTCTTCCCTGCCATATTTGTGATTCAGTCTTCATGCCATGTAACTGAGGTCAAACTGAGTTACAAAGGCAAGCTGATGCTGCTATTTCTTCTCTTCTCGCTGTTACTTTTACCTCTATTGTCAGAGGATTTCTGTTGAAAACATTGCCCCTGAACAGGAACATGGCCAGTGATAATGTTATGGAAAATAGAAAGTCCTCTCTGCTTTTCTGTTCTTATGCTCTAAAGCACCAATTCAGCAAACACTTAAGAACATTCTTAACTTTGAATATGTGAGTAGTCGCACATGATGACATGTTTGGTGCAATACCACCTAAATACAGCAGGAATATCAAATTAAATATTGCCAATTTCATTCTATCATTTTCTTATATGTTGTTATGTGCCCTTTATGTTACAGAAGCAGGTTTGCTCCCACCCATGGTCAGACTCTATTTGTCTGGAGGGAGTGTAACTAAATGAAACTGTGAAATCTTGAAAGAGAAAATTAATAGTTGTAAATGAGACATAATCTTCATTCTGAGTGTCTGATCAAACCTGAATTATGGGACCAAATTCTTGCAGCTGCTGCTACTTTGTTGTTCTTGCTTCTGTGCCGATTTTCACTATGTTTATGGTCAGCCAAGGCACAGTCTTGAAAAATAGTACAGTGCTGGTAAAAAGATTCAGAAAACTACGAATGTATCTTGAATCAGAAGAGCATTGAAGTGTGAATTTAAGTTCTGTTGATATCAATGGGACAGTTTTCTGAACTGAGATAATAAAGAGGAGCAAAACCTTTATGCCCTTTCTATGCTACTGAGTGTAGTAGATATATGAAAGGACAAGGCCTGTGGTACAGAGAAGAACTGAAGAAGAGAATAATATGAAGAGTGGTTCTGTGTGTATTAATTTCACAATTGCTTCACCACCATCATAATAGCTATGGTCTCCAATGGTGGGGCCAAACATGAAGACTCAACCCAAGATCCATTACTGCATACTGTTCATCCTCGTTGGGGCAATGCAGACAAGTATCCCACGAATGTCACTAGGAATGATGTGCTCCCTGGAATTATTCCTCCAAGTGAAAACGATCAGGAAAATGAATCTTCTCATACAGGTACCAGAAAAAATAAAATTAATTATGCGTGAGAATTTCAAAAACACTTGTCATTGACCTAAATCTGCTCTCATTGAAATCAGTAGGAGTTTTACTATTTATTTTGACAGGACAAGAGTTTGACTAATGCTGAATACTTTTCAAAATCCCACCCTATAGTCCATTTACTTCCTATTTGGAAGGAATAACACTACTACATCTGTAATTTCATTATGATACTCTATTGAAAGTCTATTGACAAAATTTGGTTTAGAGTGGGACTGTGATCATTAGCATGGAATCTAAAATTTCCTAGGTTGTGATTTCTTGTTTGCATTTTTCTGAGTTAATGTATTGGGTTTTCTCTGACTATGTTGATTAAAGTTTGCTGAATAATGAAAAGCAAGATTCACACATAACGTGTAGGTAAAAGTGAAATCCCAAAAGAGAAGAGTATTGGTCACTATCATATTAATGGTCAGTCCTCAAACTCAGTAACTGAGATAAGACTTGGATTACAGAGGCACCTTGCTGCTGCTATATCTTTTCTTGCTAAGACATCTATCTATGTTATCAGCATGGATAAGTTCAGCCAAATCATAGTGCCCAATCAGCCAGATGGTGTTGGTTAAAAGTTGAGAACATCAATGATAATGTGGAACAAAATAAAGGGTCTCTGATTTCCTTCTCCTACAAACTTAATACAGTAGAAGTATAAACCTTAAAGGTCAAATGTAGAGCTGAAGATGAGAATATTTTGCAAATGTTAAGTTCACAACTGATTCAACCATCATCATAAAAGCTGCCATTGCCAGTGATGGTGCCAAATGTGAAGACTCATCCCATAATATACTCCCCCATCTGGATCCGGGATGAGACAGTAAAGACAACTATCCTACAAATACCACCATGAATGATTAGCTACATAGTGAACATGAAGATGAATCTCATCACTCTCTGTGAAATGAGATATTATTTCTTCTGCACAGTTCTCATATAAAATATTTCATAATAAGCTTTCACGATGTGAAACAAGGAGAATTTGCCAGATATCCATAGATAGTGCTAGATGTTTTAATAATTGCTGTTTTCACTACTCTCTCTCTTCCTGGATATTGGCATGATGGAGTTTTTTTATTCTGATTCTCTGTATTAAATACTTTTTAGAGACTCTTCCACCAAGAACAGTGGAAGTTTTGTTCTTTCATAAAGTATGCTTATTGAGTGTCTTACTAATCATTTGACAGCGTGGTAATGGCAAACCCTCACATTTTTGTATCTTGCTTTCCTATTAACTTTTATATTTCATCACTAAGTTTGTTTAGTGTACTTACAATGCGGCAGTGCAAATCTGGAGAGGTGGTAGTGGTTTAGATTAGCTTTTTGAAGGCTTAACTTTTTCACTAGGAGGGCGGTGAAGCACAGGAATGGGTTACCTAGGGAGGTGGTGGAATCTCCTTCCTTAGAGGTTTTTAAGGCCCGGCTTGACAAAGCCCTGGCTGGGATGATTTAGTTGGGGATTGGTCCTGCTTTGAGCAGGGAGTTAGACTAGATGACCTCCTAAGGTCCCTTCCAACTCTGATATTCTATGATTCTATGATTGTCCCTATGGCTCATCAACAATCTCTTTATAGCAGAGCACTATAAAGGAATCAGAGAATGGATTTTACATAATAATTAGAGTATCATAAATTCTTCATTCTATCATGTCATTTTATGTTGTGTGTGCCTGAACCGTTCTAAGGAGTGTCGCCTAAGGACTATCACAATAATGAATCAGTGAAATCTCAAAAGAGAAAATCATTGTCATACTAATTGGACATGGTTCCAATGTTCAACATTTGTGATGAATCCTAAATTACAGGGTAAGATGTCTCTGCTACTTGCTCTTAGTATTTTAACAGTCTTGCTTCTATGTCTATTGTCACTGGGACTCGTCTAAATCAAACCGCAACCCTAAGAAATAGCAAGAGAGTGTGGGTTGTAAAGCTGAGAAACCAGTGACAATGTGAAAGAAAGCAGAAGGCCCTCTCTTCTAATCCTCTAAATACAGTAGAAATGCAAAAGATCTTGGCCAAATGTAGAGCAAAGAACTGAAGATGAGAATAATGTGTTTTTTGCAAATATCAAATTCACAGCTGATTCAACCATTGTCATAACAGCTGTTACCTCCAATGATGGTGCCATATATGAAGACTCAACCCATGATTCACTGCCTCTAGATAATCAACCAGAATGGGGCAGTGAGGACAAATATCCTACAAATACCTCCAGGGATTATGTCATACCTGGACTTATTCCTGACAATGAAGCTGAGTCTTATACAGGTACCAGTAAGATAAGGAATTATATTCATTTCACCACCCTGTGTGTAATGAGACATAATATCTTCTGCATACAATTTATTCACTATTATACCTTGTTGGAAATCTAAATTCTCAGCACAGAGGTGCATTGGTGTGGTGACGGTGTTTTTGACCTTATTGCATGGAATCAGTTGAACAACTATTTTTATTTTTTAAATTTTCTTCTCTCTTTTTTCCTGAGTCTGTATATTGAACTTTCCTCTGGCTTTTTCTGTGTGATGACTAGAATGTATTGAATAATGAAAATAAGATTTAAAAAATGTATTTGTGAGTCTGAGCCTTGAATTGAATTGATCGTATATTTTGCTTTCTCCTTATTCTGTGACAACCAGAGATTCCCCTAAACCAGAAAAGCAGCAGAGAATCCTGTGGCACCTTATAGACTAACAGACCTTTTGGAGCGTGAGCTTTCGTGGGTGAATACCCACTTCGTCAGATGCAGGTAGTGGAAATTTCCAGGGGCAGGTATATATATGCTAGCAAGCAAGCTAGAAGATAATGAGGTTAGTTCAGTCAGGGAGGATGAGGCCCTGTTTCTAGCAGTAAGGTGTGAAAACCAAGGGAGGAGAAACTAGGTTCTGTAATTGGCAACCATTCACAGTCTTTGTTTAGTCCAGAGCTGATGGTGTCAAATTTGCAGATGAACTGAAGCTCAGCAGTTTTCTCTTTGAAGTCTGGTCCTGAAGTTTTTTTTGCTGCAGGATGGCCACCTTAAGGTCTGCTAAAGTGTGGCCAGGGGGTTGAAGTGCTCTCCTACAGGTTTTTGTTTATTGCCATTCCTGATATTTGTGTCCATTATCCTTTCCGTAGTGACTGTCCAGTTTGGCTGATGAACATAGCAGAGGGGCATTGCTGCATATGATGGCGTATATTACATTGGTGGACGCGCAGGTGAATGACAGTGATGGTATGGCTGATCTGGTTAGGTCCTGTGATGGTGTCGCTGGTGTAGATATGTGGGCAGAGTTGGCATCGAGGTTTGTTGCATGGTTGGTTCCTGAGCTAGAGTTACTATGGTACGGTGTGCAGTTGCTGGTGAGAATACGTTTCAGGTTGGCAGGTTGTCTGTGGGCAAGGATTGGCCTGCACCCAAGACCTGTGAAAAGTGTGGGATCGTTGTCCAGGATGGGTTGTAGATCCCTGATGATGCGTTGAGGGGTTTTAGCTGGAGGCTGTATGTGATGGCCATGGGAGTCCTGTTGGTTTCTTTTCTTGGTTTGTCTTGCAGTAGGAGGCTTCTGGGTACACGTCTGGCTCTGTTGATCTGTTTCCTAATTTCCTCGTGCGGTATTGTATTTTTGAGAATGCTTGGTGGAGATTTTGTAGGTGTCGGTCTCTGTCTGAGGGGTTAGAGCAGATGGCGGTTGTACCTCAGTGCTTGGCTGTAGACAATGGATCGTGTGATGTGCCGGGATGGAAGCTGGAGGCATGAAGGTAGGCATAGCGGTCGGTAGGTTTCGATATAGGGTGGTGTTAATGTGACCATCACTTTTTGCACCGGTGGTGTCTAGAAAGTGGACCTCCCGTGTAGATTGGTCCAGGCTGAGGTTGATGGTGGGGTGGAATGGAACAGATGGAATACAAGCTGTCAGAAACAGTATCCCTGATGATGCCACAGCACAACTGGCTGCTGAGCTCTGTGCCTTTATACTCAACACAACTATTTCAAGTTTAATGAAATATATATCTCCAGGTCAGTGGCACTGCTATGGGCACCCGCATGGCCCCACATATGCCAATATTTTTATGGCTGACCTGGAACAACGCTTCCTCAGCTCTTGTCACTCATGCCCTTCTCTACCTACGCTACATTGATGAAATCTTCATCAATCGGACCGCATGGGAAGGAGACTCTAGAAAAATTCCACCATGATTTCAACAACTTCCACCCCACCATCAACCTCAAAGACTGTGAATGGCTTGCCAATTACAGAACCAGTTTCTCCTCCCTTGGTTTTCACGCCGCTACTGCTAGAACAGGGCCTCATCCTCCCTGACTGAACTAACCTCGTTGTCTCTAGCTTGCTTGCTAGCATATATATACCTGCCCCTGGAAATTTCCACTACCTGCGTCTGTCAAAGTGGGTATTCACCCACGAAAGCTCACGCTCCAAAACGGCTGTTAGTCTATAAGGTGCCACAGGATTCTCTGCTGCTTTTACAGATCCAGACTAACACGGCTGCCCCTCTGACCCTAAACCAGAGAAATCCCTAAATGTCTTGGCAGGTCAGGTTGCTAGATATATGTAGAAAATAGAGCCTGGTAATTCCAAAATCCCATTTTTTTTATCCTATATTACCAGCAGCCTAAATATTTTCTGTCTCGTTGTGCTTTAATGACATTCTGATTTACAGAGATAAATTTGGTGAGGTGCTGTTGCATTTGTGAGCTTATCTGACTGCTTCTCCCATTGGCTGAGATCAGATCTGAGTTCCAGAGACAAGTAGATACTTCTGCTTTCCCTGCTCAGGCTTCCATGCCCATTATCATTAGGGTTCTGTTAAACCACAGTAATGCAACAGTGTTGGTTAAAAAGGTGAGAAATGTGGATCAAAAGCCTTCTGTGCTTCTCTCCTCTGATACTCTAAATACAGCAGAAATTTTAAAGAGCCAGGCCAGGCATAGAGGCAAACAGTGAAGATGAGACTAACATGGCTAGTGCTTTTGCAATTATTAAGTTCCCAATTGCTTCACCATCATTATAACAGCTGTGGTCTCCAATGATGGTGCCACACATGAAGACTCAACCCAAGATCCATTGTTGCACAGTGTTCATCCTGGCTGGGGCAATGAAGACAAGTATCTCACAGCTACCTCTAGGGATGATGTGCTACCTGGAATGATTCCTCCAAGTGAAACTGAACATAAAAATGATTCTTCTCATACAGGTACCATTAAGAATAATAAATTATCGTCTTGTTACTTGTTTTTTTTGGATGAGACAGTTTTAATTGTTATTTCACCATTTTTAATATGCTAAAGGTCTATTGATAACTCTTAGTAAGTTGTAGCATGTTATCGTACCTGATTACAGGAAATCAGCTAATCAAAATTTTCTGTAATATTGTGAAATTATTTTTTGTTTTAGTTTGTTCTTGACTTGTGTCTTTTTGTGTTAAGAGTTTCTTCCTTGTGTTGTTGGATTGGTACATAATGAGTTTGCATGAGGGCTATTCTCCTTGTCTCCTTAGGTAATGCTAGGTGTCCTAATAATCATTCTTCTTGCTACTCTATCGTTTTGCAAGCTGTACAGCTTGGTGATGCCAAGCACTCTCATTTTTGATCTTGCATTCCTGTTAATCTTTAGATTATCCTCTCTGAGTTTATGTTCTGGTGCGCTTGTAATTGGGGGATATAAATCTGGTGCGGTGATGGTGTTTTGGGTGAGATCTTCTGATGGCTTGCTCCTGTGGCTCACCAGTAAGCTCTTTATAGAAGAGCACTGTCTAGAGGATCAGGGACAGGATTTTACAAAATAATTGCAATATCATAAATTCTCCATGCCATTCCATCAGACCTTCATATGTTGTCTGTGCCTTTTATGTCACTGAAGTCTGTTCTAAGCAGTATCACTTAAGGACAAGAACATAAAAGAAATTAGTGAAATTTCTAAAGAAAAAGTAATTGTCATATTTATTGGACATAGTTCCAAAGCTCGGCATCTGTAATCACTCCTGATCACTCCTGGCTGCTTCTTGCTCTTGGGTTTGTTTGTTTTGGGTTGTTTTATTTGGTGGTCTTGCTTCTGTGTCCATTGTCACTGAGACTCTTCTAAATTAAATCATAACCCTGAATAACAGCAAGAGGGTGTTGGTTAAAATGTTGAGAAACCAGTGACAATGTGAAAGAACGCAGAAGGCTGTCTCTTCTTATGCTCTAAATCCAATAAAAATGTAAAAGATCAAGGCCTGTTGTAGATACAACAGGACCGGAAGAGGAAAATAATAGTGCTGGTGGTTCTACAAATATTAAGTTTAAAATTGATTCAAGCATCATCATAACAGCAGTGGTCTCCAATGATGGTATCAAACATGAAGATTCAACTAAAGATCCACTGACACCTGGCATTCATCTTGGAGGGGATGATGAAGACAAATATCCCACAAACAATCCCATTGATAATTTGAGACCTGGAGTTTTTTCTGACATTGAAAGTGGACATGGCAGAGGACCAGCTTCTACAGTCACCAGTAAGAACAGTGAATTACAATAATTTTGTCTAATCCTTCACCCTTTTTTAATGTCTTTTGATATAAAGGTAAATTTGTAAAGTATTGGGGGAAATGTTATGATCCAAAAGTTTTTTCTTTTAACTGGAGTTTTGAAAGCTAGAAAGTGTTTTAATTGTAGAACTATGTGAAGTGGGATGATTTAAGATTAGTGTTTCTAGCAATCTTTCTCCTTAGAGAAGATGAGTAGCATTGCTTCCTTTCACCAACTCTGGGGATCCTCTCTAGAACATCAGAGAAACATCTGATTGCAATTGCTAGTGTTCCAGTGTCAAGCTGTGGAGATAGTATTTTCTATACTAACAGCTCAAAACACAGAGCACTTTTGTTCCATCTTCCTGATCATTTTATTCATTTTATTCTCTGTCATTCTCTGTCATCCAGCAGTTATTTTGAATGCTAGCAAAGTAACACTTAGTCCAACCAGCCCTTACCCCACCCTCCTGATATTATGAACGGAAGAGAATGGAAGAGAATTTCCAGTATGGCATTTCCGCCTCCCCCTTCCTCCCCCTGAGTAATTTTGCTGTTAAGTAACTCATCAGTGATTATTGGCATCTGTGGGTGCTAGGAAGCAATAAGCTTTTCATTTCTCAGCTGCTTCAGTTTTAAAAACGTATTTCTGACAGAGCTCGTTTGTATAAAGAAATAACATGCATTGATCACAGTGTGAATGTTGTTGTTCCATGTTGTAACATGCAAGTAATTATATCTGAAAATTAAGAGGCTTTCCTGTATGCCCAAATGTACTTTTCATTTAAAATATCAACCCAGAGGCTAAGGTTTTCCTAGATGCTATCCCTTCTCAGTCATGCTGCGACAAATTGTCTATTGGTATAACTCCATAGAACTCAATGCAGTCGTGCCAGCAGAGAATTTGTCCAACAATCTACAGCCATTTTTTGCACACAACCAAAAATATGAACATGTATTTTTGAAGATAGTCATGAAACATTAATAGTTTAAGAGTTTGCATCAAATAAACACTTTAATTTGATTTTGAAAGGAGCTTTGAATATGAAAAATGAGTTGGTTCTATGGTGGAGACACACTGATTTGGTTTCTGTAGTTTCTGGACTCTATCTGGGTTACATTAAATGTTGTAGATGTTACTCTCTTCCCACACCAGTTTTACACTGGCATAATTCCATTGGCTTTGGTGGAGGCAGTGTTATTTACATTGGTTTAAGTGAGATCAGAACCCAGCCCTCAGTCTTTTCAGAGCTTAATGAACAACATGATACAAACTCAGCAAAATAAACCAGATCAAAACTGCCTTTAGAGGCTAAATTTTATAGAGCATAGATGCCTCAAGTATTATAAATGTAATAACTATATTTTATAAAATGCCATTTTATTTTTCTATTTGTAATATTTAAATGTCTAACTTGCAAAGGAGAACTCATGTCTCCTGACTTCCAGTCCCCCATTTTATTAGGCTCTCTCCCTAATTTACTGTGTGTACATTAAACACTGTGTAGAAATGTTTGGTTGCTTTTCTTTTTTGAATATGTAAAATCTGACAGAGCTGGAGCTGAGGTCCCTTTCAAGGATCATCTGTTTAGATTCTTAGCAGAATCAAAGACGTGATATTAACGGAGCAACAGAGCTCATGAGACCCTCCTCCCAACATTTTCCCTGCTATGGCATGCTGTGCATCCATTTCTTTTAGTGCTGTGGCATCACAGCAAAGCAGAGAGAATGCTAGGTCACAACTCTATCCAGTGGAAAATGTGTGCACACGTTGAGGGAGGGAAGGAAGGTCTTTTTTTCATGAGATGGGCCCTGCGAATCATGAATGGAATGACAAAGAAAGTTCACTTCCCATGTTAATAGAACATATTTAAAGGCTCATTCTTTTCTTAGTTTGCTATGCCTCATGTTTTGACTTGCTTTTCCTCTATAGTCATGTTCAGCTGTGGTCTGTCATCATAAATATGACTGATCTTTTGCCCAAAAGCCACAGTGGGATAGTGAAAACATGCACTGAAGAAATCCAAATACATATTTGATTCTTCACAAAGAAATAATATGGTTAAGTTGTCATAAGATGAACCTCACAGAGGTCCCTAGCACCCTTTTCTGTCTACTTCCTGCAAATGTCTCCTATGGAGGGGATAATCTGGGCCTGTGATGTTAAGTTGCATAATTGAATCCTAAATGTTGTGAATATTTCTGTGGTGTTGATAATATAGTTCTAGACAGCTAAAATCTTTAGTAAATATCTGGGCTTTATTGCTATACAAAAGTTAGCGGTTCAGTTCAAAGTGGTTTTGTGGATGGAGCATCATGCTAGGGCCTCTGATCAGGTAACAATGTCTCTTGAAGTCTGTGGGTACACAATCCACTGTAATAGTTTAACCATCTTTGTCTGTTTTCTTGGAGATCAGCTCAGCTCCACCAGATGCTAAATTCAGTGCTCAGTTCTTGTTGTGAGCTATGAATTTCCCATGAGATAGCATGAAGTAGTCCATCAGACATAAGTAAAAACACCTGGAGGTTTCATGAAGAACCTGTTAACAGCAGAAGAAAAATGTGCTGCTTAGTTGTTTGTTTGCCAGCTATTACTAGGAAATGAGGTCAGAGATTCTGGCCAGAGAGGAGTTGTGAAGTGCTTTGAAGGATGAGGGGAAATTTAAACTAGACAAGGAAGAATCTATGAGAAATTCAAAGGGTATATAGGTGTGTGTGGCGGTGTGGCTTGACTGGAAAAAGGCACCAATGTGAGGGTAGAGGAGGCTGAGACGTTCCCATACTCAAGAATTAAGTTGATCGGTGCACGGCCCAGCAAATGTTATTTAATGAGAAATAGGCCAGAATGGGGGTATGTGATTGAATTGCAGAGCTAATCCAACTTCACAACTCAACTGTCTTCCAGAGGCTTCACTTCTGGAACATGAAACTTCTGAGAACTGTAACCATATCAGCAGCTAAACAGAGTGCCTAGGGTCTAGAAGGACCATTCATAAAACCAACACCATCCGACATGGTGATGTCCTGGTTCAGCACGAAAGAGATACCTGCTCCAAGTATAACCCACTGGACCTATCTCTATAATGTAATCAGTTGATGTCACTATAGCAATGTTTGTGACCTTACAGACTGATTTGGCTAACCAATACCAATATAAAATCCATATATAGCATGGATTATAAACTTACTCTGGTCAGTAAATTGCTATGTGGCTGACTCCATTTGATTTGTGAAATCATGGAACCACTTGGGTCCTAGTCAATCCAATTCTTCTTCTTCTTCTCCCCAGACAGAAGGCTTTGAGAGTGCTGAGAGGACAGCGTGCTTGGCCTGATTGGAGAAAGTACCTCACACATTGCTCAACAGCATACGCGCTGGTTGTTTAAGGGCAGGGTCTCATCCAATATAAGGAAATAGTGCTTGTAGGTGCATGATGGTGATAAAAAGACAAAGGGATCTATCTGCAAGAGGACAATCCTTCCATTAGGAACAACATTCTGATGTTTGAGACCTCTTCATGATAGTAGTTTTCACAGTAAATGACAATTCTGTTTCGTGAATATTTGAGGTTTCCAAATTTGTTTTTGTTGCATATTGGAATGAAAACAAAACCTTTAGAAACTTTTCATGAAACAGATTTGTGTTGAAACCTCCATTTTTGGATTAAAAAGATGAGGTTTTCAATTTCCCTCTGTCTTTCTTTCTCTCTCTCTCTCGGGAATTGACCAGACTGTCCTTCCTGGAACTCAGAAACGTTCCTGTCAAAAATTTCATCAAAATCAATACCTTTCTGCAAAACATTTTTATTTCGATGAAACAGCATTTTTTGAGTGGAAATTTTCTGACCAGCTTCACATTTTAATCCATGAAACAGTAGCATGATAAAAAGTGAAAACTGCCCCAAAATAACAAGATGCTATTGTTGAGAAAAAGGAATCATATTATTCAAGATGACGAGGCCAGCCCTAGTTACACTGATTACGAACGTGTTTTGAAGAGCTGTGGGCTGTGCAATATTTTTCTATGCTACTTTAGTATGAGATTTTGCAGTGTAAATGTCTTCTTTCTAGACTCAAGGTGAACTTTGTAGTCATATCATCCTTTTGTGAAAGGACAAGTCTGTAGTCTATAGCTGCCTGTTAAATATCAACTAGGCTTGTTGGTCATAATGGATGTTTTTGTTCTCTAGGTTCTACATTTAACAAATACGATGGCAGAATAGCAAATCCATCTGGACAGGTCACAAAACCAAACATAGCTTCACAGCCAAGATCAGCCCAAATACCAGGTTGGTATCTCAAGCCATTGCCTTTGACAGTCTGATCACAGAATTAAAGAAATGGAGATGAAGAGGTTATTATAGGAGATCATAGCTAATCCACATTCCTGCCAGTGCGTTCAGTTCTTCAACTCTGAAGCAAAATATTCAGGACACTTGGAAAGGTGAAAATAGAGATCTAGAGCACTGGGAGGTTTTGCATATGTCGCAGATGCTTTTTCTTCTGTATTATCTACAATGTGTATGATTATATGTTAGAAAGATATCATACCAGATTCTACCTCCATTCTAGCGTGCCCAGCACAATGTCAATGGAAGTGATCCCATAAAAGTAGCTTCACTGTTGGGCCTAATTTTGCTCTCACTTACATTGGTATATCTTCATTGATTTACTGTCAATTTACACTTGGGTAAATGAATTCAGAATCAGGCTCAGAATTTACAGTCAGTGTCAGGTTCTCATGTAGTAGCTCTATGATGCAAAGTTTGGATTGTAAACAGTGTAGGGAAATGTATTAACTGGAAACAAACAAACAAAAAAGCCTTTCTCTATTGTTTCCAGATTTCTGCTGGTATGATCCAGTTTTTCTGAAACCAAAAATGGAGAGCAAAGTTGACCTCAAAATGTCCCTTTAAAGCAGGGGTGGGCAAACTTTTTGGCCTCAGTGCCACATCGAGGTTTGGAAACTGTATGAAGGGCTGGTTAGTGGAGGCTGTGCCTCCCCAAACAGCCAGGCATGGCCTGGCCCTGCCCCCTATCCAATCCCCCCAGCTTCTTGTCCCGATGGCCACTCCCCGTTCCCTGCCAGCTCCTGAGGGACCCCTGCACCATCTACCCACTTCAGTCTCCTGACAGCCCCCAGAACCTCCGCTCCTGACTGCCCCCCGCCACCCAATCCAACCTCCCCCCCATTCTTGGCTGCCCCCCTGGAACCCGTGCCCTCATTCAACCCCTGTTCCCTGCCCTCAGACGACCCCCACCCCCTGACCACCACCTGAACTCCCCTGCCCTCTATCCAACCCCTCCACTCCCTGCCCCCTTACCGCGCTGCCTGGAGCACCAGTGGCTGGCAGCGCTACAGCCACACTGCCCAGATAGAGCCAGCCACGCCACTGCGCAGCACAGAGCACCAGGTCAGGCTGGGCTCTGCAGCTGCGCTGCCCCAGGAGCTCGAAGCCTGCTGCCCAGAGCATTGCACTGGCAGCGTGGCAAGCTGAGGTGGTGGGAGAGGGGGAACAGCAGGGGAGGGGCTGGGGGCTAGCCTCCTGGGCCAGGAGTTCAGGGGCTGGGCAGGAAGGTCCCACCTCTGTTTTAAAGGTTTAGGATCTGTTTAAATGGCAAAATGAAGAAAAGTGTAGGCCTTCCACTTTGCTTTTAAGTCACCTCTATTTGAATATTGTTTCAGATATCTCAAAACCAGACCCCTCTCTCTCACTGAAGAAGTAAATGACTAATGCAAATCCTTTCCCCCGCTATAGGCCCAATCACTGTCTCACAGTATAGAGTTTCCAGATGTTAACATTCAGTGACAGTTTCGTTTAATTTGACATTCAACATCATTAAATGTATTTCTCATTCACATGCTCAGTGTAACTATCAGTAATGTCTTAGCACAGTTTTACTTACACTCTTGTGTTAGTACCATATTATATTTACATTCTTGCATATTAGAAAAAACCCTGACAGTAATAGGAGAGCTGTATTGTAAACAAATGCAAAAGTGTCCAAGTTCCTGCTATTGTGTCAAACTGCAAATTAGAATAGAAGCTAAATTATTTCCCAATTCCACCACAGAATGGCTGATCATAGTGGCTTCTCTTCTGGCACTGACATTGATTCTGGCAGTCTGCATTGCTGTCAACAGTCGGAGCAGGTAAGGAAGCCCATTTTTAGCTTTGGTTAGAGGAGGTGATTGATGGAGGACATGCTTCCTTGCTGTCTTTATTGTTGGGAGATCTATGAAGCTTCTGGTAGATTTGGAAAAGCACAGAGAGAAGTTTCTGCCAAAATGGCACTCTCTGTGAACAGCACACCTCTTCTTTTGTAATAAACAGTAGTTATCAGACGTTTCTGAGGTTTGAGGCTCTGGTCCTGTGCTGAGCACTGTGCAGTGAACCCTTGCACGTTATGTGGAACCCTACTGACATCAGTGGGTGAATAGGTCATTATTGTTGTTCATTTTCACAGTAACAAAAACTGAACTTATGCATGGTAGAGTAAGGGAATAATTTCTCTGTGTTTTACATACTAATGGCCTGATCCTGCTTCCGCTGAGGTCAATGAAAGTTAATAATATGCTAGATGGATGTGAACAGAAGCACATACAGTAAATAACAAGGTGGTCTCCAGGTTAACTAAATATAAACCCACTGTGTGTGTTGCATAGGCCACAAGAGTACAATTACTCTATGTGATAAGCTGTATACACCGCATCCAGAGGACTGTAGAGACAGGATTCACCTGCTCCCACTAGCTAAAGGAAGGGTCACAGCTGCCAATCCTGATCGCAGGAGTTTGCAGTGAGCCTAGCTGGATCAGCTGCAGAGAATCAATTCCCCAGTCCCTCCAGCAGATTATAAAAGGGTTCTGCTATGGGGAATTTGAAGCTGGTGCTGATGACTGGAGGAATGGTTCTTTAGTTAGAAGGCTGGAATTGAGGGAAGAATTGAATTGGGAGGGGGAGAAGGTGGTCCTTTGGATCTTGGCTGACATCAGCCACAATTTTGACCTTTGCTTTAGGATTGGTTGAGGGAAACCCTGTAGTAAGTCTAATTTAGCAGAAATCTTTTAAGTATTCAGAATATTCCTTGGCAGTGTCAAGTTCACTACTTTTCTTCCTTGTTCTCTTAGCTTATAGTGTCATTTCTACAGCATCTTCCGTATGAGGCTCTTTTACAAACATTAGGGAAAATATCCTCACAACACCACCACGAGATAGATAAATACTATTTGCCTCCATCTACAGATGGGGAAGCCAAGGCACAGAAAGGTTACATGACTTACCCAAGTTTAACCAGGAAGTCTGTGGAAGCCAGGTCTCCTTACTCAAAATTCTAAACACAGGATTGTCTTTCTTCTCTTATTAATAGCTGTTCTGAGGTTTACTATTATTTGTTGGTAATAGATTGCCACTTTTATTTTAAACTTGAACTTTCCATCAGTGCAAATATTCTCATACACTTTTGTCATAGTACACAATGAGCTACATTTAATTCCGAGGTTACACTGGCCCTCTTCGAAAGCAGTGATTCACTCACCTCTGGTACCTGCATGCCCAAGAAAGTGAGTGTTGCTTAAGAGGGAGGAGACATAGCCAGGCTGGCCATTTAAATGTGATCTCCACTAGCAGCATACCATAGTGGAAATTAAAGCTGGCGGGAGGGAGCCCTTGATTAGATCCTCCCCCAAACAAAAGCTAGCTTATGTGAAACGGGGAAGTGCAAATTGGGTGAACTCAGACTGTGATTTGTAGGCCAGGTCCTCAGCTGATGTAAAATGATATTGTTCTGTTCAAGTCAACAGAGATGGTGCTGATTTACGCTGGCTGAGGGTATGACCCTATGATTATATCCACGTTGTGTGCTACTTTGATAGTCTAGAGAAATTGCTACTCTAAACACACAAGGTAAAACACACAAGAATCTACAACCTCCCTCTTGTTAGTTGATCTAGGAAATAGAATATGAATATTATGGTTTATTGAATTGTATCACTCTGCTATGTCTAGAAAGCTGAGACTGCCTTCTTCTTCTCCCCCTGTTTCCCTCCACCCCACAAATCACCATATAAACAGCCAGGTCCAGCCATGATCAAATACAGATAGATTCTGTCCAAAAATTAAACAATCTGGAAGCTATACATTATTAACTACTTTTTAAAGTTGAAAACATATTTTTACTTTGAAATTCAGGGAGTTAAATGATACATACAGCATAATGCTAGGTGTACACACACACGCACCTGCTAATTTGTACTGACTGGAAGGCAAATTTTGTGAAGTAGGAGGTAGAGGTCTGCTCCAACACCCATTGAAGTGAAGGGAAATCTTTCCATTGACTTTAAGGGACACTGGATCAGGCCTTAAATTAATAAATTCAGGTTTTTTTTTTTTTTTTTTAAATCATGGGTAACTTTTTGCTCATCTATTTGACAAGTGTAAATTAGTGTTAATTACTTACAGTAATTTATACTACCTAATAAGCATACTGTAGAATATTTTCTAAAAAATTATGTCTTAGAAATATGAAAATAGTAATTTATGATCTCACAATAGCAACTCTGTGTTGTGAGATCTTTGCTGAAAAGCAGGATGGAGTAAACTGAAGGTTTTGAGAGAGGGTTGTTAGGGAGTTAGAAAGTAGAATTTGGAAGACTTTCACACATATATTTTTAAATGACCAACTAAGTTATAATGTGTTTCCAATATTTACTTGAACTTTAACCAACCAATCACATATAGTTTCATTCTCCTTCTCATACAGAATGATCAGGAAGAATATATTTTAATGCTTCAGAATCCAGTTTTCACAGGAAAACTTTGACTTGCCTAAAGCACCAAAATGTTTGATTCATTGCTCAAGAGACTGAGCCTCTTTAGTTGGGAGGTTTATGTGCCATAGAATGTCTTAGAAATTCCAACCAAAGAAGTAGATCATTTTGGTGAATAGGGAATAGCTTGATCTTATAATTTAAATTTTCCCTTTTTCACAGTTCCTATCTGGGTTAAATTTTGAAATAGTGTGACCCAAGGTCCAGCATGACTTGTGGAGCCCCAACAAAATGAATGAATATTTTATGTAAAGAATCTGCCTTTCTAGTCTGAATAGACTCTCCACAATATTCATGGATTGTGGAAGGTCCTTCTGTCCACAATCCATGATGAAATGCGGCACATTTTAGATATCATTTTGGAAAGAAATTATGTTCTGCCTCACATCCCATGGAATCCCATTACCGTGTAGTATTTTCTCTATTGGTGTTGTGTGAGTGTAATTCAGGGCTGAATTTGCTCACATGTGTTGCATAATGTAAACATAGCAAATTGAGACAAGGCGGATCTGCTCTCAGTCACATTGGCTAAAACAGCTGTTGTATGTCTGTCTGGCAAAAAATGTATATACTTGATTCAAACTACAGATGGAGAAATAATTTAACTGCCAAATTAGTAGTTCAAATGGAATTCACTTAGCCAAAGCAGGAAGCATTTTAAAACACGTTTGCATAAACACTGTAGTTGTTTTCAAGGAATAATGCTGCATGTGTATGTCTTTAATTAATTACATTTAACTGTGCAACATAACCACAAAGCCAGTTTAACCAGCTCCATGAGATATCCCTAAATGGTATAGAACCAGCACAGCTAGCGTCTATGCCACTCCTCCTACAGTATAACACAGAGTATGTTAGGGGGAAGCAGTGGCTGTTCCCATCCTCTTTTTCCAGAGTGCTGATGCATTATAATGAGTGTCAGCTGACATATCAATCTCTTGGGGCCATAGTCAGCAGGTACAGTTTGTAGCTGTACTAAGGCTGTTCAGAACTACATGAGGGATTGGTCAGCATAGAACCAGTCGCAGGATCAGAAAGCCTCAAATAACTTATTTGTGACCTCATCCGTAGCTGCATCCAGGATGCAGCTGAGAATCTGAGGCATAATAGCTAAGCCCAGTCTTTATTTTCCATCCTCAATATAACCTTTAACAAGCCAAACTGTTGATGATAATATTGTGACTCCTTCCACAACTGTCAGCATGGTTCTAGTCCTGACATTAAAAAGAGAACAGAAGACAAAAGTGATGAGAAAAGTGACCCTCTGGCACTCAGTCCATCTTACTCTTACCCTCTGGGATAACTGGAGATAGCTTGAAACCCTGGATCCAAATATTACCAGTTCCAAATGTTGAACCTTCAGACCTAGTTCTAAAAATAACTTGAGCAACATATGAAGGATGGGATTTTCCAAAGAACTGTGTTCCCACTTATGTCAATGGGAGCAGAATAAGACAGTGATGGATACTTTTGGATATCCGACCTGAAAAACGTAATATATCCACTAAAGACAAAAGCTTTATGTATTATATTTGAGCTTTTCTCCATTGACAGACTCAAGTTTTATTTCCTTTGCCTCCTTTCTATAAAATCTACTCTGTATGTTGTGCTTCCCAGTTCCATAATCTCCATTTGTGTTGCTTATTTTTACTAGATGTGGGCAGAAGAAAAAGCTAGTGATTAACAATGGCAAAGGGTCAGTGTCAGACAAGAAGATGGGTGGACTGAATGGAGAAGCCAGCAAATCTCAAGAAATGGTGCACTTGGTACATAAAGAACAGCCAGATAATCGAACAGGACCATGTGATGAATTCCTGACCACAGACGAAACGAAAAATCAACAAGAGGCTAACATGAAGACTGGGGTGTAATAGTGTTGGTCCATCTTGTAGATCGAGAGTTGGGGAAATCAAAATCACATGGAACTGGGCCTGGAACTCACAGATGCAATGTGCTACTGATGTCTTTTGAGCATAATTAAGCATACATTTTATTCTTTTTAATATTTTTAAAAATCAGGTCCAAATTAAAAAAAAAATTGACGTTGTTTTCTGATATAAGTGCCTGAGACTTGCATAAATTTGGCAGTTCCCATTTCCTACCTGGAAGACACTTATATGTAAGGAGGGATGTTAGCTGAAATAATATTTTCTCCAGTTGCAGCACCTTCACTAAGTGGATATACAGAAATATCTAGTCACTCCATCTCAAAGGCATTTATGATACTAAATTTACATAGTATGAGCATAGGTGAGGAATAAACATCTAGAGAAAAATAGAGTTAAATCAAAAAGGGCTTCTGTAGAGTTTGTATTACAGCAGAGTCTTTTCAAATTACCTTTCAGCCCTGGGGAGTTTGTCAAGTGCATTGAGGATCTGCTGGTATAGGCAAACTGTGACATTTTAGAGTGATTACAACTAGGGCTACAATGAGAGAACCCCAAAGTACAAAACTATGTATCTCTATTTTTTAAATGCCCATGGATATATAATGTCAATAATTTTTATTGGGGCAAGTGGGAAAAGACATGAAAACCTGAGCTGATACATAATAAACTTCTATTCTTTATCTTAACAATCTGTGCAGTTATCCTTCAGTTTCAAAACTGTATGTTACTGTTCCCCCCCATCAATCATATTTTGAGTATGTTCCCTAGTGAACCTTGTTAGTTAAGTTGACAAATAAATGCAGTGACCACAACTCAAACACACATTTCAAAACCTAGCAGTAGGAAATGATCAAATAAGATGGCAATATTTTGTTTCTTGCAGAACAGGGCTCTATCTATCCCTGCTCTCAGATTTATCATAAGATGTTGAGCTTAGCACAACCTGTTTTTTCCCATAATGGTTGCATGTTACACTATCTTGCTGGTATTTTAACAGTCAAATTAAAATTATGTGATGTTCTCTTTTGGATTCTACTTCCGCCATCTTTTTGTTTAAACTCTGCTTACTAAAAATGCCAAGAGAAATATTGTTCACTTGTTGAAACAAGAAGTTGGAAAACTGCATAAAGATCAAAGAAAATGAAAGAAAACTATTCCAACAACATAAAATAGCTGCAGCTGCACTGACACATGCTTCCCTCCTCTTTGTACATCCCATTTATGTAAAGTATTTGTGTACACTAAGAAGACGTTCAGTAATGTACACTGAATTGATTGTATATATTATCAGCAAGAAATCGATTACCAGCAATAGTCTATCCAACTTCGATTTAAGGAAAAATCTAAGTAAAAACAATTGATTATGTAATTATAATCAATGAGGACCCTATACGCCATGGGATGGGAACTGTTAAATGTTTAATCAATTAAGCAAAATAGTCCCATTCACTGACCATGGATCCTTAATGAACTGAGAAGAGCCCACTAGAGTCATTTATTTTAATTTCCTTTTTGAAGAAACTTCAGCAGTTAAAATTTCAGCTAGAATTGTCTAATATTGTGCTTTATTCGTACCATGAAATTGCTGAGGTTGTGTTTCTCAGTGTAGATCTTTAGCAGCTCTCCATAAGTGTTTGTTTAATGACATACTATAACTTGGTAATATTTCTCAGGCAGATTGCCATGGGTAAAATTCACTCTTGTGCAAGAGGGCCAGCAAAGCATGACTTAATTTGACTGCTTAAGTGGCATATGTCCTGGCCTACTGAACAGGGATGTTTCATATATAGAAAGTTACATGTTCGTGGGCTGTATATGATCATACGCTTTGAAGTCAATGGAGTTATACCTATTTACATCATCAGTAAATACAGTCCAATGTCAACATTCTCATCCTGTCATAAACATACATAACTCACTTTTGCTGTGGGATGTTTGTTTCCTTCAGGCATTTTTCATTCCTGAAGTAGTTTTTGACAGTGTTTTCCATCAGCCATTGTAAATCGGAATGGTCTCTTGCAGGATGCATTTAAATGGGCACCGTGCATAAAATTTGTTCAAAGCAGAGTCAGAACAAGGCCTATTCACCTCTTGAATCCTAGCTGAACATAGGGTCTCTGCAAAGACCTCTTTAAGTACAGGCTTTGGCATGTTACACATTCAAATTCTTACTCTAAACAGGAGTATACCTACTTAGATATTTAATGGGGAAATCTGCCATCTCCTTCCCATACTCAGTTTTAGTGTCTAGTATGTCAAGGACATCAAGACTTGACTTATTTGGAGGTTTGCTTTTTTATTTTTTTGATAAGGTGGCATAAAATCTGCCCTACAGAAGCAGTGCCTTTATTTTATATATGCAAAAGTGATTCATATTAGATGTCATGTGCCACATGTGTAATTAATTTGCATTATAATTTCTAAAATAGATTGTCATTTCATGCGTATAACAATTGTTTGTACTGAGGTTTTTATTGTTTGGGGACTTCTTTTGTTTATTACAGAGCACTCTTGATATATTTATATATTTATCAACAGATTAATTAGAAGGAAGAAAGAATCATCTCTAAATTTTAACCAGAGACATAGAAAAAATGTAAATTGAGCTTCCAAAAATAAAATTGATTCTAAATTAAGGGAAAAGATAAGACTGGCATTATTATAAGCTAGGGGTTTGGAGTTTTTTTGTTTTGCTTTGTACCAGTGAGCCACAGGTCTATTTACATGGTTGTAAACCCTAGGCTACACCCAGCTGAAACTCCCTGTACTCTTCAATGCTTTACTAACGTTGTGTGCGGGGTTTCCAAGCATTCATTCATCTGGGGGAAAAGCTCAGCTTGCCAATTTAAAATGGGTGGTTTGGCTTCTCTAGAAATTGAATGATGAGTCTAATTCTCATCTCACCAGAGCTGAATCCTGTAAGATGCTGACCTCCCATTGAAGTCAGTGGCCGTTGGGGGGGCTCAGCACCTAATGGAATCAAGCCCTTACATCTGTGTCACACCAGTGAAATTCCACTAACTTAAATCGATTTGGTGTGTGCATGGGCCCAAATATTTTTTGCTGGCACCACTTAATTTTCCAGTGAGACGGGTTTAAAAAGCAAAGTATAGGGCAACCTTATAAGTAGCATATGGTATTCAATTACCTCAAACAATGCTGAAAATAAGAAATATAGCCAATACTTAAATTTACATGGAAAAGTTATCTAAAGCACCGAGTGTATTAAGAGTGAGAGGTTACTATAGTCACTCTTTTTCTGACCAATGACTTCACCCATGTTTTTTGGATGATTTGTAAAGAATGGTTTATTGAAGCAGAGAAGTGAGAAGGGTTACATTATGTTAAAAAGTTTTATGGTAAGGGAGTGTTTTAAATATTTTTCACAATGTCTGTGGGAATCAGAATTCTAGTTTGATATTTTTATGTTTTTTCTGGCATCTCAGGGATGTTTTTTGTGTGTAATTTGACAGTAACAAGAACCTACCCTTGTATTAAATAGTTTGGAAAGATTTAGCATGCTGATAGAGACTTCCAACGAGATCATTACCAGGGCCCTGATTGCCACAGAGTAATGGAGCTGTGCAGAGACAGAGACTCCCCCCTTAATTAACCTTTCCATGACTCCAGGAAAGTAACTATTTCCCTCTCAGAATTAGCTGTGAGACCCAGGAGACTTAGGGCTTGTCTACACTTACCAGGGATCAACACTGTGGCGATTGATTTAGCAGGTCTAGTAAAGACCCATTAAATTGACCACAGATCGCTTTCCTATAGACTCCGGTACTCCATCAGAACGAGAAGAGTAAGGGAAGTCGACAGGAGAGTGTCTCCCATCGACATAGTGTACTGTGGATCCCACGGCATCTAAGCTATGTCGATTTGAGTTACACTACTAACATAATTCAAATTGCATAGCTTAGATCGTCTTTCCCTCATAGTGTAGACAAGGCCTCAAAGAAACTTCATTGAGCTAGCAGTTGTGGGGACTATTTTGATTTAGAATGGCCTCTTGGGGGAAGTTATTCAATACTGCAGCCAAAGCTTTTACTTCATCTTAGTAAGCTTCTCATGGCCCCTACTACTCTAGTTGTAGTTGATTAGACTGAATTAGATTTGACACTTTATATTTAGATAAATCTAGATACAAGTGATAGATCTGGATACTGATTAGCTTTCTGATATAGGGAAGAAGTTGCGGGGGTGAAATTATGCCTCCATTGAAGTCAGTGACAAGTCTCCCATTCACTTTAATGAAGTAAGGTGTTGTGGGGAACAGAGCTTAATGTGATTAGGATGAGAGAGAGAATGCTGTAGGCAGCAAGAAGTTTGTGAGATAGTTAAGAGAAGTGATACAGTGAGAGTGAAATCTCTATGTTGCTCACTGGGAAAGTCCCTTCACCAGAACTGGTATTTAGCAGCTGACACTTGAACATGTAATTCTAGGCAAAAAACCTGATCTGATCTTTTCCAATGAGCTTTCCTCCCACTTTTTGTAAGCTGAATGTGAGATCTCTCCCACTCGTAGCTCATCTAGTTATTACAATGCCAGGTGGCAGAACAACTGCTTTCCCTACTCAAAGTAAAGAAAACTCAAAGAGTGTGAATTTGGCAAAGAGGACTAATGATGCCCTCTAAATATGGTTCAGATTATACTTTTGTCTTCATTATCTCTATTTGAAGCTATTGTTAAAGATATACTTTCCCAGTGTTTAACACACGGCTTCTGAAACTGTCCATGCCAATACTTTCTGGCATCTATTATTATGTTTTTAAAGTTTACTCAGGCTAAGCAGGTTTGTGGTCGTTGGTTTTTCCCTTTTCATGGAGGAATTATGGAGTTTCACCAGTTAACATGGAATGAAAATCCACTTTTGTATGCATGTACACTGCCCACACTCAAGTCCACTGTGAACATTGAATATTTCCCAGTACTACAATTTTTGGAAAGTAGTGATGATAAAAAGTTGCTGTTTATCAAAAGTGTCCTGAGTCAGAGGTGGCCTCCTGCCCTCAAGAACTCTGATTGTTTTTCAAGGGGAAAGGCAATTGAACTCAATGAAAGCTCTACTCACAGTCAGCGTGTGTTCCATGGTCACCTGGAAAACATCTAAACAGTGGTATTTGCCTGTAAGCACTGCTTAAAGCAGGGGTAGGCAACCTATGGCACATGTGCCGAAGGCAGCACACAAGCTGATTTTCAGTGGCACTCATGCTGCCTGGGTCCTGGCCACCCGGCTCTGCATTTTTATTTAATTTTAAATAAAGCTTCTTAAACATTTTAAAAACCTTATTTACATTGCATACAATAATAATTTAATTATATATTATGACTTATAGAAAGAGACCTTCTAAAAACATTAAAATGTATTACTGGCACGCAAAACCTAAAATTAGAGTGAATAAATGAAGACTTGGCACACTATGTCTGAAAGATTGCTGACCTCTGGCTTAAAGGGAAGTCACCATTTTTTTATTATAACCTTTTCCCCTCTTTTCAAATTTTCTGGGGACAAGTGAATCTCTTTCATCTAATTTTGAACCCACTGGAATATGGAGGTTTGAAAGTTTTAACTTAAACATCATTGAGTTCTGCTTAGGAAAAAAGGAATAGAGAAGAAAATCCAATGATAAAATTAAAGTGAAAATTCATGAGAGATCAGAATGAAAACCAAAGGCAGAGAGACAGACAAAAGGAACAAAGAAGGGAGTGAAAAAAATTCTCATAAAAAATAGACATAGTTTTAATGCCGTATATAGGGACCTCATTGTGCCAGACTATATTTTTGAAAAGTTCCTCTATTCTTTATACATAGCAAAGGTTTTCCTCTACCCAGGAAAAAAAATGTTTCAAATAATTGCAGCATCACTAGAAAACAGTATGTATTTTAATTTTCAGGGAAATAAGACTTGTGAATTAAAATTGGTGTTTAAAAAAATCACATAACTACCCTCCATAATGTTCACTAATCCCATAAACATTTGTTCCAGACAAAAACTTGCTGAAAAGAAATCCAGAAACCATTAGAGTTTTGCTTCTTCCCTCACAAGCTTCGAGAGGAAAATAATGTTTTAGCCATTTTAAGATAGAATTGTGATGTTAAAAAACATATATATTTTTGTATGTAATTTAGCAGTTTGTTTCTTTTGGATTGCTCGAAATAAAATGTATTGTTCCTTCAAGTAAAAAGGCCAGATTCTGATCTCATTTAGGCCTTGATTCAGGAAGGTATGTAAACATATTCTTAGCTTTAAGTGAAGAGAGCAGATTCTGAAAAAAATGGTTCACATTGAGTTTAGTTGTGGAAATGGGCAGAGGTGTATGAACTGGGGATGGAATGAGGCATCTAATGTTTTCCTTATTCGGTTTATCTATCGCTAACGCTGCCGTAGAACTAAGCTCCCCTGTCCTGTGTAGCTTTAAGGGTCTACGGGAAGATAAGATTACAATACCCAGGCACAATCAGAGTTCATGCTGAAATAATGGACCATGGTGAAACACCCTGATAAAATTGATCTGTTATCATTTATTCATTCTCTATACATCAGGAATGAGAGCCTGGTTCTAGCTCTGGCCCCTTAATACCAGGTAAAGGGCCAGTGTGTTGTAAAAGGGACCTAAAAGCCCTGGTTCTGTCTGGGAAGAATTTGGTGCAGAAACTGAGGCAGACAGCCATGAGGCTGCCCTCAGGCCGTCCTCTTGTAAGTACTGGCGTAGGGAGCATGATGGGGTGAGTTTGGAGGCAGGAGAAGTGTATTGGGGGAGCAGAGATTGCAGGCACGGGAGGATGCCAAAAGTTAGACAGGCCTCCAGGGCTAAATTACGTTTGGTGGCTCCTCCAGCCCTCAGAGCAGCTCAGGACCAGGATGGTGCAAAGTTCACTTTAAGCCATCTTAGCTTCACTGCCCCCTGGGTTGTGAATTCTGTGCTGCTCCTCTTAGAAACTCTCTCCAGGACACCAGTTTAGTAGTAGGTTTGAACTTCCAGAGCACAAGCAAGTTGGGTTAAGGATAGAGCTTCAGCTGAATTTTCTTACATTTGTTGGTTTAATTCGAGCCATTGGCATTATTTTCTCACGCTTTTTGGTGCTTTGTTTGTTTTCCTTCACTGGCTTAACTAGAAATACTTAGATCGTTATCAGTGACCCTATTTTCTCTGCAAGCAGGACCGTGAATGCAGGTCTCATGCCTTATTTCTACCCAGGGCAGCTAGGGCTGAACTGAAGACTTTTTTCTTCTGTTCAAACCTTAAACCTGGGGCTGTATTTACACCTTTTGTCTCTGGAACAGAAAGCGCTTATCTCAGGGCTTCTGTTTCAGGTTTCTGTCAGTGCCCACACTGTGGCTCCTGGGTGGAAAGTTTCTGCTCCCAGCTTGCAGAATGGTCCCCACTCCTCCAAGTTGACAGTGCTTGCCTTGAGTGGAAATGAGCCTTTACAGGATACCTTAGCTTCCTTCATTGTCCAAGACACAGTGGTCCCAGCAGACATTTGCTACGATTCCGCAAACCCTGGGAGTGGGAGGAGAAATTCGTTTTTGCAAGTGCTCTGGATTAGAACCCTAAATGGTGAAAGCCTCACCACAAAACTCTAGAGCAATGGATTGGTTTGTTTTCCTTTTCATATCCACAAGAGATTCAATGTTTGGGCTTCAATCATGCAGTGACGCTGTTCTGTACAAAACCTGTATTTGTTTGTTGTCGTTCGCAAATGTGGATTTTTTTTTATAATAAAAGATCTGTTCTCAACATATTAATCAAAATAAAAAGCTGGTGTTGTTTGACTGAATTGGCTCATCTTATTCACCAGAGGAAAAAGTGAAATTTGCAGCTAGAAGTAAGTTTCTTTTTCTCCTCTTTCCTTTTCTTCTTCTTTCTTTTTGGAGCAAATAGAAGATGTGTTATTAACAAATGAATCACAAAAGTTGTGAATGAATTCTATTTCATTTCTCTAAAAGCCAGTGATATAAACAGCAAAGTAGGTCAAAAATCACTTGTTCGTAAGAGATTAAATTCACCCTTGTGCAGAGAGGCAATGCAAGGCCTTATGTCCTGAAAATAAGGTGTAAATGGGATTTAATAATGATAACACCACCTAGCTCTCATATAGCACTTTTCATTTTTAGATTTCAAATGCTTGACAAAGGAGGTAAGTATTATTATCCCCATTCTACAGCTGGGGAAACAGAGGCATAAAGAGGGAAGTGACTTGTCCAAGGTTACCTAGCAGGCCAGTGGCCAAGCCAGGAAGTGACTAGGAGTCTCCCAAATCCTAGTCCAGTGCCCTATCTACTAGACTATTGTGCCTTCTTTTGTGGGTCCTTTTGTGGTGGTCTTCTCTAATGGGGTGATTTTCACCCTGTGAGACTTAATTATTTCTCACTCACAAGGAATATTGTCTTTGAGAAATAATGTAGGATGACAAAGGAGAGAATGAAAGAATTCAAATCACCCACAAAGGCCAGTCCTGCAGTCCTGACTCATGGGAGTAGGTTCTTACTCAGCCAAGTAATTATGGCCATGAGTAAGGATTATGAGCCGGATTTTCAAAGATATTTAAAAAGCCTAAAGATGCAGATAAGCACCTAACCTATTTAGGGCCTTCTGTAAATCCCAGCAGGTGCCTAACATCAATGATTTAGGGGCTTAACATGCTTAGATGCTTTTGAATTATTGGATGCCTACCAGTATCTTTAGACAGTTAAATACTTTTGAAATCTGGCCCTACGAGACTAGGTTTGTGTTCGCTTTGTCTGAGTATAGCTGGGAGTGCAGGGGAATGTTTTGACCTGAGTAAGCCAGCCCTTAATTTCCCTCTGCTCCAAATCCTGCAGCAACCAACAGAACAACAGTTTTAAATCATTGCCGCTATCATTAAACATTATTAAAGGCACTCCATATTCTACCCTCTGTGCACTTCAGCATCAGCCTCCTCCATTCAGATCACAGTGTTTTTCCAGAGGATGGGAGGTGTATGCAGGCAGGAGAGCAGTGCATGGGTGATCCCTTTTCCATTTCAGAAGTAGTAACTGACCTTACCTGCTTTTGAGTTAGTGACCAAAAAGTGAAAGGATAAAAGCTTATATAGCTTACCAAGACATGGCTACTACTTTATGCACGTCCCAAACCCAGGAGTCAGTAAACGCATCTTCATGGATACTGTATTGCAATACACAGAGATGGCAATAGCCAAACAGTGTTATTCCCAGGATAGGTCCATCATACCTGGAAGACTCTAACTAGCCATACCCTCCTATCATCCCAGTGATAAAGTGCCAATTCTGGAAATTGATGATAAATATGTGACAATGGACACACTATATTCGGGTGTATGACTAATACCTCATTTATTAAATGCTTTGTGTTCTAGTCTGGGTTGCATAAACTTTTGCAAACATGCTCGCCTGTCTATAGTATCACATGCAAATTCCTTCTCTTGGACTAGAATTAAATCATGAGAGCAAAATCAGTTTCTCAATTTGTTTAATTGTTTTCCTTAGGAGAGCTGTAGGCCTCTCATACCCTCTTGGAGCTGGAAGAGGGATCTCACAGATGTATCCTGTTTAATATCCCTCTTCTCCTTTTCCTTGTAAGCCTCATCAGCAATCTTCCCTTTGAAGGTGGGGGGCTGGAGCATTGCACCTTTCACAGCTTGTCAGTACAGTTTCCTGTGGGCAGAATTCAGTGCTCTACTTTATTTGTCTGTACATGTATGTCATGTGCATTACTGCAATACTTGAGTGCCTTACAAAGATCACTACAACCACAAGATGCAGACTCGCACATAGTCTAGTTTCCTTCCCACTACTTCTAATGCAGACGAGACATTTAATTTCATTCTCTCCACATAATGGCAAAGCCTATTGCTTCTGTAATTCTCTCAGCTTGTCATAGCCCAGAAAACTGGCACCAAACTCAAATGTCCCACTTCATAAAGGAATTACTTCAGCTCCTGAAGTGGGGCTTTGACCCTGATTGGGGCCTTTGGCTACTGTTCTAAATAAATACTACTACTAGGCCAATATAAGTGGCTATACTTGGATCTATTGTAGCTGACTAATTCTGCCTCACGTCTTACGGTCACATCAGTTTTAATATTTTTCCTGGAGGTGTATTAACTTTGGGTGCACCAGTTTCTTTCAGTATGATGATGACTTCTCTTCCTGTTTATACAGCATCCAGTACAAAGTGCATGGTGAAAGGATGTACATAAGATCTGAGAATTGCATGACATTCTCATGCTTTTCTGAGAACCTCCTCTTCATTATTATTTTCTTACATGCCCTCAGGGGATTGGAGGAAAAGGGATTTAAAAAAACGCTTTTGCTATTAGTAAATGATCCACAAGGGACTCTTTTTTATTCTACCTCATGGCACCTGTTTCCTTGGTAAAGAAGGGCTCCCTCCATAAAAAATCACAGTCATGTTGGAAAGGAATTCTTCTCTAGGACTGCGGATTTTGGGGGCTGGGTTGGAAAGTGAGAGTTTTCACCTGGAGCACTTAGCTAGGAGGATCGTCTGTTCATCCTATATTTTTCTTCTATGCTTCTAACATAACAAAGCTTTGGAATGTAATCAACATAGATCTTGTTATAGTTCCTTGCATTCTAAAGGATCCCAAAATATGATTCAAGCTTATCAAAGTGATGTGCCAATACAGAGAAACCATCTCTGGGTTGGAGGAGCATAAAAGGGGATGTAAAAGTGCACAACACACCAGATTAGGCCAGGAAGTGAAGGAGAATCCTGAGTTCAACTAATTGCAAGATGAATTTTAATGACTGAGAGTGATCAGGACTTCTGATTTAAGTTTTGTCCAAAAAATCCCCTCTGTCACCATATTGAGGCATTGGCTCATGGCTGACTCAGAGGGCAGAGTACCAGCTAGTGGACTGCCAAAACCGCTTTCTGCCATACCCTGGGTTTTCCGTAGTAGTCTCCCAAGCAAATGCTTGCCCCTTCCTAGCTTTGTCAGAGCTAATAAGACCACAGCCTGCAGGCTATTAAAGCTGACAGATTAAAGGACTGATCATTTCATATGATAGTATAATTACAGTTATATTATTCTAACTGTAATTATTCCCACTTTGACAATAAACATTTTAGCTTCCCCATCACGTTTAACACCTGCACCACCTGTGACAGGGAATCATTCCATAGTCATCTTCTAATTATAACTCAGATATTAAACAGATTCCTCTGCAAAGGTACCTCCTATTTCAGCGAAACTAACAAGGCAGGATTTAATTTTTAGTAGACAGTGGAAGGAGGTCAGGTTGCTAAAGCAACTGCGTATGTTCAGTGTTATCCTTTCTCTGTAACAGGACTCTCAGGCTTCTCTAGCATTAGAATTTCAGTTAATATACATCAAAAATAGGACATAAAATATGCCACTGGGCTTAAAACCTCCCCTGCCCCCACCAAGATGTGTGTATCTTGGTATAACTCCACATCCTGGAGTGTGATATTGATAAAATAACACTCATGTTTCTGTACTATTTATGCACTACAAATATTGGGAGTAGACAGCTATGGATTGATATTTCTGGTACTTAGGCAAATACAGATCCACTCTCCACAGTTCAGAATAGAAAGCCAATCAGAGCATTCATTTTTATTCAAATTCATGTCCAAAAAATGATAACTAGTTCCATATGGGAGTAGCGGCTAGCAGAGGCGACTAGCAATAAAAATCGACTGAGCACTTAAGTCACATGGCTTTGTTTCTGTGCCCTACCACAAACATCAAGAAGGCCATAAAATGATTCCTGGCACAAGGTGAACACATTCTAATGAGCACTCAACCTTCCACCAATCAATCTATCGTGCATACTGGGGGTTGGGACCTCTCAGGGTTGCAAGGTTATTAAATGGGGGGGGGGGTTTGCAAGCTGTCAGCCTCCACCCTAAACCCCGCTTTGCCTCCAGCATTTATAATGGTGTTAGGTATACAAAAAAGTGTTTTTAATTTATAAGGGGGTCACACTCAGAAGCTTGCTATGTGAAAGGGGTCACCAGTACAAAAGTTTGAGAACTGCTGGGGATTCACATAATTTCAAGTGTTCACAGCTCCGGTGACAATTTTGTCTTAAGCCTTTCTATAGCTTCATGGCTGTGGTATACAGACATTCAATTAAAAGAATAAGAATCACATTATTTTTTGCTCAAGGATTTTGAGTGCTCCCGAGGCCTCCTAGATTTAGCAAACTGTAACTGAATGGGGGAGGGGGTTGTTTGGAGTGGCTGATCTCAGTCTGTCACCTACTAAACAGCTGCCCACATCATGAGAATCACCTTCACTATTGGCATTAGCAGCTTCACCCCCACCTCTTTGTTGGCCAAGCACTGGATTAAATGGGCATAGAGAGTGAAGTAACTGTTCAGCCATAAAGGTGGTGAATCCAGAGCTGGGTAAGATGCATTAGCAGGGCAGGGAGGAGCTTGCTACTCCCACTGTGCTATATCTGTTCTGTGCATAACTGGAGTACTTCATATTCAGGGTGGCCCTTAAATAATAATTCTTTAGTGGAAAGGAGAAACCTTTAGGCTGTGGTTTCAACAAATGAATTGGTGTACGATACACAGAAATATCAACCATGAGAATTATGAATCAACATTTATTGATGGTATATACATAAAAGGTACAACACGTAGTGAAATATTGTATTCACTGATTATTTCCAGTATATAAAGAATGTCCAGTTTGTTTTATACATGAAAGTTACAGAAATCAGTTCACACAGTAAGAAAGCATTTAAAGCAAATGGCTAAAGTATTACTGTAAGGAAGAGAAGGTCTGAGTTACTTATATAAAATCTACTTAGTCAACAAGGCATTCCTACTACACTATAAAAGAAAGGAGCCCAGAGTTAGCAGAAATTTTATCATCTGCATTCATTAGTCTTCAGACAAAATGTGCTACAGATACTGTACAGTACGTCACTTCAAGTCCCAGATAAACATTTACAATCGAAGGAAAAAGATCAAGCTTATCTTTTTGTTTTGGTTCTTTTTACATGAAGGATCCTAGCTAGTGAGTGGGTCTCTCTTGAGAGGAAGGCCTAGAAGTAAGCAGGGAAGACATGCAGTACTGTGGAACATGCAGTTTGAATAGAAACATAATATGTCTCATAAGAAACCACACATCCCCCACTGGTTGGGCCTGATTCTGAGCTCATTCCAGTTTTATCCTGGTTTAACTCCATTGACGCTAACGGAGTTAATTCAGCTGTGAGAGAATCAGGACCCTTGTCTCTAGGAACTAATTGGCTTGATGCACCTCTCCCGAGGTGTCTCAGATCTACTGAGCATCAGTTGCACTTCATAACACTTTCAGTTTTCGGTCCCAGAAATAAAGATTTTTTTGTTATAAGCTCATGGACATGACTTATAGTGCAGGTTTTACAATATCCCTGCCATTATATATATTTGCCATATGTGCATTGTATGGGACATATAATTTTGCAAATCAAATAAGCATAAATGAACACTAACCAAAGAACATTTTTTGTCCTTTTTGCACAACCGACATCCACTTGATTTTGTGCTTAATTCTCAATATTCATTAATATCCTTATTTGATAATGGAAACAGCATTAGTCCATCCATGTACTTATGGTTCTATAAATCTTACACTCAGATTGTTACTACAGAGGAAATGAAGATTCATGCTTTGCATTCCAGGGCACATAATAAAGTAAGCAGTCAAGCATGTGCTTCTGTTTAAGACTAAATGTGTCAGCCTTAGTCATTGTCTTCTGACTGTAGTTTCTTCACTGGAGGCTGCAGTCAATGAGTAACTGAAAGTGAGTCAGAGGAATCCTGAAACTCTGCTGTGCAAATATGGATTCCTTGTTGTAAGCTATGCATACTGCCAAAGATAGACATGGTGCCCAGAGGGGGAGTACAGTAAAGCTAATTTTTCCTTCTGACCATTGTGTTAATTTACACAGTGACTTACTAACCTTATGTTGCTACAGTTCCAACATGCCAAGTGAACAAGAAGAATCTACTCCTAAACTAAATTCATCATGCTACATGCACATTAATTCATAATATATTAACTATTGCATTCACAGTGCAGCAAATCCATACTGCAATCACGTTCACTGAGTGACAGGGAATTTCATATGCAATGGGGGTTAGATAGTTGAAAACTAACGATAACATATTTACAATTAGTGGGCTGCATATAGGATTCGACTATAATCAAAACAAGACATGCACTGAAAAGTTGTTTATATATGAACATATAAAACCAATTATCAAGCCATGGAAATTATTCAGTTAAATGTCTAAAATAAACAAACCCAGACAACCAAGCCAAAAACAACCAGAAAAGAGTTTTTCAAAACAGAGATCAAATATTCTACTATGTCTCAATGCACATTCACTAAAATTACACCTAGATAGCCATGTTATCTACACAAAGTGAGGAGAGGCACTGATCATCATGCTTAAGCAACGTATAAAAATTGGTATTTATAAGGAGTCCATGCTTTGAAGCTGTTAGTACTTCAGCTACACACTATGCTACCTTCAACTCCAATTAAGAGAATACCTGATATGACGGATTAAAAAAATATAAGGAGATTAAAAATTAAGGGTACATCAATACACAAATATATATATTTTACCCACATAAACCTCTGGAGACTACCAGGGCCCTACAACAAATTTCTGAAAATGTATCTGCTTTGTGGACAAGTGACATTTTCAATTCCATGGTTTTTTTGTCTTGAATTGTATGCCACGTGGTTGATTCGCCACATAAGGAATTTTCCTTGATGTAATTTTTGTTGTTGATTTTAACTAAGCAATTGACTGTTGTCATTTTAATTTACTAATTAAATATGCTTCATTAATGTTATGACCTTAAGTCCTACAGGTATTTGCCTAACAAGAATTGATTGTTATAAAAGAAAAATAAATCCCACTTGTCCTGGTCAAAAATATACTGTTTGTTTTTCTTATAAATGGTTAAGAAGGCAGGAGATATTGCTATAGCGCTACCCTATTAAAGTGGTCCCATTGTTGTGCCATTGGTCCATTTACATGAAGGCAAAGCTAAGAGGCCAAATACTGAATCCTTTACCTAGGCCAAATTCATACAAGTTTTGCCTGAGTAAGATGGACTGAGTGCCTGATCCTGTACTTCTTGCACATGCAGATCTCCAGCTCGCAACCCAAGAGTTGTAGGTAAATCAGTTACTCAGGATCTGACCCTGAGAAACAACTAAGGGTTTGGCCCAGGTAAAACCATGCCAAATGTCACTATTAAGGGCTGAGCAATCCATAAAACTGTCAGTCTAGAAGATTGTTTAGGATATAATAATATAGTGTTCCATAGTGAACTGCAGCATTTAAGGACACCTCAAAATTCTTAATTCCTATTGCAGTTTGTGCTTTGTTTATAATTCATCACTAAATTGCTTTTCTTAGTTCATTAAACAAAATACAGAAAAAAATATCAATCCTAAAATGCTGTTAGAAAACTGGTTTTGCTCTAAGGTATGGATCACCTGTAAGAATTTTTTCCTTTATCTTATATGGTCATATATAAAATATTGTAAGAAAATATTTGTGTGTCTGTAAGTTACAAATACTAAGTAATTTAGTTCCATCTTCATTGTAGTACACACCCATAAAATCTGTATTAATGGCTGAATCAGTTTTGAGCATACCATATTTAACAAGTGTAATTACATGTATAATGCTTTTCTCATGCATTCTATAAATTATAGTTCACACTAGAGTATAAACTGGACACATTAAGAGAGCAAGCAGCATAGTTTGGAAAGAAGTCTATAGATTTTTGTTGCAATATTCTTTAAGAAGGAAAGATAACCTGCAATAGATGAGAACTTACAAGCCTACATGAAGCCAAAAATGGAAATACTTGAATCTACAGTACTGACTGCAATATCTGTTTGTAAATATGCTTTGTAAATGGTCTTCCAAACTGTAGAAAAAAACAAATAGAAAAGAACAATACAAAAATCCCCTTGAAGTATCCTATTTATGTACAAAGCTCTATGCAGTAATTAGACCATCTAGGTTATGTGATGCTATCTATGAAACATAATTTTGTAAGTTTCCTCTCTGTGTATCTCAGAGTATTTCTTGAAAATATTGAAGACTCTTGGTGCTATCTTTAGTTACAAAAATCAAACTAGAAGCCTTAAATACTCCAACAATGGCAGGTGACATCTCTATATAAGAACCTAGATAGAGAAATAGGTGATTTGGTGAAATAAACCAAAAAGCTGCATGATGTAAGAAATAACATGCTTCCCTGCCTCTCCAAACCCTTCATTAGCACATTGGTGAATGGCATCTTTAAGTAGCAGAAAACCTATGCAGTGCCTCAACAGTATGCTTAAACAATGTTACTATATGGAGCTCAGGGTTTATAAAGGACCATGGTTTTAAATGCATCACTGTCATATGCATTAGGAATTCTAACTGTGGGTGGCAGAAAGTTCTCAGGTTTCAATTTACCAGATGAAGATGTCTCTTGGGTAGGAGGAAACACTGGGGATTGGTTCTAAAGAGTCTTGTGTCACTAAACCCACGCATTCCACAGATAAACAAGTTCTCAGTGCCTGGGCATTAGTGAAAAGTAGCAGCACTCTGGCTCATTACCGCAACAGACTTCAATTCAATATCAAACAAGGGCCTAGTAAGAAATAGAGGAAAGCAAAGGGTAACTATCAGTATGGACCCAATTCTGCAGTCTCTTTGGCACATTGACTTTAGTGGAAGTTTTGCCTAAGTAATATCAGGATGGTAGAGTCTGCTGAGAACTGCAGGACTGGTCCCTTCCAGTGTGTGTGTAGGGGGAATGCAAGATTACTGGAGAGGTGAAAAATGTATGTTACAAAATATTGCTTCTGGTGAATATTGAGCAAGAACTGAACACTGTCCCAGGGCAAAGTTCAGCAAATTTTTTTCACGTATCCTCCTTATCCTCCCTTCCCTTACTCTATAACATTGTTGTGCAGAGCAGTTGCTTTTTGTAATGGCTGTAGCTATAATCTATACATCACTCTTCTGCCAAACAAAACTAGATAAAAGTCTTTTCTTCAGCATCATGAGCTTGATTGAAAAAGATCACTCTCTACGCTATGTTTTTCATAATACATCTATGTGTAGCAGTAGTTTCAACACAATATTATAAGATGGCCTAAAAATAATAATCATGCTACTGCAGCAGCAGCAGAATTAATCCCTGGCGTAACTCCATTCGTATCAGTAGAGTTACACCGGAGAAGAATTTGTCCCAGTGTGCTATATGTTATGATAATAACTCACAAGACAAATATTACAGTAATGGCCCAAGAAGTCACAGTAATATGCTCAACTGTAGTCTTCTGGCTTGGTACAGTAGAATACTGCAGCATATTTTTATAAGTTGACTTTATTTATTTTTCTGTGCTTCCTGGAGTAAAACCAAATGCAGTAAATAAAAATAGAACAAATGGGTCTTAATCTGATGAGCAGGAGATGTACTTTAAATATTCATAATAGGGTTTTTCAGGCCTGGTACTAAAGCTCTAAACCTTTCTGAAGGCATTATAAGAGGCTGTAGAAGTCAGAGGCTAGATTGGCAACTGATGCTGTTTTCAGAAAATTGTTTGATTGCTGCTGAGCTGCTACAACAGGAATCATATAACAGCATGAGGCTGGGAAAGCAAAGAAAATACAGGCAGTTACAGGCATTTGAGCTCTGTTTTTTGCTGCTGCTTCTATTTATAAGACAAGTAGTTTGCTCTGCTAAACATCGGCATCCATCAAAGTACTGACGATACCCATCTTCGAAAACAAATCAGAAATCTATACTGGTCAAGGATCTTTAAAACCCTGTAGTGTTTGGAATTCTGGATTCCCAGAGGTGTTGGCAGAGTCCATTTACTAGGATTCTAGACAAAAATGGACACTAGCTATATCTCAGTGTATAAACAGATCAGAAGTTTAATGACAGTGATCTGAATTCAGAGGCAGAGGTTTAAACTCACTGCTGGATTTGGGGATGGGAAGTGATTTTCCTTTATGTCATATTGACGGAGACCTTTTGGATGTGGGGGAGGCATCATCAGCTAGAGAACCAAGAAAAGATCATTCACTGGGATTAGGTGGAAGGAATTGCAGTCTGTTTCCATTGGCTGAAGGAGATGGGAAGGGCCACTGTTGAACCTTGACCCTTCTTAGATTCTTCTATATTGCAAGAGTTTAAAAAGCTTTCAGAAGCTGATAACACAGACCATTCAATCAATTTAATCAGAATCCATGTTATTGTCTGTGGCTTACCTGCCAGCACTGACAAAACAAGCTCCCACAATAGCCCTATTTATGAATGAATTTATAATAATATGGAGATATACCTATCTCATAGAACTGGAAGGGACCTTGAAAGGTCATCAAGTCCAGTCCCCTGCCTTCACTAGCAGGACCAAGTACTGTCCCTGACAGATTTTTGCCCCAGATCCCTAAATGGCCCTCAAGGATTGAACTCACAACTCTGGTTTAGCAAACCACTGAGCTATCCCTCCCCTCCCTCATTATTTTAGCTTACATCATACATTGATTTTCTTCTGTCTCTCATGTTCTGGTCCATATTTTGGTCTTTGCAGGTGGAGGAATGATGGTGTATTTATAATTATAAATGACTGAGATTGCTATATGTACAGAAACTGAAAACAGACCGTTTCAAATAAGAGAGCGTGGGCCTCAACATAAAGTACAGGCTCTGATCCTGCTCCCACTGAAATCAATGATGAAACCCCAATTGCTTTCCAACAATGTAGGATCGGGGCCAAAGTCTCCAGCTAGCATTAAGAACATACAATGCTCTGGAATGGTGAAGGATGAAAAATAATAATCCTTCTCCATCTTAAAATTCATGGGAGTTTTTAGTGCATATAGATGGGTTGATCAGGCTCTGTTCAGGTTGCCAGGTGCTAAGTGCATCCTGGAAGAAAGCATACATCCTCCGTTCCCAAAGGGAATTCAGAGTGGTCAGCATCTTGCAGGCACAATCCCTGTTTTCCAAAGAAACAAAAATAGTCTCTCAGTTTTAAATGACAGGGGTCCCTACTGTAATACTGTCTAATTGGCATAAATAGAGGGGCATCTTAATGCATGAGACCTGTGCAAACTTCTTGTTTTATACAAAGTGCTGGTGCCGTCTTTGTTTTTTTGGAGGAGGAGTACAGAAGAAGGAACAAATTCAGAAGCAAACTGTTTCCCCAAGGTAACTATAATGTGCACTGGGCCTTGAAGACTAGCACCAGAAAAAACCCTAACAGAGTCATGGCCCTCATTCAGCAAAGTTCTCAAGCAAGTGCTTAACTACAGTGCTGCTCAGAAAAGCATGTGCTGCTAAATTTTAACCGTGTGCTTAAAAGCTTTCCTGACTAAGGATGCTTACCAGGATCAAGGCTTTCCATATTCCACTGATGAGGTCAGTGTTCTAGAGGGCACATATATATCATACTTGTGTAAGCAGCAGGGGAATAGCTGAGAGCAGAGCAAAGAAAATGACTGTAGAAGGAAACTTCAGTTCACATGGGAATAACTCAAGAGCGTGTGTGCTGCTTTATCTTGTGCTCATCCTTGAGTTTTGCCATCCAAACAATGGGGAAATGAGTAAAGGAAGAGAACACTGAAGACCAAATGCAAAATAATGAGACTAAAGGACGATGTGACAGCATTATCCACTCAAATGTGAAACTTGCAATAGCTTGAGTGGCCATTTCCTGTTTTTTTTCTTGTTTGTTTAGTTAAGCAGCAACCCAGCCTCATGTGGAATGAGTAAATTACCAACTGCAAGCCAAGTATGAGTTACAGTTTTCCCCCAAGAAATGGAAAGCTTTTTGATGGTTAAATTCAGTACTGTGCCAGAGTAGCTACACATTAAATATTACATGGGAGAATTCAGCCGGGAGGATAGCCAAAGTGTTTCCCATAAGTAGCACATTTCTATATTATAAGTAGAAGAGTGACATTGTAATTATCTTTGAAAGTTCCCTGAGTTACTGCAACTATAAAGTCTTTCTTAAAAGTTCTACAGTGTGATTTTTTTAGTCAAAACTAAAGCCCCAAATTTGTTCTCTGTACGTGGGTGGAGTTACTCTAGATTTTCACCTCCTCCTCCTCTAGTCCCATCTGAAGAACCACTTTTTAAAGGGCAATATGTCCAAAGCAGATAAGTGTAAGGAAGGATGTCTGAACCAGTGTTCTCAATAGGTAACTGTCTGGAACAGCTTAGTCACATGGTGCTGGTTCTCCTACCTGTTTCCAGCTATCATATTGCTTTAAATGATAGCTAAAAATATACTAAACACTTTCCTAATGTTACCTTTCTCTGTAGGCAATTGCTGTAGCTGCCACAGGGAAGTTAGATTATTATGAATAGGATGGAAGTTGTTTAGGAGCCCACCTCTCTAAAATATGTGCCAGGCTATGAAAACCTTTGAGAACCCAAGCTCTACACTATGGCAAACACTATGTTCTAGCTGGTATAATTGTAGGGTGATCATACCTCCCATTTTGGCTGGGACAGGCCCTTTTTTAACCCCTGTCCTGACTTAAAAAAAAAAAGACACATTTATCCCATTTGCTCTTGCTGACTTGATCAGTTGGTAAGAGCAAATGGGACAAATGCCCACTTTTGTCCCAAAAAAGCAGGGTGCGGTGCAGAGGGGGAGATCAGAGATGCCAGCCCCTCATGGGGGAGGAGGCTGAGCTGGGGGGGGGTGGAGGGCAGCAAGGTTCCAGGGATTAGTGATAGCCTGCTGAGGGAGCCACCCTTCCCTGAAGGGTTCCAGAAAACAGCCTTGTGAGGGGGCCCCTGCAGGGTACCTGTGATAGAGAACAGCCTTGCATGGAGGAAAGGGGCCACAGGTGAGCAGCTGGGGGTGTCCTGTTTTGTCTTTTGGAAATATGTTCCCCCTATACAATTGCTACTTAGCTCTCAGTGACTTTCATGTGAGGTGAGCCAACAGCTCAAATGTTAGAGTTCATTTTAGAGAGTGTTACAGCTGTCTTGGGCAATTGATCTCTTTCCATGGGGATCAGGGAAGTGAACTCTTCTTCAAATCCAGACTTAGTCCCCGAACCTGAGAAGTTCTGTGTACCCACAACTTCCATTAAATACGTTTCACAGGATGGAACAGAATTCCATAGACTGGTCCAAAAGATCTACAGAAAAGCACTAATTCTCTATTAAATTCTTTAGGTTGTCAGAATAATGTCTACAGAACCCACAGTAGTTTAATAGCTATTAAATTCTTTAGGACTTTTCAGTTAATGAGGCAGAAAGGGGATGTCAAAAGAGCACTAATGTTCCCAAGGAAAATACTGCACAGCTACAAATATTTGAATGGTGAATATGTTGACTATAAGTTTGATTCTGCAAACCATTAAACAGGTGAGTAGTCCTTACTAGCAGGGGCTCATAGTGACTTCACTGGAATAGCTAACACAAATACAAATTAGCAAAACTAGACTGGATTATTGTTTAAACTCTACATTCACACATGTTATTCCAGTTTACGTCAACGGCAGCACTGCACTGGGCATGGACAAAGAGAAGCATATGTGCTTCATTTCCCATCTCACCTTGTAGGTAGGTTCATTATAAGCTCATAGGCTGGACAGCTCAGAGAACATTTTAAGAAACACTCACATCACAGAAGTTTTGGTCAGAGGGCAGAGTTTCCCATGGCTACCTGGCTCAGATTTGCTGTAAAACATTATTAATTTCATAATAGATTACACCTATGTCTTTGCAAGCACTGATTTTTAACAAGCACCTTTTAAACAACCTAAGAGAATGATTATTGCACCTCTACATCTTACAGATGAATGAATTAGTTATACCATGTTGACAAAACTCTGCCTTGTTTATTCATATGCCATGTGGTCTAGAATCACTGCTTGTCTGACATCAAAAACATTTATACAAATTGTTTATTCACAATAGAGAGATGGGGATTCAATTAATTGGACTGAATCCTGAAATCCTGGTTTACTTTTCACTCAGTCTTAACTCTGGCAAAATTCCCATTGACTTCAATGCAAAATTTGACCAGGTAATGACTTCAGGATTTAGCTCATTGGCTCAAATCTAAGATGTACTTGAGAAGAAAAATAGTTATCACTTCAAATTAAGTGTCCTAAATATACATTTAGTTTAGCTTAGTTAACAAACCGACGTATGCTAAGCACCATTACATTTTAACACCCTATTATATATTATATTAATTATATATATTATTATTATATATAATATATATAATTAAATATATATGTTTATCCTCAACAAAAAGAATGTTCAATAATCATTTGGGGACAGATTCTGGTGCTCTTCCTTAAGTTGAATAACATCATTCTCCTTGAATAGTTTCAGAGGGACTACAAGGGCTGTAAGGTCCTATTTGATGTGAAGAGACCATCAGAATCTGGTGCTATCTGAAAGGCCCGGGATCTGGCCCTTTGTATTTACTCCACTGATTTTAATAAAGTTATGCCTGGGGTGAATTTAAATGAAATATTCATTTGAGACACTTAATTTTAAGTGTACCTGGGAAGATGAAAATTTTGAGTCCCTCATGCCAGCTACTAATTATCAATAAAACTTATAGAAAACCTTTAGAGACACTTACAATAAATAGTGTAGTTACACAATGTTGACTGTACCAAAGGTACACTGCAGTACTGATTTGTACATACATCACAAGAAGAGACACTGAGAACAATTTAAGGTTTATATGATACTATATGTTCATTACCCTGAGTCCTTGGAGAAAGCCATACTGGCTTTTTGATCTTTTCATTTTGCAGCATCTACATTTTCTGCATCTTGAGCAAAGGAAAGAGTCTGATGAGAACATAACTGTTAACTCATAGAGTATTCTCCAGCTGCATCCATTCAAACAGTACAAGTGAGACAGAGAGTTATGGATCACTATATGGCAAAAACATGGTAGCTACAATGACTTTATGAGATCTTTGCTAAGTTTCAGTTAACAAATTAAATAAGCAGAAACTTTAGATGTTAAATAAATAGAGAAATATTCTTTAATCTTGATATCTTTTACCATAAGATAGCTTCGGGGGCTTATTAAAGATGGAGATGGGACTCGCTTTCCTTAATTTTCACGTTTCCAAGTCTCTTCCTCAACAACAGTGAAGTCTGCAGATTTGCCATTGGTTGCCAGTGTCACCTGCAAGTAATTATCATTGACATCTAACTTAAAGGCCAAGGCACTTTGACAAGAAAAGTTATGAGTTATACAGAGAAGCATGATATTTATAGGAATAACATACTCCATGTGTGAATATATATGTATTTTATATATATTTATTCATAATTCACAATGTCCTCAAAGTGTGGAGAGGTGTGGGGGGGGGCGTAATTTTAATATTGGCTCGAAAACATGAGTGAACAATGATCTATGTTTTTTGGATTTTATTTTCCCTTCACTGTTTTGAAGTCATATAGTTTTCATAAATATTTTACACTTATAGGTAGTCCTGTCGCTTTCAGACTTTTCCTAATTTGCAAGAAGAGTTTAACTTGAACTAAAAATTTTTCCTATAGAACGCATCTGCACTGCAGGACATCTGCTGGAGGATGTGGAGGAATGTGAAAGGGACAGAATGATTGAGGAATGTGGATACATATATACACACACATTACAAAAACTTCAAATAAAATGGCAGAACAGTTGCTCCACAAACATGTAGTAAAGCATCATTCATTGTGCCTCTATTTCTACACATGCATGTGAAAGGTTCAGTTACAATCAGGTCAAACAATTCTTATTAATACTATATTTTGTACACAGAACAACAAAAAATGGTCATTGTAGCATTTAAAGGTTCATGCTACAATATTAATTTGATAAGTATGGTGGAAGACCAATATTGGTTTATCAGTTCATGGGAAATGTTGATTGCCGTGTTACAACCCAACAGTCAATAGAAAAATAGCCATGTGAGATCCTTAACAGGAGATGTGTGGGGCTCAAGCTAAAGTATTTTGTTTGACTGAGGAAAATGAACTGGACCTTTACATAGTATGGGAATCTTTCATCTAATGCTATATGGATGGCCTATTCTTTCCTAGCTTACCTTCCAAGTTACTGTCCTCAGCTTCATATGAAAACTTAAAGACAGGACTGATATTCCACATGATGGGTAAACCATATGTATGGAAGCATTGGGACAGGGAAACATTACAAAAATGCACCAATGTTTAAAACAAAGCCAATCTTTTTCACAGATAATTGGAAGGGAAACACATGCAGTTACAAGAATAAACAGCACATTTGGAACTGAAAACCACATAAAGTAATGTGAAATGTGATCATAAAAAATAGAGAAATATCATGCAATAAGAGCCATTATACTCCAACATAAAAAATAGCCTGCTTATTATAAATATACAGTGGCTGCACAAGAATACAACAGACTTGAATTATCTGGAGTATATTACAGGAAGTAAATAGAGATGACATGTTAATATATTAACTATTCAAAACTTTGACCAGAGTTGAAGTGAACTTTTCTCCCTTCCAGCGAATTCTGCAGGATAAGGAAATATCTCTTCAAGCTCAAGACCTTGGTATTTGGAGCCTGATAGGGTAATACTACATCATCATCATTACCAAATTACTGGGTGGTTGGTAGAGCACTTTACATGCTCAAAGTGCTTTACAAACATCAGCTAATCCTCACAACACCCCTGTGAGGTAGGTAAGTATTATTATCCCCATTTGGCAGGTGAGGACACTGAGCCAGACAAGTATTTGCCCAAGGACAGTCCTGTGTTTCCTAGGTCAAGGTTCCTCTCATACACTTGAATGTAGCTCCCAATGAAGAGCAAGCCCAAACCAACAATGAAAAGTGTTGAATTTTGCTAGTTTAGGAGTCAGTGGTATCCAAACAAAAAATGCCTGCTGTTATAAGTCAAGAACTGTGTTAAGTTCATGTCTGATAAACAAGACCAGTGTGGGACTGGAAAGCAATGAACCAAAATTGGTGTGTTTGATTTAAGAACTAACTGGTGGACAAAATAATGAGGGGATGGACTAGTGCATCCATCACTCCCTTTTGAGGTCCTTAAAAGAGACTGCAGTTGGAGGGGACGGGGAATGAAGATTAGCAGAGGGGAAAACCTGGCTAGCTCAGCACTGGTACAGTGCAAGAAGGGGGAAAGAGCAAGCTTCACCATGATGAAAGTGAGGCAATCCCAAATTAGGGAAGTTCTGTTGCCTGGGTTCTGTGAGTTCCTGTAATTAGGAACCTTTGTAACTCAATCCAGTTTCTCTGTGGATCTGTCCAGCAAAAATACCACCTTAAAAAGAACCTGGTAGCAGTGTCACTAGAGCATCACTTGCAAGTGATGACATAAACCTCAAAATCCCACTGTGTTTGGGACAATTTTAGTGATTGTGACACAGCCAATAACTTATGGCTTGTTGGTATCTTTTAAACGAAAGGGGGACTGGTCCTGAAAAAAGTCCTGAAGTGGTGCAAGTTCTGAACTTCTTCTCAAATCAAGCCCAGAGTGTCTCACAGTAAGACTGAAGCCCATATTAGTGTATCTTCAGGTGCTTCTTAGAAGCACTAAATCCAACAAAATCAGCCAGTAATTGTTAGGCCAAAAACCCCAGGACTGATCCTAACATCAAAGGTAATTGGTTCTTTCCACCTCTTTAGGAAGAGGAACAGTTTTATCAGACTGTGAAATGGTTTTTCAAAGGAAGTGGTAAAAAACCTCATCACTCGAGTCTAGAACTGATAAAAAAAAATGTTGATTTTCTTTCATGAAAAATGTCTTTTAAAAAGAAACAGATATTGCCAGACAATTTCTTTTCCTTTCAAAAGAAAAAACAACAAAATGTATAAAAAATTCATTTTGTTTCAATTTTCAGATTTTTATTTCTTCTGCTGCACTCAACTTTCCCCGCCCCTTTCTTCTTGATTTTCCAGTGGAATGAAAGGGAAGATGGGAAGAGAAAAGAAAGGGGGAAAATATTCCCCAAAATTGAAAACCAAAACAAAATGATTTTTTCATTCAAAATGAAAAGTTTCATTCATCTTAACTTCACCAAAAAACTGAAAAATTCCATGAAAAAATGTTGAACAAAATGAAAGCTTTAGTTAATTCAAAACTTTAAGGGAAAATACCATTTTTCAAACAAGTTATTTCACCCTCAATAGGGCAAACCTCTGAAAAAATGTACAGTGAAGAATGATCTTTGGCTGAAAATGACATCATAAATCTTTTCGATCTCCATTGTCTATGATAACTTAGCAATTGGATTTTAGAGATGGGTGTCGTGTCCATTGTAAGTCTGTTGTGGAGACTTAAACGTGCCAGAGAATCCACAAGCTTTCTCTGTCTCTCTGTGGACAAATATCTGGGTGTCGTTGACTCACTAGCCAATCTAGACATGTTTTGATAAACTATGGAACAGGTCACTTGATATATAATCAGGTGGGAGGAACAGGAGAAGCAGCTAAAGAAAAAATAGGCCGTAAAATGAAAAGTTTTAATTTGGTTTTGATTTTTTTCCCTTTTCAATTAAATATTGTCTTTTGATTTTAATCAGGCCTGTCCTAGCCCTGGTTGCCTGCTAAACCTTTCTACACAAATCACTCAACCTAGCTTTTCATTCAACTGATGGGGTTTCTGAAGTTCGCTTCACTCTAATCAAGACATTTTTTTTTTTAAAATCCAGGTTAGTTACAGTGAAGATTAGATAGAAATTGCAAAGTTTGTATTTTTACAATGACTACCAAGAATTATGATGAAAGAAAAGCATACACATGTTGTATGAGTGCTGGAGCGACTACTGATATGGTGCATTTAACACGTGAGTTTCTTTATGGCGTATCATGGAAGGGTGCCATCAAATAATAATACCTGCACTTGGTTTACAGCTAGCCTTCATTTGAGCAATAAGCTCTCAGGAAGCCCTCAGCAATAAGCTCAAACGAAACTAGGTAGATAGCCATATTCTTTCTGTGTTTTGAAATATTCCATAATACTCTGCATAATCCCTTAGTTTTTGATATGTTAACATTGTATATGATTTTTCATTTCAAATGCCATGTTTAAGAAGAGTGCAAAAAATCTTTGTAACTTCTTAAACTTACTTAAAATGTCTGAGGTTCACAGAGACTATCACATTTGTGAAACAATTTAAAAAAAATACATGCAGGTTAAAAAATGAAGTAAAACAAAGCATGCACTGCTATATACAAGTCTCTATATCCATAAATGTGAAAGGTACCTTGCATTCATCTACTATGACAGAGTTGTGAGCTGCATAAACACATTGGTTTGAGTTGTTTTCCCTATGATTTTTCATGTCATCATAAATTGACTGAGTCTTGGTCATTTCAATGTCTTCATGCCCCTTATGCTGGGAATCCAGGTTTTCCAGCTCTGCCTTGGAGAGGTGATACACAATGCCAGCACCAAAAGAATCTCCTACAACATTTACTGATGTTCTCATCCGGTCTCTGCAGGAAGGAGAGAGAGAGGTTTAATAGTTAATGATAAATCTGTCTGGAGCATGAAAGACTCACTTGTTATCTGGAGTTCACTATTAGGGAAAGGGGAAAGTTCAAGATGAAAGGAGTGCCTAATATTGCAGGTGCTGCTGCTGCTGTCATTTATCCACTACAGAATGTTTATGAGATCTTTAGCATGGAAAGGATTTTAGCTTTCAAGAGAAGTTGAAAAGAAATGCCTTCCCAGGGGATTGTTCAAACTGAAACTATATACAGACTTCCATGGCACAGATGCCAATAGTCACAGATCTGGTTCCCTGATATGCAGAGCGATTGTACAAAGAAACAGCCAAACTGTATTTTGCATTTTGCTGATATCTGTAAAGTGCCTGCTTCTTGGGTTGGAGATTTCGTATCGCTATGCACATCCCATTTCACTGCCAGTAAATTAACCTGAATTCATCAGGGCCTCAAATTCTCTTTACACAACCAGGAGAAACGATTTTAGATTTAGTGACTTATTCCAGCTCTCAACTGGTGTAAATAAATAGCCTCTCCCCTTTATTCAAGCTGAGGAAACTATGGGAACGTGATGTGAAATATCGCTATGGGACTCAAACCTTCAGTGCTCCTGTTGGATTCTGGTTCCCTCGCACCACTAGACACATAGCCAGCTGTTACAGTGGCACAGTGCCCATTCACACTGTTGTATGCCGGTATTCATAGGGTATATGTGCCAACCAAATATAGGTCATAACCTGTGAAATGATGAACAGTGACACTTCTTCAGTAATAAGAGCCTCCTGGTTGCAAGTTGATGCCAAATTAGGCCCACATGCTTCTTTACAAGGAAACATATTTGTTGGCACTTGCAGACATTAGACCAGTATCCTTTTTACACTGCTGATGATTCTGAACATGAAAGACTAGATTCTCCCCCACACCAGAAACCTACTTAGGTGCAAGTTTTTTAAGGGACGTTGTGTGAGAACACATGGCAGTGCCTTGATTCCATGTCTCCTGCCTATAGCAGACACTAGAGCTGCTCCATTGCACCCTATGTAGTCATTTATGTCAGTGTAAATTAAGTGCAAGTAGATGTAAAATGCTTTCACTCTGGTCTGATGCCATTTTACACCTGTTTTACACTGATGTTAATGACAACAATAACACTGTGGAACTGTTAAAAAGTCACATTTCACCCCAACAGGCAGCTGTGGTTCAGGGGCAGAGGAAGTGATCCATGTATAGTGTTGTGCATGTCCATTTAACTTGAAACATGCTTTGACATCCTTTTAGGGTCAAAAATGTAAACCAACAACAATAATAATAAATCTGCAGACCTCTACCGATATTAGCTGGACACAAGCATCTTCAGAAAACTCTGTTAATTCTACTCTAACAAACCCACAGCAAGCAAGGGAAGAGTGCTTGTGGTGTCCTGGTTTCTGGTTCAGGGAGTCAATCAGAAATGGGAATAAAGAAAGGCTGAGCTGTATTTCCAAAAAACCCAAGTCTACGCAGAGGATGACAGGAAGATTGAGCAATATGAACTTTGATCAAATGACAGAGAAGCAGGCATGTACAATTCCATGCCAGTAGAATTCCTTTCCACGTGACAGTCATTGATTTGACAACATTGTTTTTTCCCTGCTCTTTCTAATATTGCTGATACTAGGTTTGCATTGTACAACCACTTAGCACTGTGCCAAAAGTTTAAATCTGGTTTACAAATCAGTGAACTACTACTAATCATTTTATATCCTTACGCATGACTGAGTGAAACTTATGTTTAGTGCTGTGATTAAAATTTCAGTGTAAACATTTACAAAACCCAATTGAATCGCTTTCACAAGTGTTTTTCATTATTTTGCTATTATGTCTGACAATTATGGTTGTCAGACCATAATTATGGAGTTTCATAAGCACATCAGCAATTTTTTGCAAAATGTTCATAAAAATAGTACCAAAGTGTGAAAAACATTTTTCATTTATGGACAATACTCACAACAAAACATTATAGAAGGAAAAATCCCTCCAGTTTTCTTTGCTTGAGTGAAAAATTTTACAGAGTTATCATCCATGCATGTATGATGCCAACCCTAGTGGAAGTGGCAGACTTAGAAAATATTACTTGCAGAGAGCTCATTTTTTAACAAAACCCACCAAATATACTGAACTCTGCAATAAAATCTCCATGGAAACATTATAGAACGCCTGAATAATTTTGAGTGAATAGTCTTATATCTTGAATGAATTCATTAATGCCACTCCAGGGTGAGTACTCAGAATGCCAGACAGGAGGTGGAGACCAGAATCCACAAATATAGCTCCAGTGTGTTTTACATTTAACAGGCAAGGAGATGCCTCAATCTATCTGTGTCTGTTAGTAGACAAGAAAAGACATTCAACTAAGCAAACAGCACAACTATTCAAGGTAGACTGGGCTTGATTGACTTAATGGAAACACAGAGGGTGAAATCCTGGCCCCACTGACTCCCATTGACTTCAGCCAGGCTGATTGCATGGGTGAAGAAAGGATGGGTGAAGAGAGAAGGTTCCATTCATTCTATTCTTAAAAATAATAGACCAAATTATGTTGTTGATTACAATGGTATGACTCCACTGAAGTCAATAGGGTTGCATCAGTAGTAAATAAGAGGAAAATTTGGCCTAGTAAATTATTTGTCCAACATATTGACTTCAATGTAGTCTGAAACATGAATTCTGAAAGGCAGATTGAAAAGGGGAGTCAGCCTGGCTTTTGCTGAGATACAGCAAATATTTTGGAAACACAAGGAGTGTTGAAGGACTCAATCTCTCTTCTGACTACCCAAAATGCCTAGTAATGTCAAGATCAGAAGAATCAATACATGACTGATGGCTGGGTCAGCAGTGATCAGACAAAAAAATTCTTTCATCTGAAGAAGAAAGGATTTCTTATACTTACGTTATTTCTCTTGTAGGATCATATCCAACTCCCATTGACTTTTATGAGAGTTGGATCAGGCTCATAGGGTCTGACTCTGTATTCCACTCACTCTGTATAAAACGAAGTTAGCAGCATTGGAGGCAATAAAGTTAAACCACTATACGAGTGAGAGGAGAAGCAGGTCCACAAGGTGTTGTTAGGTATTATTATTAATAGTAGTATGCAAAAAAACATTGTCCCTTCCAAGGAGCTTCCTTGACTAGGTACTCTGGATCCTAGAAAGGATCCTAAAAAAAGATTAAAGAAATCCTTCAAGGCTCCCACTGACTCAAAAAGTGACATGCTTAACTTGCCTTCATCTTGTTGGCACTCATTTTACTTGAGTTTACATTCTAGAAACAGACCTAAGCAATAACATTCAAATATCAGCTTTCCCAAGGAACGTGGGCCTAAGCATTTTGAATTTAGACCCATGTTACACAAGCTACAGAAAAGATTCAGATGTCATGCAGACTTTACCAGTTGTGTTTCTGAATGTAGGTGTCTACTTTAGATGTTGAATCTGAGCAGTTTTCCCAATGCAAACTACTTCTGTACTGGGCCCATGGTATGGCATTTGCTAAGCTTGTTAGTTTCACAGTTGGAAAGTAGCCAGCGCTACTAATGATGCTGGATTCGTTCCAACTGTTGGCACATAATGCTCTCCTATTAAATGTCACCACTGGGTTTTGTGTAGTTTTAAATTAAGAAACTGCGAGAGTTGTGAAAGCTTGGAAAATTTGCCTGATAAAGTTCTGCATGTCTGTCTTTCTACCCAATCTCTCTGTACAAGAGAGGGACCAATGAGGATATGATCTGATCTAGATCCAGAAACCCTGTAAGCCTCAATTTGAGGGGAGGGAGAGTCAAGGATGAGACCCAATCAAAACTCAGGTTTGGGTTTGAGTATTCTGAAACTGTGAAAGCTGTTTTCTGTGAGATTTCAGCCTAATCCTGACAAATCAGGTAATTTTGTGATCTTTTCTTTCATCTTGAACAGTAAAAAGCTCACAAGATGAGCCATTTTTACAAGATTTTTTCTAATTTGACCTGAAATGCCAGGACAATTGCTATTCTTAAAAGATATCTACTGTATTGATTTGCATCCAGACAAGTTCCAGCTATCAGGCTCATTATGGTTGTCTGCACCTGTATCCATCTCCTGTATTTATGTCTATTACTCAGTCAATGAATAGAGAGCCTGATTCTGATCTCACCCAGAAGTTAATGGATTTACATTGGTGTTAAACTAGCATAAGCGAGGTCAGAATCAGGCTCTGAATGTTTCATTATCTTTATCAGCATAACAAGATATACAGAACATGCCTGCTCTTTTTCTCCTTTTCTTTCTCTCTGAAGCCTTGACGCTAAGCCTCTGAATTTTATCACTATGGATTGAACTGTTGCTTGTCAGGCCAAAGAACCCCAGAGCCCTTCCAGTCTGGGAGAAGGTTCCAGGCTTGTCCTTCACGTGGACACAATCTTATAACTTTCCTTTCAGAACTTCCTTCTCTGACTCTGGCCTTGTCTGTACTAGCAAGCTTCATAACTGGGATTCACCACTGGTGCAGCTCCATGGCACAGGCATTTCTACTCCCATGTTGCTTAACATGCCTCTGAGCAGGGCTAGATGACACAGAGGTAAAATCGTCTGGGCCCTGCCCACACTGTAGTTCCCGCCAGTGGAGCAGCACTTCTCATGAATTACAGCTCTGAGGTTCACTAGTGTAGGCAGGGCTTAAAATGACATTTCCCTAAAAAACCCAAACAAACCACATGCTGCATTTATATATCCTCCTTCCAGCAGCAGAACCCTATCTACTTGGCCTATTTTGAGTTCCAATGAAAACATATATTTAAAACCTGAGCACGGACCTCCTCTTGTCCTGCCGCTCCTAGCTGCAAATTCCTACGCCATTTTCCTGTTTTCAACCATGTCTTCACCAATGTATTTAAAACCACACAATATCCTCTTTTCCTTTCTCCAGCTGCCTGCTTAGCCCCACTCTGGTTCCCCGTTCTGAGCTATGATTTCACACAATTACAATATAGTTTTTAAAATCATGTTTTCCCATTGCTTGCCCCAGCAATAAATTCCTGCCTCATTTTCCCCTCTAGCTGGGACTGGAACTGGGAACTGTTCTTAGACGCTGGTGTCTCACAGACAGTATGATACACTGACTGTAACTGAAGAAAATCCCTTGTCTCAGATCTAGCAGATATTTCACAGAAGGATGGCTACAGGGGCTATGTTACGGGGTGGATTGAGACTTTGAATGCTTCCCAATAAGACAACAAGGGATAAATAGCACATTATGTCACTAAAGTTTCAAAGCCAAATACTCAGATGCATCGGTTGGGCTGCTGGGAATTCCCCTGGCATGGAGAAATCAGTAAGTGGTATAAAGCTGGCATAGCTAGTGTTACACTTCTTCCCAGCATTACTACCTGCAACCTTATAGCTTAGGCTGTGTAGTGATGTGCTGAAGCAGGAAAGGCAGTGACCGGAGTGCACTGTCCTACAGCAATTCAGGCTGATGTGAAGGTTTCTAGGGGCCTGTTACCAATCAGTGCAACTTAGAGGAGCTCTAAGTTGCGTTGATGGGATGAACTGGTCCCTGGGAACTCTGTGGCAAAGTGGCACAAAGATGTCTATGCCTCCAATCTAAAATGCACCTGAGGATCTGACTCTAGGTGTCTTATTGTTGTTATAATTATTAATGGGGCTTCTAAATCCCAGAGGTGAGGGACAGAAAGCTCTGGGAGAAGGGTGGAACAGGTGGATGTCTCTTGGCTGAGGATCTGCAATGGCACTGAAAGGACTCTAATCCGAAGACCCTGAGCTTGAAAGGTAGGTCAGGTCATGTTTTAGAGAATCTCCTGGTAAAAACTGACTGGGAATATCCTTCCATTTTCCAGTTTGCTTTCTCATCTCGTTTGGTTTGTGGGCTCCTTTAGGACATTCATCCTATAGTGTCTTTGTTGAGAAGAACTCTATGAAGAAACCCGATTCTATTAGGAATTTAGAACTTGTTATACTGGATGGATCAGTGGTCCATCACATCTATCTCCATAAGTACCTGACACTTCAGAGAAAGGTGTAAGACTCCCATAACATAACAGATAACTATTATCATGGTGGGGGGATTTCTTCCTAACCTCAAGCAGTTGGCTGTATCCTGAAGCATGTTCATTCTAGCTAATGTAACTGGAGATGACATTATTAATACGAATGCCCAATGCCATCTAAAATCCTTCTGTTCTAGACAGGCATCACTACAGTACCCATCCACAGACTCGGTACCCAACCCTCCATTTAGACAAGAATTATAATAAAGAAACATAAAAGCACAGTTAAATAACTGTTATTGAACTATGTTTGTAGTTTGGAACAACAGCTTGGAAGGTTACATATCTCTAGGGAATGTAGTGGCTTTGGCAGGAGTCTGTGACTCAAGCCTCTTAGGGACAGGATCCTCAGCTGGTATAAATTGTCATAGCTCCATTGAAGTCAATTGTTTAAGTCAACTGACTTCAGTGTAACTATTGCAAATTACACCAGCCATAGTTTAGATCTGCCTTTTAGGTTCTATTTCTTGTTCTAATGCTGACTTAAATGGCCCATGTCAAACCACATCACCTATCTGTGCCTCAGTTGCTCCATCTGTACAATAGGTATATTTTAGTGTGCTTTGAGATCCATGATTGAAAGATAGCAGAGAAGAGTAAATCATTATTTGTTACTTGATGTAAGTACTTGATGACTTCTTCGGATTGAATCACCAAGTCACTATTACTTACAAGAGCCAGTCAACAGCAACAAGCAGACTGATGTCCTGAGTAGGAAGACCCACCGCAGTGAGGATGAGAAGCATGGTGACCAGTCCTGCACTGGGTATACTGGCAGCTCCAACACTTGCTAAGGTGGCTGTCAGACTGTAAGAATAAACACAGTATTGGGTAACAACAAGGAGGATGTGACTTTCAATGTGTACTCACTTGATCAAAACAAAAGGTTGGTTTTCACCTGGCATGTCCCAGAAAATATAGGGCTGCATAACTACTAGAGATGAGATCAAGCCACAACTTTGAGGATTCTGTTCCTCCACCAACTCCAATTTAAGAGTATTCAGGTCTGTGGGGTTTGTTCAGACTACTATAAAGATAAAGGCAATTTGTAACATTCATACTGTTAGCCTGGTTTTGATTTTCAACCTCCTTCCCTACATTTCAGAGATGTTTGAATCCAGGGCTTTTACCCATATCCACCTCCACATTCCAACTGGAATTTCTGCATTGTAGGGGCTGCAGGCTGAATTTCCAGTGCGGTTCATTAATGTTAATTTACAGAGCTTGCAGTTCGTTTTGTGAGATAATAGTATGGGGGCAGGGCAGGCTCCAAGTTTTTTGTCACCCCAAGCAAAAAAAATTCCCTGTGCCCCCCCTCAGCCCCGTCCCAACTCCACCTCTTCCCCGCCCCATTCCAACCCTTCCCCCAAATCCCCAGCCCTGCCTCCTCCCCCAGGCACACCGCATTTCCCCCCCTACCCCTCCCTCCTAGGCAGGGAGTGGGGAGAAGCGGAGCAGCGGCGCACTCGGGGGAGCAGGCGACAGTAACCCCCGGGTTACTTCCTGAAGCCCTTCTTGCGCCACCCACTGCAGCAGCTCACCTCCAGTCAGGGCCGGCTACTGGCTTTTTGCACCCCAAGCAAAAAAAAAGGGAGCCGGAGTGCCGCCTCTTGGAAAGTGCCACCCCAAGCACATGCTTGGAGCACTGGTGCCTAGAGCAGGCCCTGTGTGGGGGAATTGGTTGTTATCAATAAGGAAATGGTGAAAGACCATGTATCCTCCAGTCACATGCTCCAAACTCTGGGAGCTTGTGATAAACCAAGCCCAGATACAAAGCACTCTTGTTCTGGTTCGCAAAAGCAACATTCAGCCAATTAGGTTTTGCAAATCCAGAGCCATGCCTGCTTTTGCTCCAGTTAGTAGAATGTGAAAGTCGAGTACAGTGAATGTCTGTGCTACAAATGCTGGAAGTCTGAAAAACCAGGCTACAGCTTCAGAGACACTAGGCATTCCTTTGTAGAATGGAAAATAAATTAGGCAGCAAGGGAGCCAAGGAACAATAAAAAAATATAAAAGAAATCTCTGTCTTTCTGAAATAGATTACACTATTTACTACTACATTTGAGATGCTGTTGTTTCACCAAGGAATTAATTTTAAAGTGCTTCCAATAAAGAGGTGGGGGAATAAGTGCCTCCATGGGGTAAATACTTGGCTACAGCATGGTGCTAATGTAAGGGCACAGTATTTTAGCCCCTACCATTTCCAAGATTATCATCTCCAAGGGGTAGGTTGCTTTGCCAGGTTTGGTTGTTGGGTTAAAGCAGAAATGCCCAATAGGACAGATCTGAGGTGCAAAAAGGAGAGTTACTAAACCTGTCTGAGCCTGCATTTGGGTCATTTGAACCTAACCCCAGCATTGCTAGTTGGGTTTGGCAGACATAAGAGAGCAATCTTCTATCCATTTGCACTGCCATATCAGAACACAGTCTGAGTGTCACAACACAAATGTCATCCCATCATATTGCACTGGAGAAAGAGTTGGTAGTTTTCCTATGGCTTATCCACAAAAGCACTGCTGTCAACCTCATTCTGATCTCACACCAGCATACATTAAGAATAATTCTGGAAAGTTCAGGGGGTCAACTGCACTAGTGTACAAATGGTGTGAAATCTGAATCAGGCACAGTGAGACAATTCTTTAGAGTAGGAGCAGGAAGAATAATTCAGATCAACAAGTCCCAGAACTTCCTCTGCCAGCAAATATTTTATTAGCAACTCGTCTTTAAAAGGAATGTTTTTATTGCTAAAAACTAAATTGTATTATTCAAGGTCCAACTGTACAGCATCTGCCTTTGAGAGAAGCAACCTAACCCCTTTAAAACCATATTTTACTATTGTAAGTAACCTGCAGGAGGCAAAGAACTGGAAAATATGTTGCTAATATAGTTGGGCAAGAAACACAACACTAGAAATTCCAGTGCAGGCACTTCTTTATCCTGAAAAGGGGTTAGCTAAGAGAAAGGTGGGTGGATTAGAGACACAAGGAAAAGGCAAACTTGGCAGCATTCATGTGTGGTTTGAATTAATATGATTCAAAATGTCAGACTTAGTGCATTTGTCATGTTTTCCATTGTAAACAAATTCAGCTGCAACAGTCATAACTTTGCCATTCTCTTTTTTTAGTAACAGGATCGAATATGACTTTAAATTGGATTACAGTAAAACATTCCAAAATTATACTTACCTAACTTAAATGTGTGTATTCCTTTGAGCTTCCAGATATTTCCACACAGTTCTATATGTAATGATTTGACATAATAGGAATATATCTACTGTACTCTGGGTTAATGTGAGCACACTAAGATAAAATTTAAGATTTACGGTCTCCAGTCTATTTCACTGTAACGATAGCTCAGGGGTGTCAAACTCATTTCATGTGGCAGGGCTGATCTGATACCCTGCCACTTGGATCAGCAAAAGTTATTAAATAGAAATAGATCAATATAAACCATGTTGGTAGTTACTTACATTCACCCTTAGATTTATCTGAAGTTTCTTTTTCTTTGACTTGCCTTGTTGGGGTACCTATTCTCCAGCCAGCGGGTAAGCTGTCTTCAGTGCCACTTCCCCTCACCCAGCCATGTTCCAACTTCTCCAAGACTTGTACCTCTCTAGTGCCTCTTGAACATGACCAAGTGGTTCTACACCTGCACATGAGGTTTTGCTGGATTGCTGGGCCATATGGGGATATGAGCTATAGCACACACAAGTGTTTTCCTCTCTAATTCCCCTGGGTGGACCCTGCTGGAACACACTAAATGTCTCTTAGTGAGCATTGATGTAGTCCTGCTTGAAATGGGTGACATCCCTGTGTGATGGGGTGCACTCCCCACACCTGTCCTGAGAGGACTGAATTAGGCCAGGCACACCCAATTAACCAATTAAGTGGCAGACAGGAAAGATATTTAGGCTAGGAGGAAGCCGCTAATTGGAATCTAGATCACCTGAGAGGGAACAGATGGGGCTTACATAAAGCCAAGAGACTGGCAACAAAAAGGAGGCTACAGGGTGAAGAGTGGTAGTCACACTCCCTGAGGGAAGGAGGATGAGGAATTCCTGAGACCTAGTAGACCCTAGAAGAGAGGGATTTGACTAGTGTGAGTGGAAGCAGAATAGGAAGTACCCCCAGGGCAAGAGCAGTGAGGTTATGGAACCTACAGACCTTGACTGCTCGGTAAAGGGACCTGGACTGGAACCCAGAGTAGAGGGTGGGCCTTCTTACCAACTAAGCCTGCCAGAGTGGTATCGCTAGGGATAATGAACTAGCAGACTGAGTCACAGCAGGAGTGACAGGGATAGGGCAGTGGATGTGAGGACTGTTGAATCTCTGTTTGTCCAGAGATACCTGGAAAGTATCATACCCCGGAAGGGAAAACCACTTACTGTTCTGTCCAGGGGGCTGAATCACAAAGAGGAAGCAGCAGCTCCTGGAGCAAGAGAAGGGCTGCAGACAGAGAGTGAGGGACTGCAACTGCTGGAAGGGGGTGTTAACTGAGCAGAACTAATCCCCAGAACAGCCTGGAGGAGGAACTGTCAAGTGGTAAGTAGAATACCCTGTGACTTCCAGCCTTGCTTCTAGGAACTGAAGGGCTACATCAATATTCGTGCCACAGCAACACTCATTGTAAATGTGGGATGGGGAGGCATATATGCCCCTCTTCCCCTAATCAAAGGGGCTGCCTAGAGCCAAACTGGCTCGCTCCCAAGAAATCCCTTTGCTTGTCCGGACTATGCCAGAATATGTTACACTACAGCCATATCTCTTCGTCACCATTGCCCCCTCACTGCTGGAAAATGCCTTGCACCAAGGTCATTATTTTTATTATTAATTGGCAAAATAAGAAGGAATAACCCAAGCTAACCATATGGATACTTTTATGGGAAAGTCTTTTTCTATTAGTACTCGTATGGACTTACTAAATAATTAATGTCCTGTACCTAGCTTGGAGCATCCCTCTGCATCTAACTAAGTTTATTATGCTGGACAGATAAGACCATTGCTTTGCACCTTGTGTTGTATAATATATATGGAGATATACCTATCTCATAGAACTGAAAGGGACCCCAAAAGGTCATTGAGTCCAGCCCCCTGCCTTCACTAGCAGGACCAAGTACTGATTTTGCCCCAGATCCCTAAGTAGGCCCCCTCAAGATTTGAACTCACAATCCTGGGTTTAGCAGGCAAATGCTCAAATCACTGATCTATTCCTCCCTTCTGTATGTTTACTTCTGTACAAAGTAAGTTTAAAATGTTACTAACCCAGAAGTCACAAATGATGGCAAGACACAGTACAAGGCAGTGGAGAATCTCTTTAGGAAGTCTTACAGCCTGTATTAATACAGGAGGTCAGATTAGAGGATCATAATGGTTTGTTCTGGTCTTAGATCCTATGAATCAGGGCCATATCTATTTAACAGTCTGATCTATTGAATGCCACCGTGAGAAGCCAAAGTCCACACGTTTCACTGTGTAAGAGTACATAGGCATTCAGAAGCCATCACTGTGTCTTCATGCTATACAGCCTTCTAAATCAAAGACCCAGTTCTTTGCAGAAACATACAGAACCCACCTCACAGTGACTATCTGCCCACCATCCAACACAATTCCATTCATCTGTGCTATGAAGATGGCAGCCACTGCTTCATAAAGGGCCGTCCCATCCATGTTTATTGTTGCTCCAACAGGCAGGACAAATCTTGTGACACGTTTATCAATGCCCAAGTTTTCTTCAAGACAACGGAAAGTGACAGGTAATGTACCAGCGCTAAAAGAATGAGCAAAGACATGAAGAAAGACAGGGTTACATGGTACACAATATTCTTGCATGATGGAACAAGATCAGAACTATTGCAATTTTGCTATGACTATTTCCTTTCTCAAGTCCAATACGTGCATTAAAAAACGTGCAACCAAATAGAAGTTACTGAATTCTATGGGAAAGATAAGCTCAGTGCTTAATATGTAATTTTTAGTACCTCATTGCTAGAAAGCTGGCAACATTTCATATTTTCCCTTCCTTTGCCAAATGTTGTTTTTAATCCTCCTGTGTCCATAAACCTTTTTTCAATCAAGACACACTTCAGTATTAACTGGAGGTGAGATTCTGGGTCACACAAGGGCTAGCTGGAATTTCTATCCAATTTATGAATTCTTTCTTGGATTTTTTTCAAAGCACAGAGCCAAATGACTTTTTGCGATGGGAATACAAATCAATATTGAAGGGTCAAATCATGCTTCTCTTCAGTTGTGGAGGTGTTCTTTGCAGAGGAACCAGTGGCCTATGCACTCCTCATTCAGAGTTTGGGGGACAGCAAGGCTGGCACTGAGGAACAGGTGCTTGTGTGGATCTTCCTTGCCATCCCCACTGTAGGGAGCAGAGCAGGCTATTTCACCTGTTGGGCCTAAGTACCCTCAGCAGAGTTGTTCCAAACCACTCTATCTGTCCAGTGAATTGAGATTCCTTCCTCTGCTGTCCAAGTGTGCTTAGCTGAGCTGAATGATCTGCCTCTAAATTAATGAATCCAATTCAATTACATATATTGATGCTTTTCATTTTCAGTGCTTGACTCTGGTCCAACCCTCCACTAAATTAACTTGGTTACATCCTGACCAGAGTCACTTCTGAAAAGTGAACACTGTTCTGGGGAAATTCCTGTTAAGAGCAGTCGCTCAATATAAAGATAGCTGAAGCATGTCTGTACCAACTCGTTTGCATACCCCCATGTGAGCTAATGGAAATTTCTCAAAGGTCATCCTGATTACTGTATCAATACTTGTGTTGGTCTGACAAGAATGTTTACTGTTGCTTACAGTGAGCAGAACAAAGGGCTGAATTCACTAAAATATACTACAATAAAGCCTTACTACATATTGCACATACTGCCTTGCAACTTCAGTGTTTAACATATTCAATACTTAGTCCCCATAGTGACTCTATGAAGTAGGACAATAAAGATATCCCCATTTTACAGAAGGGTAAAATGAGAAACCAAAAGATTAAGTGACTTCTTCAATATCACAGATGAAGTGTCAGAGGCCAGTTTGGTGCTCGTATTTCTGGATCCCGGTCTTATGCTTATAATGCTTGACTGCTTTTCTCACTCACTGAGCTACATGAACCTGGTAAACAGCTTCAGCCAACTCTATTCTGGCACCCATATGGTTTAGTTTTTTACCACAGCCAACCAAATATTCATTCTGGGTGTCACACAAAGTATATATAAAAAAACAGAATAATCTCACTTCAGGATGGGAAATGTAAGGCATATTCTCCCATGAGCTGCCTTAGTCTATGGCTGTTTGCATGTATGAAGATGGCTGAATGCATATTGTGGGTCATTGACGGAGGAATACTTCCTGTTTTTTCACTCTGCTATGCTGTGCTGGCTTCCATGACAAAGGGATTTCCATATCTTATTCCTCAGAAAGGGAAAACACAGTTTGGATACACCATTGACGTTCAATTAAATAAGCTTCATTTTCTTCTACATGAGTCACTTTTTTCACAACTTGGAGCGGAGATGAAAGCACGTACACGGCAGTAGCCTACCTAGGGCTGCTGTAACTGACTCCCCCTGGTTTTGCCATTTACACTGAGGTGTTGCTTTGTAATTTGGAGGACAAGCAAGACTTTTTCCCCTTAATTTTACTTTCTTTTTTAACATAAGTGAATTTTGTGCTCACGAATGGTGCCAGATTGACTGCTCTGGGACTGAAAGTGCTTTTTATCACCTCTGAAAGAAGTGCAGGCAGGACCGGTGCCAGGCTTTCTGGCGCCCTAGGCGCCAGGCCATTTCACCTCCCCGCGCGCAGGTCCACTGGAGCCGCGGGACCAGCGGACTGTCCGCAGAAATGCCTGCAGCAGGTCCACCGGAGCCACGAGACCAGTAGACCCTCCGCAGGTACGACTGCGGCAGCTCCACTGGAGACGCCTGCCGCCCCCCCCGGCAAAACGCCACCCTCCCCCCCATAATGCTGGCGCCCTAGGCGACTGCCTAAGTCATCTAAATGAAAGCGCCGGCCCTGAGTGCAGGGTAGGTAAAAGCAGCACAATCTTATTCTAACAATCTTAATCATGGTATGAGGAAGCATTTGATTGTCCAAGAGTCTCAGCGAGGACCTAAACAAGAGTGCTAGCTGCAATAGTGTGATAGTTATTTTTGTGATATGGACACTTGTCTATAAGAATTTGGACTGAGAACAACTGAATCATTTCACACAGGCCTCTGAACAGCTGGCAGATGGTAAAGACTTCCAGGTTATATGTGAACCAGTGGGCGAGATCTGGTCGTAACAGATTTTTTTTTCTGTGGAAAATTGTGATTGCTTTGATGAATAAAACATTTTGGACAAAACCCAACATTTTTCAGCCAAAACCTTTTGTTGAAAACCGAACACTTTGATTCAGATATGCTGCCTCACTACCACATTGGAGTTGTAATTTTTTTGTGTCTTAGGCCCCCATTTTCCTCTACGGGCCAGGCTCCCAGCCCAGATATCTCCCCTGATCCATCACAATCTCCTGTCTTGTTGAGCCACTGCAGTGCATCATAGAAATCACTAGCTATGGTGCATCGTGGGAGATGCAGTCTGGCTGCGGGTTCAGAACCCATAGAGGGGAAATAGGGGCAAGACTTTATTTAGTCGAAAACCTAATTTTCCTTTGAAACCAACGATCTCTAGTGAAAAGCACCACGTCTTATTACCAGTTCCTGAGTCATCAAGTCTCCAACTCCTTTTTCATTTACTGATTAGTGGATCTGTGCTCTAGATGAAAGACTAAACAGTTCAGATCCTTATCCAAACCACTTTACCCTGCCAAACTTGGCCGAAAGACACAGAAAAATAGACTTTTCAATGAGATTGAGTATCTCCTTCCTTCTGACTGGGCAAAATTTAGTTCCCAGTCCTAATTTGCAAAGAGCTCATGGAATACCTGTTATGTCATTTTTGGCAGAAAAGAGCCAGGAGCTGAGTTCTTATAAATATACATAGAACTTTATTTAGGTCAAAGTGCACTGACATACCCTGTGGTTTTCTAGCTCTCAGACTAACTAAACAGCTTGTGCTACTCAATATCATCACTCAGCGTATTCCTAAATTCCAGCCTGGAGGAAGCAGTCATAGGTGAAACTGCTGGTGACAGTACAGGACCTTCATCTCCCTCTTGTGTTCCTTACTTAGCAATGTGAATATTGTGACAAATGTGAGACCTTGAAAACATGGAAAATTCAAAAATATTTCTATATTGAGCTGTGCCATGAGCTATGGGCAAAGGGATTACTCAAGTGTGACAGGTTTCAGTGGTATCCTGCTGTTAATTGATTTATCTCGTTAGACTGACCTAACACTTGGTAAAGCACCCCCATCCTTTCACGTATTTATACCTGCTCGTGTATTTCTTTCTTCATACTTCTGATGAAGTGGGTTCTAGCCCACAAAAGCTTATGCCCAAATAAATTTGTTAGTCTCTAAGGTGCCACAAGGACTCCTTATTTTTTTTTTTTTTTTTGCTCATAAATGTGTGTCTATATTCAACTTCATGAGACGGGGATTGTCTGTTAGCTCCAAAGAGGAGGGTTACTGTGCCACCCCAGGGAATTAAAATCAACATGGGTAACTACTGCAGATCCTGGAACAGATAAACAGCTCCAGAGAAGTACCACCTCTGGGGCAAATTGCACATACTGGTTCAGACCCAGTTCAAAAGGTGTGGCAGACAAGTTAAGGCTTTTGGTATAAAGTGTCAGCCTGAACTGGCTCAGGGAGCCTCACTTTGATCCTCAAACTTCCATGAAACTATAACCAAGAGGAAAAAGCCCTGCTGGAAGAGTGGGAAGGAGTGGAACTTGCCAGGATCTCCATGTGGAAGATGGGTAACATCTAGTAAGCTTAGCACACATGCGGAGTGTTTATTGTTTCAGGATATATTTCTCTGTAATACTTTTGCCCTAGAATAAATGTACTGTACTTGTAAAAGCTGGCTTGTCATCGGTAAACACTGTCATAGCCTCTGGGAGAGAGTGAAACTGCAGGTGCTGGACTGATATTAGAGCTGCTGGGATAGTTTCTGTGAATTGCAGGGGAACAGCAAGCCTAAATCCCTGGTCTGGAGAGAGAGAGAGAGATGTGGGGTCCACTCACAGAGGTGTTACTGGAGGCCTGCAATGTAAAGAGGCATGCTAGAGTAGACCACAGAGGTGCAGTTAACCCCAGAACTGTGACAAATATGGAGCCTTGTGACAATTATGGCTCTGTACATTTCCATTTAATAACTAATAACACTCATAGCACTTCATCCACAGATATTAAAGTGCTTAACCAGGGTGGGTAAGTAGCATTATCCCTATTTTACAGGTCAGGAAGCTAAAGCACAGATGTTACCTGATTTGCACAAGTTTACACATTGAGTCAGTGGCAGTGCAGAGAACAGAAGTCAGGTCCCCTGACATTCAGCCTGAGGCCACTATCCAGCCTCTATGGTCATTATCCATCCTGCCTCTCTTTAAAGCCTACAGAGTGTGAGGTAAAGATTTTTTCCCCCAAATAGATTAAGGTTATCAAAAACTGTTTACTGATTGGTATTAATGATAAAATAACTTTCTAGTAAAGGTCAGAACAGCAGCTGCATAATGTCTAAATGGCAGCTAATGAGCTGCTAAAATATAAATAGGGTGGCAGTTCACATGGAGTACCTGGAAGCTGTTCCTAGAGCTGTGATCCATGCCTGGAAAATGCCAGCAAGGAATGTGAAGGGGCTTTTCCTTGTTATCACGAAGTACAGTGAAGGCAAGAAGATCCCACCGTGGATGAGAAGGCCCACGATCACTGTTACCATGTACATTCCAAGTTGCCTAGCAACCACTTCTAAGTCCTTAATTTCAATGATTTTCCCGCAAATAAGGCAGGCAATGCCGAAAGGAGAGTACCTAGGGGGAAAAAAAACAGAACAAACAGATGGAACTGATCCTTGCAGCGTGCAGCCATAAGACCTGTGCACAAAAACATGTGGGACTATGGAGAGAGATCCAGGCTCCTAGATTGAACACCTAGAGATGTGAAAAGGATACAGAACTACTGAATGATGGTGGTTCAGTGGCTGTCTTTCATGCCTCTCTTAATATGGCATGAGTAAAGCCTATTCAGAGGAACCTGCCATAACACCGCACTAAAAGTAATACTACAATACTTCAGGGACCAAATCCTGAGGTTTTTACTCAATTTCTTCTTGTTTTTTTTTACTCACCACCATTAAATTCAATGTATGTTTGCAGAGTAAGGCTTTGGCCCTAGAGTAATATCCTATAAGCAGGTAGTAACTGAACTATACATGCAAGTGTTTTGGATCTTTACTGAAGAATACTGTATTTTAGTGTTAATACTTCACTGTTATGTAGCATTTTTCATCAAGTTCAAGTCTGAATTATTTGTTGCAGATAAATGATCTGATGAATCTAGCCATTTTTCCTGTGTGCCAATCTACTTTGTGCTCATTGAATTGTTTCAACAAGCAGTTTTTAATCTATGGATTGTTGGTTAACTATATGCTTTGATTACCTGTGGTGTGTGACTGGTCACCTAAGTCACATGGTATTACTTTTGCTCCTTGATTTAAAATGGGAATAACAATAACACATTTTGGTACTACATAATTTATAAGAACGTAAGACTAGCCATACTGCGTCAGACTAAAGGTCCATCTAGCTCAGTATCCTGTCAGCTGCCAGTGGCCTATGCCAGGTGCTTCAGAGGAAATGAAGAGAACAGGTAATCATCAAGTGATCCATCCCATTGTCCATTCCCAGGGTCTGTTTGCCAGAACCTGGGAATGGTCAAGGACACCATCCCTGCCCACCCTGGCTGATAGGTTTATCTTCCATTAATTTATCTAGTTCTCTTTTTAACCCTATTATAGTTTGGTCCTTTACAACATCCTCTGGCAAAGGGTTCCACAGACTGACTGTGCATGGTGCGTTGTTCATTTATTATACTTCTAATAAATGACAAATAATGTGTACGAGGAATGCCTTCATGTCATGTGAATGTGAGTTCATACAAGGTAACATTTACTCCACCTCAGAGGAGTCAGTACAAAGTTTATATGTCACTTCCATACATTTTTACCTTATCAGGAAGGTTTAAGTGGGACATAAATGTTGCAGAGGTTTGTGCTGGGCTCCTCTGCACGGAGATGAATTTAGTCACATTGAAAAGCCTTTCCAAAACATTCCCTTTGTTGTTGATGTAAACAAATTCCCTTTGTTGAATCTTCACAAACACTGACTAAGAAAGTCCTTAACGCATATGAAGCAAGGAGACATTTTTCATGTAAAGAATGCTTGCAAATGCTGGTTTATGGTAGTCATCTTGCTCAGCTTCTTATTATAACATTCCTGCTGTGAGGAAACTGCACTTTTAGAGGAAGAGTAAACGACAAAATGTCCCTTCTGAATAAAATGGGAGAGGGGTCTAAGTTTTCAAAAGTGGCTAGTGATTATGGGTGCCTAACTTGAGAGGATTTGAAGGGATCTGAGTTTCAGAGGGCAGGCTCAAAGGGGTTTCTGAAAATCATGTGCTTTCAGTTTTCTCAGATGTGGCACCAATAAGAATGGCCATACGGAGTCAGACCAAAGGTCCATCCAGCTCAGTATCCTGTCTACCAACAGTCGCCAATACCAGGTGCCCCAGAGAGAGTGAACCTGACAGGTAATGATCAAGTGATTTCTCCCCTACCCATCCATCTCCATCCTCTGACAAACAGAGGCTAGGGACACCATTCCTTACTCATTCTGGCTAATAGCCATTAAGGGACTTAACCTCCATGAATTTATCTAGTTCTCTTTTAAACCCTGTTATAGTCCTAGCCTTCAAAACCTCCTCAGGCAATGGGTTCCACAAGTGGACTGTGTGCTGTGTGAAGAAGAACTTCCTTTTATTTGTTTTAAACCTGCTGCCCATTAATTTCATTTAGTGGCCCCTAGTTCTTATATTATGGGAACAAGTTAATAACTTTTCCTTACTCACTGTCTCCATACCACTCATGATTTTTATATTCCTCTATCATATCCCCCCTACTTTCTTCCAAGCTGAAAAGTCCTAGTCTCTTCAATCTCTCCTCATATGGGACCTGTTCCAAACCCCTCATCATTTTAGTTGCCCTTTTCTGAACTTTTTCTAATGCCAGTATATCTTTTTTGAGATGAAGAGACCACATCTGTAAGCAGTATTAAAGATGTGGGCATACCATGGATTTATATAATGGCAATAAGATATTCTCCTTCTTACTCTATATCTCTTTTTAAACGATTCCTAACATCCTGTTTGCTTTTTGACTGCTGCTGTACACTGTGTGGATGTCTTCAGAGAACTATCCATGATGACTCCAAGATCTCTTTCCTGGTTAGTTGTAGCTAAATTAGCCCTCATCATATTGTATGTATAGTTGGGGTTATTTTTTCCAATGTGCATTACTTTACATTTATCCACATTAAATTTCATTTGCCATTTTGTTGCTCAGTCACTTAGTTTTGTGAGCTCTTGTTGAAGTTCTTCACAGTTTGCTTTGATCTTAACTATCTTGAGCAGTTTAGTATTATCTGCAAACTTTGCCACCTCACTGTTTACCCCTTTCTCCAGATCACCCCCAAAAAATGACACCTTACTTCACTAGTCACTTACAAATTTAGGCATAATATTTCAAACCATTTCATCAGTTGCTGTGCAGTCTGTGTTTCCATAAGATTCACCAGGGATAATCCCTGTAGAGGGATATGCAGCATCACCACTGTAGTAAGATGAGGCCCTGAAATAAGCTTGTATCAGAGGCCCAGAATGAGGCCTGAGGCCTGAACTAAAGTAATGGTCAAGATTTTGCTAACATAAAGTAAAGTTAAGCTCTGAGCCAGAGGCAGGCTCTGCTCACAGAAGTTGACAAGAAGAAGGCTACTAATTACATGTATACACATATCTAAAAGGTATAGGATGAATGTGCCAGGATAGCACCAGAACATTCTGGTATGAACACATTCCACAGAGATAATGAGGAATAGGCTGACCCATCCTAAAGACAGGGTCAAAAGGATAATATAATGGATAGAGTTGTTTGTTCAAACCAACCTATACGGGAGAGAAGCAGCACCCTAACATGTAGAGGTGTTGTACCTCAGTACGTCAGGAGTGATGTGTAACTTGTTTGTTCCTGTATATAAGAATGCATCCCTGAGTGGATGTCTTTGTCCAGCCTAGGAGGCAGTGGAGAGTCCTACCACTGATTTGAGCTGGGTCTATTGTCAGAGAGCACATATGTACTAGCAGAACCATAGACATCTGATCTGAGGAGTTAGAGACTGTGTTTTGTTTGGCAATAAACCTGGCTAGATGCCTTCGTACCTTAACAGAGTCTGTGGTTGTTGGGGGTTCTCTTTGAGGCTGCTGTGCCAGCTATCTGCGAGAGCCATGGCAGCACATAGAGGGAACACACACATACTGTTATCAACATTGAACAGAGCAGAGCACCACGCTGGTGATATCTGACAACACTGGTGACCCTGACCACTGATCTGGTGAGTAAGTGAGCTCTCTACTCCAGGAATCGCAATCTAACATGACAGAAAACCACGAGCTACAGAACCCTCATTAACCCTTCCCTGCAAATCCCCACAGAGTTTAAAAAATATAATGGGAAAGAAACATGTAATGTAATTTATAAGACTAGGGCAGAGACTGGAGCCTTAAAATGTAAAATATTGTGAACTATAACCATGGCTGTTAAATGGTTAAAACAGCACACCACAAAAAACACTGCATCCTAACTGAGACACGTTATTCAAAACAGTTTTGTTCAGATGGCACTGGTGTGGTGCTCTGCTCGGTTCAGTGTTGATAACAAGTCGGCTGCGTGAGTGTGTTCTCTCTGTGTGCTGCCCCGGATATGTGTATAGGTGCAATTAGCAGCCTTCTTCTTGCCAACTTCTGTGAGCAGGGCCTGCTTAACTTTGCTTTATGTTAGTAGAGTCTTGACCATTACTTTAGCTCGGGCCTCAGGCCTCACTCTGGGCCTGTGATACAAGGCTTATGTTTCACGGCCTCATCTTACTACATTCTCCCACTTTTTGTCTTCTTATGGGGAGGATGTTTACCCATTGCCCCGGAAAAGCATAATGCATAGAATAAAGATAACCCAGTGGGCTAAACACTGTTATGTGTTTACCTTATTTTACCATCCATAACTCATGCCTTGCCTGTCTTTTTAGTCTGCACATTCCCTCATTCGAGTGATAGACAGATTTTATTATCCAATTATTTTTAGTCCTTTATGGTGGGCTTGGGAATGTTAGGCCTGGGACTATGACAGAGAAGTGTAGTATTATAATTAAGCTTTAGAGGCACTCCCAAATAATTAATATATATGAATAATATGGATATGGCTATATATTTGTAGCGTATATGGGTATATATGTATAGTATGTATGTGTACCTATGACACCACCTTATATCCAAGCATAACCATGTTTTTCCAGTCTGGTGTTGAATTCTGGCCCTTTTACTGTAGTGACACAAATAGAAACACACTCCTATTAGGGCAATTGCAGTTATCATCTATATCGTTAGTAGTAGGCTGAGTGTTCTGAAATACTGGGATAGGCATTGTTACAGTATGTTCCACAGTATGTATATGAGAAGTAAACAAGAAATTTGGAGTAGTGACTCTACAAATGAGGTCTTTATATATAAATGTCTTGTAATTAGTTACTACCCAGTACTGTGCATTCATGTTCTAAGTTACTCTTACTGTTGGTTGTCACCCTCTGGTAAGCTTTGCTGGGCAGGAAACATGAGTGGTTAGCTTCTATGTTCCATGGATTGCATTACCGCATGATACATCAGTAGTTGATGTAGATCCAGTTGTTTTTATGGATGTTGTTTTTCAGAAAACCTACTAAATGGACAGTAACCAATTTATCAAATATTGCTGTGTCAGGATTTAGTATGTGTACCCAGATAACCAGATGTCCAACTTTATTTTATGTTCTTATGGTTCATAAGAGTCTCAAATCACTGGAATTGCCCAAGGGCCTGGAGCTTTCTTCACAAAGAAATTTTAAATAGCTGACACGATGGCATCTTTGTATAAAGGAGGAAGGTTTTTATCTTTATGAACACAAAAAGCTGATTCTCGTCCCCTGCAACAATAATTCTTTAAAAAATCTGGGCAAAGATGAATAAGAGGTATGGTTGGTATTGCTCAGTCTCCCCTCTCTAGGACAGAGGAACATGTACTGAAACATTAATAAAAAACTAATGTTGTTCTACTGGGTATGGCTCTAGTTATTACAACCCTGAAGCCAACAGAAGCTTTACATTATTGATTAGACCAAAGTAACAAGTTTTGCCCTCGGTGTGCTGGCCAGTGCTGCTTACGTGGAATATTGGTAAACCCAGTTTCTTGGAGTATTTGAAGAATTATATTCACTGCTTGTCTTTATATTAGAGAGCAGCAGCTTATAATAAATGTTGCAATCAAAATAGCCCTTCCTCACAAAAGCTACACTGTCTATTTGTGGTGAGGGACCAGACTGAAAAAACAGAGAGAGAGTAAGAAAATCAGGCTGTTGTTTTACCTCCTTTTCAGCTGTCATTATATGCAGTCTCACACAGATAAGCATCATTCTTATATAGTGCCTTCCACCGGAAACCTCAAAACATCAGTTACATTCCAGGCACTAATGGATAGCACCCCAATGAACTTAATTCATTTAAACCACATAGGGAAGCATGTTTTAGTGCTGTGACTAAAGGAAGTCATACTTCCAGGGGCAGCAGGGGGTCATGGAGAGCAGCGGTTGCAATGGTGTGGCCTGTTTATTCTTGCACTTCACAGTGGCTGGCAGTCAGTGCATAAGATACATGGGACTAATCGTGACACAAACAAATGATAACCCAAAGTGGTATGTGAATTAAAGCTGCCAGAAACCCTAGAGTGCTCTCTCTTGGCATTCCCCTGCTAGCCAAGATATGACATTGTCCTGTGATGGGTGGGTGAGTGAAGGGACTTTTTGCTTCCTCTCTCTCTCTCTAGTTCATTAGTGCAGCACCCACAATGTACCAAAAGCAATAGGTTTTATGCCAAATGCTGTGGAGCACGTTTTGTTCTGAAAGGTTATCTGTAGATGACATCGGCATACTTGGCACTTGTATATAAACAGTAAATAGCTCTGGGGCAATTCTCAAATAAGTGATACAAAAGAAAAAGAATCCTGCTCGAGAAATGTAAACAAGGCCTCCATCCCAACTGGCTGGAGTCATCCATTGCTGGGACGTGGAAGGGAAGCTGTTCTGAATGGGCACGCCACACACTTTCCTAGTAAAACAACTCAGTTCAGTGCCTCTTACTCTGCTGATTTTATAGAATGCAGATTTTGCATGTGGACTCACAGAGGCTATGGGAGGCGACTTTCGTATATTGATGCAAACCATTGGAATCTCATTTTGGCGGAATGCATATTTTGGGCAAGCCAATTTTGCTGTAGAGCACTGGAAATAGAGCATGCCTCTTGGCTCCTCTGTAATTATGCCTCCGAGCCTACTGTTTATTATTATGCTAGACTCACAGGAGAAGCTGAATATTGTTATGTTTTGAAGGGATGTTTGTTTTTTACTGTAGTAAACCACTACAATAAATGTGATATTTTTACACTAGTGCTAAAGGTCTTAAGCTGGTGCCTGCATGTCTTGGAGCCCTGTATGCAAAAAATGACAGCATGCCTGTCATCTTCAGAAATGTTTCAAAATGCTCCCCACACCCCACAGAAACAATGTTCTTCTAGTTGTGCCATCCTTGTCATGGTTTAAAGAGCCAGCCTAGGGAGCTGAAATTTTTAGTTGTATGGGTTGCCAATAAAGTATAATATGTCCAGTCTGTGGCAGGATTTGGCTTGTGCGTTTTTTGTATCTTAGAAGTTACGATCTTGACTTACCACATGATCATAGTCACTAGTTTCATTACAATCTCATTCAGGATGCTGAAGAAATCCACCATCATTTTGGCCTGCTCACCCATCTTCCCCATAGCAACACCAAAAGCAATGAAGAACCCTATCAGGCCTGTTGGAGGAATCACACCACAGAGAACCCACCAGTTAGGAAGCATGTTTTTTGGTCTCAGTCTCTGCAGCTATGTCAGAATAAAGCCACCCTGTTAATTCAACCTTCAAACAACTGCACTGTATTTCACAGCTGAAATGCTTTACCTCTTGTTAATGTGATCTTGTGCTAAACTTCCACAGTGGAAACCAGGAAGTATTCTTTATTCTTTATTTTCTACTAGCCTATAAATTCCATGATATAGAGACTGTTTTTTTCCTTATATCATAATATAGCACCCAGATGATGACTCAATCAATAAAATAATAATTAATAGTGAATTTACAGTATTTGATTTGATTCGGGTTGAAAGTAGGAGTACTGAATCTCCATTGCATGGCCCCTTTACACTGCTCTTGTCTGTTCCTTTGGTTCACCAAAGGAACACTCATAATATAGGCTTCCTTGATGCCATAGAGACCGCAGAGGCCTCACAGCCTGGCAAAGGGGAGTTGCCAGAGCCCAAAGAGCTCTGGCTGCCATAATACCTTCTATGGGCCATGTCCAGCTTTGCCTAAGTTTAGACCAGCCCTGATGTAGTTCTACCCTGTACAGGAGCCAACCTCAGAATATAGTGAGATGCAAAGGGAGAACCCCTTCCCCATCTCTTAACACACACACACACACACACACTTCTTGTGACTAGCTCATCCAAAAGGAATAATTGTATATCTTAAAATATGGATATACATATTAAGGGACTAATGCTGCTCCAGATGAAATGATTGAGAGTTTTCCCTTTAAATCCAGTGGGAGCAGGAGCAGGTCCAATAGTAATATAAGAAAGGAAATTGTAACTGTGTTAAATGGAAGAAACTCTTGGGTATTAGAAAACCAAAATGAAAATCAATTGAGTGAATGAGTATGCTAGGGATAGTCTATATATGCTATTTAGGATTAGTGTGCTCTGATGCAAGTAGGGTGACCAGATGTCCCGATTTTATAGGAACAGTCCCGATTTTGGGGTCTTTTTTCTTATATAGGCTCCTATTAGCCCCAACCCGTCCCGATTTTTCACACTTGCTGTCTGGTCACCCTGGATGCAAGGCTTTGCTACCTGGGAATTTGCAGGGATCAAGAAAAAGTTCTGAAGCTCAGCAACCCTCAAGAGATTGAACAGTGAGACATGATGAGAGTTCAGCATTTACCTAGTGTGTGAGCTCAGTTGGGAATTTCCCTTGTCAAAAAGCTACATGAATCCCATTAGGATACAAAAACAGGAAGAAAGTGGTTGCAGATGCCAGAAATGACCAGCTTGGCTATCCAAAAACTCACTCATTAGTATGGGTGTGTTGAAATAGAAGTAGAAGCAGAAATAAAGGATGTGTGTCTGTGTGTGCTGTAGAACATGGAGGGATGTGCTGTTGATAAACTTTAAATAATCGCTCACCAAGTAATTTCCTGGAATCCCAACTGTGGCCAGAAAATGTTATTAGGTCTTTTTGTCCGCTTAATGCCAAATTAATAGTCACATTACTCATAGCACTCAAATTTGCCCAGCTCCTTTAACTCATGCAACTATGAGGCCAGTCCCCCTCTGTTTTCATTTTTCTTATAAACCCCTCTGACACATGTCATCATGGGCCAAACTACTGTAGTAATGGCATCATATACGCTCTAGTGTTATCCCACAATTACTATATAATACAGTAATAGATTTTATTTTCTTCTGCTTCAGCAATATATTGGCCTTTCAGTCCTTCTTGTTATTAATGACATTGTCAGTGAGATACTATTTCCTCCAAAACCTAGTACCAAATCTAATGTATCTCTCACATTATCCAGATTGTCTCGCTTTTTTATATATAGAGAGAGTAATAAGTAAATACTAGTGACCCTGGTAGCATTCTGCCTTGGAATGATATATAATGTGTGGATGTGTGTTCAAACAGCACAAATTTGTGGCGGGGTCGTTATCTGGACTATACACAAGGGAGTAAGCAGGAGCAGTACCCTTTCCTAAGCCCCGGCATGGCTAATAGGACCATGTGTCTTGGTGCCCAGAAGTGTGTAGGTGCAGCATGTCTGCCCCCTCTTTCTTTCCCACTGATGAGGTGAGCGGGCAGGAATGGGTGGGGAATGAACAGAAACTTAATTCCATCTCCATTTGCTGGCCAGTATAGCTGAGGTGACATGCTGGGGGAGGTTTGTAATTAGTGCTTTTAAAGGTTACTCTCCCCTGGACAAAGAGGAAGCGGGGAGGGAATTATGACTCAGGGAGGGAATTATGACTCAGAGGCATGTCAATGTCCCTAAGGGATTCTCCTCAACTGGTGCAGTTTACAACCCCCAAGACTCCTTGTTTAGGGCTGCCCCTAAAGTTACAACTTAGAACAAAGTGCCCAAGAAAGAGTGCCCAGCAGACTCAAATTCTTTGTCTTCATGGAACAGATAAAGCAGGGCACCCGCTGTTCAAGCTTCCCCCATGCATAGGATATTTGGGGTATTCACAGAGTCTAATAGATCATCCAGACATTGTTACTATTAATGTCTCAGCCTTTCTATAAGGTTGCCAATTAGTGATAATTGTAGTGGTTGAATCTGTGATGTGGGCACACAGGCACTAGGAACAGTAGTGAGACCATCAGATTTGTATCACTTAGGCCAACAAACAGCCAGCAATTGGTAGCCACTTTCGGTGATGTACTGGAAATTTGGACTCCAGAACTGATCAGACCAACCCAGATACCCACTGACTGTCACTGAAAAGCAAGAGCTGGTATGTTATCAATATAAGTTTCAACAGGAAACAAGTTTCTTTACCTAAGACATTCATTCCATCTTTAAACTCCAGCCCCTTTTTAATGATCAGCTGGGCTTCTAGTGGTGCTTCAGCCATGGTCTTGTTCATCAGAGCAAAGACGGAGTCAGTGATGTTAGGTGATTCTTCAGTTTGTGGGGGCACCAGCACTTTCTTAGTGACAGTTTGGATCTGAAGGAGTTACAAGATGAGATGAGAATGGAATCACAACTGGATTTAATACATATGGGGGGGATCAGAGAATAAAATAATACTCCCCTTTCCAAATAACCCCGGGCAGTGCGGTGTTTAGAGGATCAGACCATGCAATCCAAAACTTCTAACCCCTCTTCCAAAAATAAGTTAGTTTGTAATAGTTCGAAGTGTAATTAAGTCCTGGGATCCTATTCCAAAACAGCAGCATAATGAGGATGGCAAAAACCCTCTTCTTAATTGTTAATCCACAACATCTTACATATAGGGCCTTTCATCCAGAAGGATCAAAAAGTGTTTCATGCACTGTATTCTGTACATACCTTTGGAGTGGGTGATAGTAGCAATTCTGCATCAACAATGGCACACAACAAAGACTTTTATCCGGGGGGGCACCTCCAATCTAAGCTACCATGATAGTTCAGTTCAAAAACATGTTCTGATATTTCTAACACATCTCCTCCCATTATATGACTCGTTCCTTTCTAGATTGGTTCAAAGTTCCTATCTATGAGAGTTCAAATAAAACTGGTATACACAGAGACCTCCTGGCACAGACATCTTGCCATTGCTACCTGGAAAAGCATCTGCTATTTCTATATGCAGCAATAGTAGGATCTCATTAATGACAGCACTTAGAAAAAACCTTGGCACATAACAGCTGGATAAGTTACTGTGAAATTAAAGTATTAGGGATACGGAGCCATTTCTGCACCTTATCCTGTTACAATTGTACCTGCAGCTTGTTGGGAGGGCTTATGTGGATATATTGTGGATGATGCCCAGATTCAAAGCCTTAACATCTTATTTTACTCTTGTTTAAAAATATGGCTCCTCTAAATCTAGAAAATAAAAATACTCAGCTAGAAAAGAACACTGACAATGTGTGAGAAACTCTTCAGCAATCCTGAAGCCAGCCAACATTTGTTTTTCATCTGATTTCATTTTTATCTTGGGAATTTTATCATCCTCTGATTTTTATGTTTAATGGATGTAATGTCAAAGCTGTGTACAGCTACAGAAATAAATAGGGGGTGTTGATTCTGAGCACTCACAACTCCCACTGGAGTCAATGGAAGCTGAAGGTCCCCAACACTTCCCAGATCAGACCCATAATTACTAGTGATGAGGAACTGACTTCAAAGTGTGGATTCAGATAAGCATCTTGAAAGTAAAAAAAATGCTTATCTGGACATTAGTCATCATTCTAGATCACACGTTTAGGTTAGATGGTGTAACACTTTTCAGAAGTACATAAACTCACAAACTAAGCATGGGTGAATAGAGAAATAATGAGTTTCATTACAGGAAAATGCGGTTTACAAATCAAACTGTTTTTAAATCCAAAAAATTATTCAAGAAGTTCACAAAAGTCCCAAACTCTGCCAGGTTCAACTCTCCAACCAAGCTGTACTTTGCATGCAACCTGGGTCCCTTTATTGTCTTCTACCTGGCAGCAAGGGAAATTCTTTCTCTCCCTGGTTGATCATTACAATTCAGTACCACTGCCATTAACATTACAAAATAATTCTAAAATACCTGACTGGAGCTCTGCAAAAAGACTTCTTGCATTTAAGGCCACCAGGACATGTTGAATGACCCACTAAGCTATTCCTGATAACCATAGGAAGGGAAAGCAGCCTTTGATACCACCCAGACCAAGTGAGGAGGGGAAAGGACCCCAACCTCCCTGGGAACCAAGAGGGAAAACAGGTAGAGGCACACTCCAAAAGCCAGTATGTGAGGGGTTACAGCTGAACAGTAAAAGGGGCGTGGCTTTATGACAGAAGCTTTGGTGGACGCTAGTTTGGAATTTATCAGAGGGGTAGCCATGTTAGTCTGAATCTGTAAAAGCAGCAGAGAATCCTGTGGCACCTTATAGACTAACAGACGTTTTGGATCATGAGTTTGGAATTTGTTCAGATAAAATATGGGAACACTAAAAAGCTCATTTGGGCCCCCATTTGAAGCCCACTGAAGTCACTGGGAGTCTGTCTATTGACTTTGGTAGGCTTTGGACTGGGCCCATATGGGGCAATGTTAAAAAAGGTCAACATGATAGCTGAGCCATAGGTGGCAAGATGAACTGTGTATACTAGCCATTAACACTATACCCACTGAACAAGTCCAAGAAAAGCGTTGGATATTAGCAGCTTAATTCACCCTTGCTGTCTTTCCCACTCATTCCCTGTCCCTACCTATGGATATTTGATCCATTTTTTACAGATCAAGGGCTGAATTCTCTTCCTCTCTATGACACAAGTAGGAGCAAAAGGGGAAAAACAGAACCCTTCTTATTTTATGAGGACACTTCTCAATTTTCAAATAAAACATTGTGGTTTTTAGCCAGCCATGATCTGGCCACATGACCTCTATCCCCAGGATGATTTGGGAATATACTCTTTTTAAAACTCTGTGTTTTTATGTGAGAGTGTAGGGAAGAAATAAAGCCCTCTGGGTCCTTTTGGCAGCTTAAGTCTGCCCCTCTCTGTGTTGTCACTTTATTTCTCACCCAACCCTCCCACCTCTAGCCACAGCTCCAGTTAACATTCTATTTCAAGTAGTACCATTTAGGAACATCTAATAATGGGTTTGGCAACAAATCTTGTTTGGGTCAACAAAAATAGGCTACATGATTGCCAAACAATTTAACTTTAGGAAAAAGCATCTCACTCACAAGAGAACTGCTGACAGAGGAACTGGGAAACGTGTTCTTTGTAAGCCTTTCCTTTATCTCTTACCAATGCTGTATTAACTTAGTGCTGGTAAAAAGTGATTAGGCACTGAAGTATTTAACTCCAGAATAGGCAACAGCAGTGTAAATCTCCTCCCCTCTCAGCCACTGCCCCCACAAGATGCCTTACGTCTGATCTCATGGAGCCCTCTATAGGCAGTTCAGCTATTTGGCTCCATTATCCATATAGATCTTGGTCTCCAGACAGACAGAGAACTTGCTGTATGGGACAGTGGGTTTTGTGATGTGGACACCTGATCACTAGGAACTGGCCTGAAACCATCACAGAGGGCATTGGACAACCATCAGATCAGTCACTTAGTACCTGGGCTGAATTCAAATTCAACCAGCAGCTGAGAGGTGAAATGTTTAATGATTCGTCAGCCAGCCAGAACCCAGCATCTTTATAGAGCATTAAATATTGTACATAAAGAATGAGGTGATTTTAAAAGATTACTTAATAGTGAACTGAAAAGACCCTTTTCAAAGTATTGATTCAAATAAAAATGCTCAAGAACTGAAATCAGTAACAAAGTTACTATATAGTAAAAGAAAACAGTTACCATATAAACTATTTCCCTTTTTAATATACCTGCCCAAAACTATAGTCCTATATTCGCCCCATCAGTAATTTAATGTCATCACTAGGTGAAAGACAGAACTCTGAACACATATCTTGGAATGTAAAAAGGTCTTCGTATTTAAAAAGAATATTGTGAGGTATAGGAGTATTTACCTGCTGGAAGCATGCTTGGACTAGATTTTCAGGGAACAGGTTCCGGATGAGATCCAAGAAAGCATCCAAACTGGATACTTCATCATTTTTCTTTCCTTCTCCCAGCTGCTTCTTGAGTTTTGGATTTCCTGGGTGAATGGCTAAAACCAGAATCACCCCTAGCACAGCAGCAATGATAGTAGTGGACATGTAATAGACCATGGCTCTTGTGCCCAATCGGCCACTAGCTTTAGCATCCAAACCTGACAGTCCTGCGTTTAAAGAAATATGCAGTGAGACTAGTTATTACATAGTTCATCAAATTATCACAAACCACCTGGAGACTCTGCCTATAGTTATTTCCATTTTTAGTGACTATCTTGAGATGCTTTTCCTCCCTTAGGAATTCTTCATAATGTAGATGGTACCCTGAAGAACCTCCAATTTTTCTCCCATCTGAACAACAGATGTTCAAAGCTCCTGCTACCAGTGGAGAAATGGCTAAGACTGAATTCAGCTGAATCCCTAATTGAGGGGTGTTATTGAGAAACACTAATCATGTTCATTACGGCAATGCAAACCTTGTAGTGATGTCCTTTTGCCTTTATTTCCTGGAAGCTGGTCATTTCAAGGATGGCACACAGCTTTGAGCAATCTGTGCTGTCCAGACCTGTGCTGCCATTGATACAAATCCCACTTTAGGATGTGGGTAAGACAGTATATTAGGAAAATGGTGACATTCAAGAGGGTAGCATACGCTTATTTGGACATAAATTGGTTAGCAGCATCAACTACTGAAATCAATGAAGTTACACCAGAAATGGACTTGACCCATGAAATATGAATCAGCTATTATTAATTGCAAAAGATTCACTGCATCACATAATTATTCCTCCCTTCTCACTAAAGATGAACCATATCATATCTTTAGCTAGCATTTTAAAGCATTTATTGCTAATAGAGCTCACCTGTGATTAAACTGGATATAATTAAAGGTAAGATCAACATTTTTAACATCCTCATAAGGATATCTCCTGGGAAGGCTATTAACATGATGATGTCAGGATCAATAGGAGTTGCCAGGCGAAGAAGACCCCCACACACTGCACCCATGATGACACCTGAAAGGAGAAATAAAAAGGAAGGGCAGGGAAAGGAATCATAGAGTCACAGAAGTGTAGTACTGGAAGGGACCTCAACAGGTCATCTAGTCCTGTCCCCTGCACTCAAGGAAAGACTACATAATAATGAGGCCATTCATGACAGATGTATGTCTAACTGTTCTTAAAAACCTCCAGTGACAGAAATTCCAGAATCTCCCAAGGCAATTTATTCCAGTGCTTAACTACCCTGACAGGAAGTTTTTCCTAATGTCCAACCTAAACCTCACTTGCTCCAATTTAAGCCCATTGCTTCTTGTCTTATTCTCAGAGGTTAACAAGAACAATTTTTCACCCTCCTCCTTGTAACAATATTTTATATATTTGAAAATTGTTACCATGTCCCCCTCAGTCTTCTCTTTTCCAGACTAAACAAATCCAGTTATTTCAATCTTTCCTCATAGGTCACGTTTTCTAGACTTTTAATCATTTTTGTTGCTCTCGTCTGGACTTTCTTCAATTTGTGCACATCTTTCCTGAAACATGGTGCCAAGAACTGGACACAATACTCCAGCTGAGGCCTTACCAGAGTGGAGTACAGTGGAAACATGAATCTTTATTCAACACACCAAAGAACAATCTTGAAAAAAATGGTTTCAGAATGATCCTATTACATTCTGTCCAGTGTTCTCTTTCATCTGACAACCTCACAGTAATTTGCAAATATTAATTAAGTCTTACAATGCCCTCAGAGGAAGGTAAGTGTAATTAGTATAATCACTATGTAGATGGCTGAACTGAGGCACAGAGAGGTGAAGTGAGTTACTCAAGACTATACTGACAGTCAAAGCCAAATACAATCAGTAGAAAAGCCAGAAATAGAACCCATCAGTCCTGAGTACCACTCCTTTGCTTTCACCACTAGAACAGCATCATTTCTAAACCCCAATGGTATTAGTCTTACCAAGCATATATTTTGCTTTGAGCTCTCTTCCTACAGAAGAATTGGCAAACAATATCATAGCTCAGGGATAGATCTGATGGGAAAACTAGGAAGATTTAGTGATGAATACACATTTCAACATATTGTTACCAATATATTTAATACTAACATTGAGTTCTCTGAATGGATTGCTATTAGTATCCAGTTCACAGAAACACAATAGAGCAGAAAAGACTAATAGATTACACCCTGTCAGGACTGTTCCCTACAGCATAGTACAATACAGTACACCTTTTCATTTATTCCAATGGGGCTGCCACTATTCCCCTTAAGAGACTTCCGTAATCCTGCACATGTCACGGTTAGATAACACTTTTCAATATACAGCCTAAACCTTTGATTGCTGAATTTCATCCCATTGTTCTTAGGCTAGTCTTCACTAGCCGCCGTATAGGCGGGTAGCAATCGATTTATTGGGGATTGATATATCGCGTCTCATCTAGATGCGATATATCGATCCCCGAACGAGCTCCTATCGATCCCGGAACTCCACCAACCTGAACGATGGTAGTGGAGTAGACATGGGGAGCCGCAGATATCGATCCCGCGCCATGAGGACGGTGAGTAATTCGATCTAAGATACTTCGACTTCAGCTACATTATTCACATAGCTGAAGTTGCATATCTTAGATCGACTTCCCCCCGTAGTGCAGACCAGCCCTTAGTCTCACTATCTTAGATCATTCTATACAATTCCTTTGATTAGTTATTACTATTATTTATTTGTATTGCAATATTATCTTGGAGCCCTAGTCAGGGACCAGCAACCCATTTTTTCTAGGTGCTATGTAAACAGAATAAAAAGACAGTCCCTGCCCCAAATAGCTTACAATCTAAGTACAACATTTACATCTTTAAAATACTTGAATTTCCCTTTGCACTGTTACTGAGTGTTTTCATCTCAGCTGTCTCTGTCTTTCTGATCTCAGGCCCCGTGTACAATCTCCATTGTAATAAGATACCACAAGACAATCTGAATTGTGCTTTGAAAGTATTGCTGGAATAACTTATGGTTCTATGATGATATCAGGTTGGTTCAATGAGAAATAAACTTATTTTATCATTGTGATCCTCTTGGGAAGTGAATCAGGCATCTTTGAGGGACTAGTCCAAGCCCAAATTTCTTGTCCAATTTCAGCTATGGGAAGGTTAAAAGTTGTACTACTTTTGAACTAAAGCTGCAGTTGGTCATTTAAGCTATGGCAAAATGGACTGGGTCTGTGAATTCACTGCATTTGAAAAAAGGGAGTGGAAACGGGGCTGGTGAACCACAAAAAGATGTCAAACTGATCCATATTTGGAGGATGCTTTAACCAGAAAGCACTTTATCAAACTAGGTCACCCAATGTCTGTGGCAAGGGAGACATAGGAGATAAAGCTTGAGTCTCAGAGAGGCTGAGTGGAGGAAAGTGTAAAGGGCCAGGTAAAGGGTTTGTTTTTATATTTTCAAAGAGATTGAAAAAAGAGAAAATCTCCATTTTCTTTAGTAGTGGTGAAAGACATCACTTAAGTCCTATTACATCCAGAAAACACATGCAGCATTGACGTCAGCTCTGCAGGATTCCTCCATGCTACTACTCCATCCATGTGCCTTTTCCCTGAACTAACTGAACCATGCTTACAGGGGGAAAGGGTACGTTCAGTCTCCGTTGCCCTTCCGTTGCCCATTCGTTGCTTGGCTGCCCAGCTGAGATTGCCTACAAGTTTGCCATTGCTGAACACAGGTACAGTCTGTGGTGTAAGATGGACAAACACAAAGAAACACAAGATGCATACAAGCAGAGTATATCTTACCAAATACAGTTAGAGACAGGAGCAGGTTTTTTCTGAGTGATTGGAAGAATTGCAGGCATACATTCTTGGGTCTTGGCTCCACAGAGCTCAGGTGGCTTTCATGCATCCGCACTTCTACCTGCTTAGGCATATTGTTGGCACTAGAAGAAAAATGAATACCAGGTAAGAAGCTATGGTACCAGATGCCAGAAGCAGGAGAAATCAGTTGAACTTTAAATGTACCACCGTCACATGTGTCTGGGGACTCTGATTCTCATAGCAAGATAGGGAATGTCCCAGCCTTTGCACAACCAGTTCAGCTGAGGTGGTAGTCTGGTATTGTCAAGAAAGTTCCATACAAACATGGCCAAATGCATAACAGCTAACGTGCTGTGGCATCCCCAGTGGGGAAGGGGGGAAGGCCTAAGCTCTGTTTATGGTGCCCTGTGATGTGCAGTGCCCAAGCAGCAAGGCTCTCAGTGTACAGGGCGGATCCAGGTGAATGACCACAAAGAGAAGCATGCTGAGCAGTGATCCCCATAGTGGTGGAAGACAGCTGCAGCACATGCTCTCTCTTGGAGGATGTGGGGCCCTATATAACTGTCTGGGACGAAGTTGCACACTAGCTATGTTGCGTCTGTGCTCAGAGAATAAGTAGCAACATCGTGCCCAGCTTCCAAATGGCTATGCTAGACAGCAACCATGCAAAAGACAAGACAGCATGTAGCCCTAAAAATATTCTAATTAAAAGCTAGGTCTACACAGGACACTCTTATACCATATGCAAAGTTGGTGCAGTGCCAGAGCTACTGACAATGAGTCAGATTCCCCTTTCTGCTCTGGCCATTCTGCACTGCCCAAGCGATGCTAAGTGCCTGGATCCTTGCGGAGACTTTCTGTGGTAGGTAAAGCTAGCACAGCCAGCACAGGAAATGTGTCAGGGAGGCAGGTGGAATGCCAAAGCGGGGGATCATGGTGGAGCAGAGCATTGCCATACCCATGCTCCACTGGTGTAAAGTCCCTTCCACCACTCTACCTAATGCCAGGTCAGGCGGCGCCATATCAGAGAGCTGCAACTGGTTCCCTCAGGTCCCCAGCTCTTCTCTTTCCCAGCTCAGGCATGGGAAAGAACTGAGCCAAAAATGCCTTTTATTTCTCCAACATTTTAAAAAGGTCAATTCTTTGTGCATTATAGCCCTTATTCTGCCACTTCTGCTCACAGTGAGTGGTACCTTACACACTGAGAGGCCTACTGAAATCAGTAGGCCTACTCAGGTAGTACAGGTACTCTTACTCAAGATAAGGAGAGTAGATCATCATAATGGGTCCCGTTCTGACCTCAGTTAGATTTGTGCATCTTCTGCAGATTTCCACAGAAGTTCCATATACTGGCATGACAGCAGAATTTGTATAGGCATTAAATTCCAGGTCACTCTGGAACGCCAAATATCATTTACAAGGTAGAAATGGAGCCCCAGAAATGATATAAACAAATAACTCAGTCAGTTAGTCATCAGTCCATGTCAATGCAAATGTCACGATTCATAGAGAGAACAGATGTTTGGTTCCCAAGTAACCGCAGAAAGATTACAAAAATTGAACACTGCACTTGAGTCATGATTTTATCATGTGCTACACAATCTATATTTTGCACTGAGATGTGGTGTACTGTATGCAGCACACTGAAAACACTGGAGCAATATTTTCTCTGTCTGACCTGTGGATAAATATCTCACTGCCAACAGCAATGTTAAAAATTCAAATGTTTAGATCAGGGGCGGGCAAACTTTTTGGCCTGAGGGCCGCATCGAGTTTCAGAAATTGTATGGAGGGCCAGTTAGGGAAGGCTGTGCCTCCCCAGACAGCCAGACAAGGGCCAGCCCCCACCTCCCCTGCTTCTCGCCCCCTGATGGCCCCCACCCCAGGACTCCTGCCCCATCCAACGCCCCCGTTCCCTGACAGCCCCCCCCCGGGACCCCTACACCATCCACACACACCCCGCTCCCTGTCCCCTGACTGCCCACGGAACCCACCCCTAACTCCCCCCCCCACCACTCCATCCAACCCCTCCTCCCATTCCTGACTACCCCCCAGACCCTTGCCCCATCCAACCACCCTTTCTCCCTGTCCTCTGGCTGCCCCTGGAACCCCTGTCCCTGACTGCCCTCTGCCTCCCCATCCAACCCCTGCCCCCTTCCTGACCAGCCCCTCCCTCCATTCAACCCCCCATTTCCTGCCCTCTGACCATCCCAACCTCTATCCACCCCTCCACCCCCTGACCACCACCCTGAACTCCCCTGCCCTCTATCCACTGCCCCCCGTTCCCTGCTCCCTTACCGCACTGCCTGGAGCACCGGTGGCTGGCGGTGCTACAGCCGCACTGCCCAGAGAACCAGGACAGGCACCCAGCTGGAACCTTCCACACCACCACGCAGCACAGAGCCTCAGATCAGGCTGGGCTCTGCAGCTGTGCTGCTCAAGGGACTTGCAACCCTGCTGCCCAGAGTATTGCGCAGGCGGCGCAGTGAGCTGAGGCTGCAGGGGAGAGGGAAGAGCAGGGGAGGGGCCAGGGGTGAGCCTCCCAGGGCAGGAGCTCAGGGGCCAGGCAGGAAGGTCCCGCAGGCCGAATGTGGCCATGGGCTGTAGTTTGCCCACCTCTGGTTTAGATCATTATCCTTTGTGGCCCTATTTTATTACATGCCAATTGTCATCTAGCACCACCACTTTCAACAGATATTTACAGCTAACAAATTTTAGCAACAAAGATTGTTCTGCCTTATAAAAGATGTATTGATTAGAATTTCCAGAGTAAATGCATGCTGCAGTCACACTTTTCACTCTAAGACCTAAAATATGTAAAGCTTGTCTTCTGAATGCATTGCAAAGACCTCAAGTGGAGCACAAGACACCAAAGTGGGACTTGATCCTGCTGGTTACTGAGAACTCCTCTGAGGTGCTGAGTGCCCTCAAGTTTGCAATGACGTGGGGAATCTTTTCTTTTTGATCTTGCCTAAAGTTTCCTGTCAACTTATCTTCAAGGTTTCACAGGAATATATGATGAGAGAACACTAGGTGTGGGGTAGATATTTGTCTAAAGTGGGTGACACATTCCATTTGGAGGTGCAGTGGAAACTAGAGATGATCTCTAATTGTAAAATTTGGGTCAGAATTTTCTCAGGGTGTTCACACTTGGAGTTTTGGTTCAAGCCCCTCTCTAGCTAAAAGCTGGTGATGTGCATGAGTATTTGAAATTTGCAAATACTGACACACCTTCTTTCTCTAGTTTCTCTCAAACAGACAATTCTGGCATACCATCCCCTGAAAGCTAACAAGTTAGTGCAGGAACAGGAGGCTGGCTCTCTTCCTAGTACAGAACACAATGAATGCCCCAGCATGGTGGTACCGGCTACTATACTGAAATTTTTAATGAGACTTGAAACTGAGACAAAACTACTTATCATCAGCAAAGACCCACCATAGCCCTTTGCATGAGGCAGTAGGATCAATTTCCTCACTAAATTATTATTCAGGTATTTGTTATTATCAAAAACAGTACTAATATTAGGGATAGCTCAGTGGTTTGCACATTGGCCTGCTAAACCCAGGGTTGGGTATTCAATCCTTAAGGGGACCATTTAGGAATCTGGAGCAAAATCAGTACTTGGTCCTGCTAGTGAAGGCAGGGGGCTAGATTCAATGACCCCTTAGAGTCCCTTCTAGTATTAGGAAATAGGTATATCTCCATTTTTTTTTAATTAATTTGATAACAACATTCATTTTGGTGGTAGGGGAAATCATTTTTTCCCTCTCTTCTGAGTTAGAAAAAGGAAGAAAAAAATTAAAAAGTGAGAAAAAATGGAATTTTTCCCACAAAAATGAAAATGAAAATTTTCAAAAAATTATACCAACTTTTTTACTTTTACTTTCCAACAAAAACTGGGAATTTTTGTGCAAAGTTTCAATTTCACTGACCTGCTCTAATATAGTAAGGCACACCAGTCTGGAGATGTATATGCTGCCTCATAAGTGAGGCTTCCAGAAAGGCTCAGTCTAGCCTTAAACTATGAGTTTGCTTTGGGATATTCATTTTTTCAAAAGCTAAACACTGCTATATATTCTGTTAAAACTTTTTGAAAAGCAGACTTTGTAAGAATCTGAAAAGCAGCTTGCAGTCCTATAAATCAAAGAAAAAGCCTACCACAAGACATTGAGAAATCCAGCAATTCTGCTATATGTTATTCCAACTTCAGTAGCATGACTGAGCCCAGCACAGTTCTGTGGTGATCTGGAAGCCTACTTTCGCCGTCTACGACTCAAAGAATACTTCCAGGACAACACTGAACAGTGCACTGAGACACTGGTACCCTCCCACCAACAGCACAAGAAGAACTCCACATGGACTCCTCCTGAGGGTCGAAATGACAGTCTGGACCTATACATTGAATGCTTCCGCCGACGTGCACAGGCAGAAATCGTGGAAAAACAACACCGCTTGCCTCATAACCTAAGTCGTGCAGAACGCAATGCCATCCACAGCCTCAGAAACCA
>NC_133772.1:70657963-70669078 GCF_003597395.2 Chelonoidis abingdonii
CCTCATCCTCCCTGATTGAAGTAACCTCGTTATGTCTAGCTTGCTTGCTAGCATATATATATACCTGCCCCTGGAAATTTCCACTACCTGCGTCTGATGAAGTGGGTATTCACCCACGAAAGCTCACGCTCCAAAACGTCTGTTAGTCTATAAGGTGCCACAGGATTCTCTGCTGCTTTTACTGAGCCCAGCACTGTAAAATAAATGCATTATTTAAAGAGCTGTAAAATCAGAATCACATTTCCCTTTTTACAATTTTTTTTTGCTAACTGATTTTTGGTCAGTGTGAGTTCTTCATACAGTGACCTTGTGTTCAGAAAGAATTCTATTTTGCTTTGAATGGGATAATCATGAATGTATTTAATGGTTCATATTATTTGCAACCTAAGGACCTGCTTTTATTAGAGTTTCAATTTTCAACTCTCTGCCATGAATTTACATAAAGAAGACCATAAACTGCCATGTATCTGATTTGGAAATGCTTTGCTTCCCTGGACAGTTCAGCTTTTTGCTATTTGATGTCGTGGTATTTAACATCCTGACAGTGATATGACCCACGGAAACCTAATATGCAATAATAGAACTTCTTAGAAAAGAGCCTGCAAAGGGCTGTTTTTAAATGCTACATATGTGTCCAGCAGTATATAAATGATGAGCACCAGTAGTCACCTGTGTAGCTAGCTTTGTTCTATAATACTCTTCACTCCAGTATATAAGCACTGAACAGGCAAATGTTATGTCCTGGATGGACTTTTTTATCATGATAATATATTTGTCAAATGAATGTATCTGAGACGGGAGTCCCCCAATAAAGATTTCTTCTGGGAGGGAAAGTGGGGAGTCCTACCATCTGAGAACTCTTTTCCAGAGTGTCTACAGAGGCACGGGACTCAAAATCCTGTGCAAAATGTGGTTACATGGATATACAGTAGAGCTGGTCAAAACATTTTTCTATCAGAAAATATTGATTTGATAAAATCAAAATGCTTTTGAGAACATATTGATTTTGTCAACATTTTTAATGGGAAATTATCAAAATGTTTTGTTTTGACTTTAACATGTCAAAATGTATATTATTGTATTACATTATATTGAAATTGAAACAATAAATTCAAACAAAATGTTTCAATAAGGTGAAAAAATATTTTGGAATCTTTCATTTTGTGAACAATTCTGAGATTTTGACATTTGGTCCCAATTTGGGACAAAATCAGATTTCAAAATCTCATAATTTCCCATGGGATGGAAATTCTATTTTTTGTCCAGCTCTGACATATAAGAGATGGACCCAAACTCTTACCCCAGGTGCAGGGCTGTTTCATTGCTGTGTAGACTTCTGGGCTTGGGCTGGAACCTGGGCTCTAGAACCTGTGTGCATAGCCTCCAGCTTCCTCTGGGCCTGGGAAAGGCTCACCCCAAGCCCTGCCCCCACCTAACACTTTCCCCCAAGCTCCCACACCATCCCACCTCTTCCTGCTCCTGCTCTGACCCAAGCCTCACCTCACCTCCACTCCACTCCTTCCCCAAGTCCCCACCCCACTTCTTCCTGCCCTATCCCTTCCCTGCCTCTTCCTGCCCAGTTCTGCCCCCTCCCCTAAGTGCACCCCATCCCCACTCCTCTCACCACCCCCAGAGCCTCCTACACACCACAAAACAGTTGATTACTGCAGGTGATAGGTACTAGGAGGGAGGGGGGAGTTGATCCGTGGGGCTGCCGGCAGACGGGAGGCACTAGGGGGAAGGAGGTAGCTGGCTGCCAGTGGGCGCTGAGCATCCGCTAATTTTTTCTGTGGGTGCTCTAGCCCTGGAGCACCCACAGAGTTGGTGCCTATGCCTGTGGAATTTGCGGGCATTAAGGACATTACCTACAGTAAATATAGGGCCATATATAAAGCCTTATTGCAGATATGCAGGTAAATATATTTACTTAGCTTAGGTAAATTGCAAATTTTAAATGGCAGTTTGTTTTACTTTCTGGCTCTTGAGCACTAGTACACAAGTGCAAAAATGGTTTCATGCTACCTCCCCATGTGGAAGGCTTCTGTTTGCTCTCACTTTCAATTGTTTCTTTCCTTCTTGCATTTACATTAATGGGTATAAACTTAAACCTAGGGAAAAACTGCTTTTTCTGAGTCATCAAGCCATTACCAGCCTCACAAATTAAGGGATAACAAATTGCATGTTGCTGAGAGTGACAATTACCCTGTTCCCCAGTCATGGAGAAGGGTTCAGTTCCTCAAAAGTATTTATGTGCCTAGCTCCCAAGAATCTGAGCACTCATACAGATGGCAGAAACCTAGAGTGGACGCACATGGAGAAGAGTAAATTATAATGTAATTGAAGCCTATAAACCAAGATTGTGATGAGGCTAGTGAAACTAGATTCTGAGTGCTGGGTAAATTAGCAGGGGCTGCGTTTAATTTAAGGAGCTAGTTCACCTGGGTCAAGCAAGCAATCAAGTATAAAACTCAGTGCTGAGTGAGCATGACTGTACCTATTGAGTGCCTGGGGGAGAGGGCAGGTATCTGAGGGCTGTAAGGGAACCGTAAAGCTTTTCAATAGCATGAATTATTGCTTTAGCATAGTGAAGGTTAGAAACAGCACAGGAGTCAACTGACTTTAGTTAGAGTATTGGTTGTAATGTGTTTGAAGCCTGGTAGCATAGGCTTGCCCAAGGGCTTTACTACAACATTAGCTTTTCTCTGGAAAGGAAGATAGTAAGGGATATAGGGCTTACAGAATTTTGTAACCATTGTTATTTCAACTAGCAGGCTGTTATGTTTATTCTCTAGAGGCCATTTGTGGATGATTTGGTATATTCTGTTGTTCTCTGAACTAAAACATCTCTCCGGTTAGATGATAATTAACAAATCTAGTGCCTGCTGATGCTGCCAAATCCTATACATGCCATCCCTCAACTACAGCACTAGTCAAGGCCCCCTCCTGCTTAAAAAAGAGCCTCAGGAGAGGCTTTCTTGAACCCCCACACTTCTACTGGCAAAACAAGACATGTGAGAACAAGGAAAATTTCCCAGTATGTCTGGCTGAGAGGAGCAAAGTTAATGTGCACTTCTGCTCTGAAAAAAATCACTGTAAAAATGGCATTGTAGGGGCGTGTGTCTACTAGACCTTAGTGATTTCAGGCCAAATTTGATCAGTGGAGTTGTATATGTGCTACCAAGGACTGAATTTGGCCTCCTATGATATTTATTAGTGGTACTAAGGCTCTTTCCCACTTATCCGTATTTTGGCTTACAAATCCCAAGTGGAAAATAAAGGCTACAAGAGAAGAGCTCTAAAAGTGTGTGGAAGAATGAGTGAGGAAAAAAGTGACTCTGCTCTGAGGGTTTGAGGGAAGATGGCAAATTTCCATAACCAATAATAATGAGTGACTAAGAAATTAGGGCTCAAACGCTACAAAGCCTGCTTAAAATGCAACTCCACTCTGTAGCTGAAAAAGAGTCTCAGACTGTCTTAATGCATTGCAACGGGGTGGCCACAGTTCAGCTTCTTTAAAGAGATGTTCTGTGACCAAATGTAATTTCACTATTGGAATACATACCATTGTCCTGTGTATCTTTTGCTTTAGATAAGTTTTGTATTACTTTATGATTTTTGGAAAATCCATTGGTGCATGCCCATGATCCTTGCAGGGGAAACTGAGCGGCAGAAATGCTACTGTGTCTGTGAAATCTATGCTGGATTTGACTATCACGGTTGCTATGTGTTGGCCAGTTATCAAACAGCGGATTATATACTGCTAAAGCACATGAAGCAGGTTTAAGCCATATGCCTCTTTGCAAGAATCAAAAATAAAAACAAAATAAAAATCACTCACCAAAACAAAAGCAGAAGATAAGCATTAGTCTACATTAAAGGATTTTTTTAACCCCCCCTATGCCGTCACTGAAGACCTTGACTGAATTGCAACCTTATTATGTATGTTTGTTTATGAGAACAAATAAGCCATGGCCCAAATACAAACCTCTGTTAGATCACTTAACCCAGGGCTGGATCTGGCCCAGATGATGGCATTACTAGAGACAAATTCTGAAATGTGACTTGTTTTTCAGAGTGCGAAGAAGTTCTGCTCTGTTTGGCTCAGCTTAGGAGCTTGTTGTTTCCTCTAGGTTTAATCTTTTCTACAAGAGCAATGTCATGCATTTAAAGCAACTAACCTGCAGCACGCACAGTGCACATGAGTGTTTCCAAGTGAACATGCAGTCATTTCCAAACTGAATTGCTACATCTGCTCACTCACCTTTTTGTTTCCTATTGCTCCTCGCAAAAAAATTAAAAACTTGTTTGCAAAAAAGACTTTCACAATCCACTTGAGGTGGAAAAGTTTGAAATGAAGCCCTGTTTGTTTAAACTCCTAGTGAAATTGGCAGGAGATTTCTGCTGAGCAAATAATTTCTTTAACAGGTTCTCCAGCCTTTGAACCTGGCAGGGAGAGTTTTGAACATTGTGAATAAAATATTTTAAAGAGAATTCTTTTGAAAGGAACAGAGAAAAAGGATGCTTTGTATGATTGCTTGCTGGTGAGAGTGGCCTGGCTGGGTTTGACTAGAAAATAGAGCACATTGGGATAGCATTTGGGAAGGAGTCTATGGCTATGTCTGCAGAAGTTTCCACAGACCATTGAGGAAAAGGGAAGGTAGTAAGAAATTGTAGAAAGCTGGGAAGTATCTGATGCATTATCCTCATGGCTGAGTGCCAATAACATGGCACACCACAGAGCAATGGGTCTGCAAATGTCACATCATTGATTCATGACTTCTAATCCTTAATTTCAGGGCAATACTGAATATTCTGGAATCATTGTTTTGTGCTTGTATTGTTTAGCCATAATGGAGCTAATGATGGCATCTCTTAAAAGATTTGTATGTAAGTTTCTGGCACGGTAAACCTCAGTAGAAGTGAACATTTTGTAGGGTTAGTTCCAAATGAACAAAACACAAATACCTAAGAACTTTACCATACTGAAAACTGGCAATATGAAATGTGCCTGTTGTAGAACCATTTAAGAACGATAAATCCATGGTGTGTCTGCAAACTGCGCCCAATCCTAGAGTGGCCTTAAACAAATGAAGAAGTATATTGTATACTCCAGTCTCTGTTGTATGAATGAAAGGTGCTTTAATAGACGCCATCTACCTCTTTTAAGAGACGAGAGAGTTGTACTATTTTTCACCTACTGGCACCCATTGGCAAAGCTCCCATTGACTTCAATGGTCCAAGATCAGGGGCCTCATGATTAACAAAGTATTTAGATGAACTTACAGAAGGTACATATACACACGAGGGATATATGCTCTTATCTGCTAGCATAACAGAGCCTTAAATGATCAATATTATAGTTAGTGGAACCATCTTTAGACTTCTACTTACTGAAGATCTCACCCTTGGAAAGTCTTTAAAATCTTTGAATGTGACAGTGATATATATGTGTGAAAATCTGGGGATGCCCTGTTGTCATATCATCTGTTCACTCTTTGTCCCTGAACTTCATGCCAGAATATAGGAAATCCCAGTGTGATACTGCAAAGGTTTGCTCTGAACTCCAGGTTCTAAAGTGACTCTCAGTTCTGTTTTTTGTACAAGCAGGATACAGAGCAAACTGTATGTTAAAACATGCTATGCAATAAATTGCAATAAAGTTTTTGACATGTTTTATTAGTGCATGTGTGGCATTCCCTTCTTACTGACATATTTATGATGTGGCTTTACAATAAATGGTGTAGAAAATTAGGCAACACTCTTCCACAAAAGATCAGGACCTAATGCTTAATTACTGTGATAATTAATTTCAGAGAAGCAGCCATGTTAGTTTGTATCTGCAAAAGGAACAGGAGTACTTGTGGCACCTTAGAAACTAACACATTTATTTGAGCATAAGTTTTCATGGGCTATAGCTCATTTCATTGGACACATAGAATGGAATGTATAGTAAGAAGATATATATACATACAGAGAACGTGAAAAGGTGGAAGTTGCCATACCAACTCCAAGGTGCTAATTAATTAAGATGAGGTATTATCAGCAGAAGGAAAAAAAAACTTTTCTAGTGATAATCAAGATGGCCCATTTTGGACAGTTGACAAGAAGATGTGAGGATACTTACATAGGGAAATAGATTCAATTTGTGTAATGACCCAGCTACTCCCAGTCTCTATTCAAGCCCAGTTTAATGGTATCTAGTTTGCAAATTAATTCCAGTTCAGCAGTTTCTCATTGGAGTCTGTTTGTTTTTGAAACTTTTTGGTTGCAAAATTGCCACCTTTAAGTCTGTTACTGAGTGACCAGAGAGGTTGAAGTGTTCTCCTACTGGTTTTTGTATGTTATGTACATTGACCAAACCGGACAGTGTCTACGCAAAAGAATAAATGGACACAAATCTGACATCAGGAATCATCATGGCTGGGTCATTACCCAAATTGTAATGCCCAGGGGCTTTTTCTGCTCTAACCAACCAAAAGGACAGAAGTACATCCCTTCCTCTTACATCCATCTTCCACTTCCCTTTATACCCCACCCCTGAGCAGCCATGAGTCCAGCCAGGACCTATGATTAACCCTTAGAAAATAGCTGCACCTTTAAAATTCAAATAGGGCAACACTTCAGGACATTTTTTTGCTACTGGTATAATGCCCTAGAGAGATGGACCTTTCATGTTTGGATATTTTGCTTTTAAACTTGCAAAGGTCACAGGTAGAATGAAGTTTGGTTAGACTTCTGCTAGATTCAGTGAAAGGGAACTTATTAATTAAAAATGCATTATATTCCATATAGTTTCATCTGAGTGATGCTCATCAGTGAACCAACATCAAACACTGAATCCAATATCCAGCACTGTATTATTCCAGCCTGGGTTACTCATTATAAAGCTACTGCAGCTCAATGTTTCCTGGGTGGGGTAAGCTGTTTGACAGAAACTATTGTGGGTAGAATTGCAAACCATGCCCACTGAACGGTTGCTGCTAAGAACTCCAGGTTTTCTAAGAGACAGGTCTGCCTCCATGTGTGAAATAATGTATAAATAGAGATTAGTGAATTGAAGTGAAAGTCCCAAATTGCTTTTATGCACCCTAATGGACTTCTAATTCCTCTTCGGCTGTAGGTAGTGATGAGCCCTCATTGGTTTCTAAGACTTCTTTTAAGGAATCTTTTAAAAAGTTCAAAGTTGATTTTATCTCTGTGAGTTTTGAGTTAATGGGTGTGTCAAATGGGTTCACCCAAATGCAATTGTCATATAGCCTAGCATGATGGACACACAGCATTATTTTAATATCTATATTTTATTTTGGTATATCTAATTTAACTGCATAAATACTAACAACAATCTATTGCCTCTTCCCCATAACCTGTTATTTTTCCTTGCCTGTATAAGTGAAAACAGTATTGTTATAGTCAAAGCTAAACACGGAAGTAATCACAATAGCCCTTTCACAGAGTTGTTTAGAGCCAAAGCACGCTCTTGTTAAAAGCCACATGGGTTAGGCTCTTAAAAAGCAAAAGAAACTTCATTATGACAAACGCTGCCTTCCTGGAATATGTTAAAAGGGATTACAGAAATTAAGTGTAGCATAATAGAATCTCTTGTGACAAATTATTTTAGGTCCTAAAGCTTAGCATGTGCTGTTTTATCTTTTTTGACAGCTGTTCCTTGGAGCAGTATTTATGATCACAGCGCAGCATGCTTTGATGAGTGCATGCCATCTGCTGGAACCAAAAAGGCTTTTTACAAAGGAAATCCTAAAATGCTCCACTAGTTTTCACCCAATGCAGGGCATTTTTTTCTGTCTGATTGTACTTTTTAATGGTCACATTTTCTATAAACTCCATTCTGACACAACAAAATGGCAGCATATGCATTATAGACTCATAGACTCGTAGGTCAGAAGGGACCAATATGATCATCTAGTCTGACCTCCTGCACAAAGCAGGCCACAGAACCCTACCCATACACTTTTATAACAACCCCTAACACATGACTGAGTTATTGAAGTCCTCAAAATTGTGGTTTGAAGACCTCAAGCTGCAGAGAATCCACCAGCAAGCGACCCATGCCCCACGCTGCAGAGGAAGGCGAAAAACCTCCAGGGCCCCTGCCAATCCGCCCTGGAGGAAAATTCCTTCCCGACCCCAAATATGGCGATCAGCTAAACCCTGAGCATGTGGGCAAGACTCACCAGCCAGCACCCAGGAAAGAATTCTCTGCATTGGTGATCATGCTGGAAAAGGAGAGAAAAAATGACTATCAAGATAGACAAAAATTTGTTTTGGGTAGCTGGGTGAGTTAGGCTGGGTATTCAGATAAATAGGTTGTCCAGGTGATCTATTTTTATCCATTCCTTCTGTTAGACATGTCAGAAATACATCCTCTAAGAACTGCAGGCTAACCGAGCAAAGGCATCAATATTTTAGACAGGAGTGTGTGACTACTGATGTGGAGTGAAAATCTTCCCTTGCATACATGTGTAAAGTTTATGATTTTCTATATATCTATATATGGATGGATGATGGTTGTTATTGTTACTCCTTTTTGGTTAACCAATATTTGGTGTGTTGTGCATATTTTCTATTATGAGAAGAAATGGATATAGTCAGGTGTTTCTTTGATGCAATCCTCTTTACTTAGGCCTGGTCTATACTGGGGTGGTCAATCTAAGATATGCAACTTCAGCTTACGAGAATAGCCTAGCTGAAGTCAACGTATCTTATATTGACTTAGAATCACTTACTTCACATCCTCGCGGCGTGGGATCGACAGCCGCCGCTCCACCGTCGACTCCGCTTCTGCCTCTCGCTGTGGTGGAGTTCCGGAGTCAATGGCAGCGCGATCGGGGATCGATTTATCATGTCTACCCTAGATGCGATAAATCGATCCCTGATAGATGGATCACTACCGCCGATCCAGCGGGTAGTGTAGACATACCCTTACAAAGGTCATACACACAGTTCTGTTTCCATGAACGCAGTAAGAATCAAATAACAGTTTCTTTGCTCACTATTCCAATCCTCTTTCCAGGCAACACTCAAAAAGCACTCTCTTAGCTTTACTCTCCTGCTACAAGTGCTTCTCTGTCTATTGAGCTTCCTTGCTGCCTTCTTTGTGTGCTTCTGTGAAGTTTCTCCTCCTTTTGTCTCCTGTTCTCTGGCTGTTTCTTGCACACACACACACAGAGTATGTTTTCACTGCACAGTTAACCTGGCTTTTTACCTTGGTTTTTAGCCCAAACATTCCTCCCATTCATACTGAAAAATTGCTTTCAGCTGATCTGGCTTACTTGGATGAGGGGTGGGTTTGAGTTCATGCTCTACACTCAGGCCACGTCTATACTATGGGATAATATCGAATTAGCTAAAATCGGTTTTATAAAACTGATATTATAAATTCGATTTCATGCGGCCATACCAGGCACAGTAATTCGGCGTTGTGCGTCCATGGTCCGAGGCTAACGTCGATTTCTGAAGCGTTGCATTGTGGGTAGCTCTTCTGTAGCTATCCCATAGTTCCCACAGTCTCCCCCGCCCCTTGGAATTCTGGGTTGAATCATTATTGGTTGCGGGTGGGTTCTGGGTAAATGTTGCAGTCATTCCTTCCCTCTGGGAAAACAATCAGCTCGACAAATCCTTTCGCACCATTTTCCTGGATTGCCCCTGGGCAGACACCATAGCAACGGCAAACCATGGGAGCCCGTTCAGCTTTTTTTTTTCCAGCACCATATATGTACTGGATGCCGCGGACAGAGAGGTTGATTACCTCCAGCGGCTACAAACAGCAGCATTCACTTGCTTTTGAGTGATAGCAGAGATGGTTACCAGTCGTCTGGTACCGTCTTAATGCCCGAGTAACTTGGCAAATGAAATGACGGTTATCTCTGCCCCCTGTACTGTCCCGCTGCTTTATCACTGAGTGCCCCTGGTGAAATCGGCGGGGGGCGGACAACGCAGACAAGCAAAAATTGGATTGACTCCCTGAAGTCAATCACTCCTTAATGGTTTCTAAAAATAGTCAGCTCCTGCCTAGAATAAGGGCAAGTGTATTAGATGACCGTGTAAATCAAGAGAGCAACAGCTGCTCCATTGTTCAGTATTCACCAGGGGATGCCCCTGCAACAACCCCTCCGTGCTTCCCTTCTCCCCCCCAAACCTTATGGGATACATGGTAGTGTCCGCTTGGCCCATTTGTGTCATGTTAAGTAAGGAAAGAATGCAAGGAATAAGCACACTAATTAGTGACATAGAAATGAGGGGGAGGCAGCTCCCCGGCGTGCAATGACAGTCCAGGCAGGACATTAAGCGTGTGGGGGGAGGAGAGAACAGCATCCTGCTGCTATGTACAAAGTCCAGGGCAGTACAGAATCTTTTCTTAACACGGAACAGGAAAGGGAAGGGGGGCTTGAATTGAAAGCACTCAGCCCCCATTGCTATGAGGAAGATGGTACCACCGTCTCTGTACCATCTACTGGGAATAACTGGGAGTTGCAATTCTCCCATTTTTTACGCAGGTGCCCCACGCAGCCTACCTAAAGGCCAGCCAGGAGCCCACGGGCTTGATGGCGAAGATGGATATCCAGTCTAATTGCACATCTACACCGGGAGGGGAGAGACAGAGATACTTGTCCTCACTGCTGTCAGCATTCGCGCTTACTCATTTCAGCATTCATTTCATACATTAGGTGTGTATCATGAAAGAAATCAGAATGAATTTTCTTTCCCCTCTTTCTTTCATTTCACGTGGTGGGGGGGGGGAAGAAACTGAGGAGCTATTCCCTTGAACCAACACCAGACACTGTGTTTGAACCTACAGACATGGGAGATCAAGCCAAGAATGCAAATCTTTTCCAGAGACTGTTGCTGTGGTGTGGGATAGCTGGAGTCCCTCAGTACCCGCTCCCCCCTCATGAGCGCCATTTGATTCTTGGCTTTTTCCCCGTTACAACACTTGTCATGCAAGCACTGTGTAGCTTGGGAGATTTTTTCAAAAACGCTTTGGCTATTCCGTCTTCTGTAACGGAGCTCTGATACAAAGATTGGTCTCCCCATAAAGCGATCAGATCCAGTACTCGTACGGTCCATCTGGAGCTTTTTTGGAAATTTGGGACTGCA
>NC_133772.1:70670653-70753977 GCF_003597395.2 Chelonoidis abingdonii
CCTGTTTACACTTGTTCCGCTGGCATCCCAGAGTTCAGATTGCTGTCCGAGCGGTCAGTGGTTGCACTGTGGGATTACCGCTCCGGAGGCCAATAACGTCGATTTCCGTCCACACTAACCGTAATCCGATATGTTAATATCAAATTTAGCGCTACTCCTCTCGTCGGGGAGCAGTACAGAAATCAAATTAAAGAGCCCTTTATATCGATATAAAGGGCGTTGTAGTGCGGACGGGTACAGCGTTAAATCGATTTAACGCTCTTTAAATCGATTTAAACGCGTAGTGTAGACCAGGCTTTACAAGCTTACAGCAGCACCACTGTACCAATGCAGCTGCACTGTTGTAAGAGTGCTCGTGTAGCCACTCTATGCTGACTGGAGGGAGTTCTCCCATTGACATCATAAAACCAGCTCAATGAATGGTGGTAGCTATGTAGGTAGGAGAGCGTCCCCCACCAGCATAGCACTGTGCACACGAGTGCTTATGCTGGCTCAGGGGTGTGGGGTTTTTTTCACATCCCTGAGCGACAAAAGTTTTGCCAACATAAGTGCCAGTGTAGATGTAACTTAAGGCTGGAACCTGCCCACTTTGCAGTGAGTTTCCAGGCAAAATTGCTTGAGTGATGATAGTCCTTCAATGCCCTTCTCACAGTTCTCTTTGATGGATAGACAACTTCTCCCACAGCTGACTAGAAAAGAATCCGAGAAGCTTGTCTGTACAAAGAACTATGGAATATGCCCCCAGCCATACGTGGGCAAGTGCAGAAACAGTGAGTACACAGTAACGCAGGCAAGGCTTTGCAGTGGGAATCCCAGACCTGGGATATTCTAACCCAGGGGTTCACACCCATACTGTCAATCACCTGAGCTAACTGTGTATTTAAGACATATATCTCCAGGCACACAGCTGAAATCAAATCAGTGGTCCTGCCCCTGTGTTTAGAAGACCCCTGGAAACTCTTTGGATCTTATGGCTTAGCCACTGCCCAAAGTGGCATGTGGTCTAATCCTTGGGGTGGTTTTCCATTGTTGCAGCTATCGCTCAATAAAGGGGCATTTAATTGTTTCCTCATTTAGCCTGAATGGAAGGCACCTATCACTCCCAAGAGCTTCAATGAGGTAGTGTGATTACCCAACTCCAGAATAACTTTATACATTATTATGTATTATTTATGCAGTGCCATACTTCTGCATGGAACACATGGCTAACTAAAAGAAAAGGGATCATGTTAAAAGGTAATGTGAAAGGCAGATTAAGGTGTTAGACTCCTTTAGACCTGCTAACACTCACTCTACAAGAGAGAGTCTCTGTGTAACTTATATGCTGAGGAGACAGGAAAAGGTTATCTATTACAGTACAGGGCAGGCTACTATTAAATACCAACATTTTCCTGAAGTAGGAGAGAATTCCCAGCTTTGATGGGAGCCAGATGATTTCTGGCATCAGCCTTCCCTAAATATCCATCCATAAGCAGACATTTTTCTACAGCCCACAGAGCATTGTCCACATTCCCACTGTAAGAGAGTATGGGTGAGCACACTTCTTTCTGAATCTCTGACAGTATCATAAAACTACTGCAAACTTGGCAATCTTAGTCCAAGAACAGCCTGGTGGTGCTTTTGCAACTCAGGATGGAGGCGCACTGTCATAACTGCATGAGAAACTGTGCTTGGTGGCTGCTCTTGTATCCCATATCACAGATAGCTCCTTAAACCATAGTACTGAGATGCAATAGCGAGATTCATAACTATGAGCTGCAATGATTGATTACATACACTGATATTCACACAATGCTGACTAAATTCCCAGTCCTGTCTCAACATGGAATAAGATCTGTGGAAAACCTGGGATGGATTCTCTGGGCCAAGTTGTGTGTGTGTGTGTGTGTGTGTGTGTGTGAGAGAGAGAGAGAGAGAGAGAGAGAGAGAGATGAAGGTCTTCGGTGAGGAATTGGAAGGTAATATACCAAAGACATACCCTTGCCTATAGGTGTGCCGTGTGGTGTGTGTATATATACTACTATCATATATACATACATGAAGAGCTGGACAGCACCTGGACCAGACATGATCGACACCTACTGGCTAAAGAAACTACAGCAGTGCAATGAACCTAGCAGCACAGATGACCAGCTGCTAGCAGCAGGCTCCCACCCCAACTGGCTAACACAGGAAGGACAGTGCTGATCATGAAAGACCTCTGCAAGGGAACAGAACCGTCCAACTATTGGCCAATACCTGCCTCCCCACAACATGGAAAGTCCTATCAGGCATCATAGCCGCCAAGCTACAGGCACCATATGGGCCAGTTACATGAGCACAGCTCAGAAGGGCTTGGGAACAACACCGAGGCTCAAAAACACCAGCTGCTCACAGATTGAGCAGTCGGCCAAGACTCAAGGTCTAGACGACCAATCTGAGCACAGCCTGGATTGACTACAGGAAGCTACGACTCAATGCCGCACACGTGGATCTGTGAATGTCTGGTGCTATACAAAGTTAACAGGACACTAAGGACCTTCCTCAAGAACTCATGGGACTATGGAAGACAACACTGGAAGTCAACTCAAGGCAGCTTGCACAAGTGGCCATCAAGTGCGGCATATACCAAGGTGATGCACTGTCCCCGCTGCTGTTCTGCATAGGCTTAAACCCCCTCAGCAGATAATCACAAGGACTGGATACGGGACAGGTTCAGGAGGTGGAACTACCATCAGCCACCCTCTCTACTGGTATGATCTTCAAGCTGTATGCTAATGAACGAGACACATCGCTCTAATCCACCTGACGCGGATCTACAGTGAGGATATCGGGATGTCATTGGACTGGAGAAGTTGTGGCCAGATGGTAGTGAGAGAGGGAGGTAGTCAAGACTGATGGGGTGGAATACCAGCAAGCCACGTAGCAGACATACAGACCAGCTGCAATACCTTGGCGTCCCACAGTCACATGGAAACCATGATGAGGAGGCAAGGAAGACAGCAACATCTAAGTATTCCAAAGGATAAGACAGGTCCTGATGAGCCAGTCAGTTGGAGAACAAAGATCCATGCCATCAACAGATACTCCCTGCGGTCATCAGATACCCTGCCGTATAGTGAGGCTGGCCAAAGAGAGGACATGGAAGCTGCCGATGTGAAGACCCAGAAGCTCCTCACAATGCCACGGAGTTTTTCCACCCAAGTCCAACCCAGAGACTGTATACCGCCGGAAAGAAGGCGGGCGGGTTGTGTGCAGCGTCAAGCCTGTCCTGGACGAACCCGGAAATCCAGGAGTAACATCCGTAAGATGGCCCCCAAGATGAGTGCCTGAGGAATGCCTGAAGCAGCAGCAGACATGGAGGGAAGACCAAGCAGAGAAGTGCCATGCAAGACAAGACCCTGCATGGGATGTACCATCGACAGATAGCTGAGGTGGCTGACATTGGGAATCCTACCAGTGGCTGGAAAGGGCTGGGACTAAAAGACAGCACTGAGGCACTGATTCATGGCAGCACAGGAACAGCATGGAGCACCAGATCCATGAAGCAGGGGGTCTACCACACTAGAGAGGACCCAAGGTGCAGACTGTGCAAGAAGGCCTCAGAGACAGTCCAACACATAGTGGCAGGATGTAAGATGCAGGCAGGAACCGCATACACTGAACGGCACAACCAAGTGGCTGGCATTGTGTACAGGACATCTGGCACAGCTATGTGCTAGACTCCCCAAGACCAGATGGGAGATTCACAGAAAGGTTGTGGGAGAATACAGGGGTAAGATTCTGTGGGACTTTCCAGATCCAGACGGCCAGGCAGGTACTGGCCAATCAACCAGACATCGTGGGTAATAGACAAGACCAGGAAGACAGCAGTAGTGATGAGTACAGCCAGTGCCAAGTGACAGCAACATCAGAGAGAAGGATATGAGAAGCAGGAAGAAGTACTAAGGGCCTGAAAGAGGAATAGAGAGGATGTGGAAAGTGAGGCCAAAGTGGTCCCAGCGGTGGTAGGAGCACTCGGGGCTGTGACTCCTAAGCTGGCTGAGTGGCTCCAACAGATCCCAGGAACAACATCAGAGCTCTCTGTCCAGAAGAGTGCAGTGCTAGGAACAGCTAAGATACTGCGCAGAACCGTCAAACTCCCAGGCCTCTGGTAGAGGACCCGAGGTTGAGGAAGATACATACCACCCATAGGGGTGAGAGGGGAATTTTTTTTTTATTTTATACATACTGACACACACAGGCCAGTATTTGATCAATGGATACCTTCAGATTAGTTTTGATAAATGTTATAAAAAGTCTATGCATGAAACACTGAAAACCTGCCTTATGTAATGACTATTCTAATTGCCACCACTTCATAATGAGGCTGCAATGTGACCCATGCACTGAACCAGCCATGGAGAAAATACATAAAGCTCAGAGCTCATTACAGCAGATGTCACAAACAGAAGCATTTTCTTCTCTTCTGATCCCAAGTACTATGAACTCTGTTGCTGCTGTAGCATGTTAGCTTTTCTGCTCTGACAGCATTTCAACCTTGATGCAGCAAAGCACTTATGCGTGTGCTTTACTTTAAGGATATGCTTAAGTGGTTGGCTGAATTGGGGCCTTAACCAATGGAAACACATCAAGGTAAAAATCAGAATGTTTTGCAAAAGAAAAGACCTAGAATCCTTGTGCTAAAAAGGGAACAATTTAATAGCTGTTGAATTATTCACAAAATTACCAAGGAAAGCAGGCCTTTAGCCAAGGACTGGACACACCTTCACCACTCTATTGAATGATAGCTAAAAACTTTCTGAGTCCTTCATGCTTGAACGCCATAATACTGTGAACAATTGATATATTGATTAGCTAGGTAACCATGAACCTTAGCAGGATAGGGACTGGGTTTTTGTTGTTGTTATACATAAGGCCATTATTTTGGTTATTTGAAAATGTTATTGTCTGAAAGAGGATATTTTTGAACAGTACTTAAAAATAGCAATATCAGAGTGCTGGTGACAAGCAAAGAAACTAAAATTCTATTTACTGGTTCTGTTGCAGATTTCTAAAAATCTGATGAAAGCTCTAGTTTGTTATTCAATCAGAACCAGAAGACCTCTTGATCATTTACATTTATGGTCATTCCCTGTCAACAGTTTTAGGGAAAAGATTGTTCTGTCAAAAAACATGGGGCATGGATACTATAATAATGGACACATTAGAAATGTGATACATTAGATAATGTTGCGGTAATACCCACTTCTTGGAGTAAGATTAATGCCCAAGTTAGGATAAAATTTGTAGTGCCTCCCCTTTTTTCTAGTTAATAGTTGGATGGCTTTCCATAGAATGACTTTCCAAGTTTATCTTTAAAGCAAAATAGGATGACTCTAGTTTACTTAAATCTGTCTCACTGATTTAGAGAAAAACAACCCAGTAAATGATAGTTTATTGCTGATTTTGCAGCAGATATTATTTTATGTATTTAAAAGACTGTTTCAGTGTTAACTGTAACTCCTCTCTGCCCCCATCCTACTTTGTCTTGTACAAATCTTAATGAAACTACAGAAAAAAACTGTCTGGTCTTTGAATGTTCTAAAGTGACTGTCCCAAAAATCCAGCAGGTAATGATGTAATCAGCCAGTTTAATCACTGTGCTTACCTGCCTTATTAACTAGGAAGTTATACCAATCAAAGGACATCAGCCTATACCTGAGACAAGCTTTACATGCCCTGGGGCTTGAAGAATTTGCAGCCAAGCACTTATTGTGAACTATCTTCAGTTGTCATAAATATGCTGATGTGTAGTTACTATATATCTCCTTCTAAGGGCAATGCATAATTATCAATCTATAAGTCTCATATGCTCACTTTATTAGCTTCTAATACAAAGACCCTTTCAGTTATAAAGCTACAGATGTATAGCTCTTAATTCTATAAGGACTGTGGTTACATTTCTGCTATAAAACCAATTAAATAAACAAGTTCTTGCTGTCTTCTTGGAATGTTTTAATCCTGCCACTTCTGTTCTATTATGTGTCTAAGATGTCAGTACTGTCCAAGTTCCATCACATTCTTCTGCTAGCATGTAGCAGATCATTGCCCGAGCTATTCTCTCCTGAGATAGTATCCATTTAAATTTGTGCTTCATGCACATAACCTGTCTTGCTAAGCATTACAGAATAGGCAAGTGTGTGTGCATTTACAAGAGAACTGTGACCATCATCAAATGTGACAAGCAAGCTCCTTCAGCTGGAGGAATGGAATGGATACTGCAAAATCCCCCACAGGAATTACTTGAAGTATCTGATTTGAAAAGGAATGTTCAGCAGTTTCATTGAAAATCTTATTTCCCCCCCGCCATCCATTTCAGTTCCTTCTCATCTGATGCAGTTGTTATCAGTTTCCCATTACTTGGTGGCCTGAAATACTGGGAGCTGCAAAGTTATCTAACTGCATTGTGCTGCACACTCTCTAGCTGTTATCCTGCCATTTAGAAAAAAATTAAAAGGTAAATTTCTGGATTAGTATGAGATCACAATTCAGTCTAAACCAAGCCTAAATCAATCATTCTTTTCTTTAATTTGATTAGATTAAATTAAAATAGGTTACATTTCTTATCAAATTCACTTGACCTTTTAAGGGGATTTAAGAAAAGAACCGCTTAGTTCAACTGATGTCAATAAAAGTTTCTCACTAGCCATGTAAGTGTGAAATATATTGGTTACAATACTGTCTGCTTTCTGCAGTCATGCTGTTCTGAAACCAGGACTTGTATGGTAATTTTCTAACAAAGAGAAAATCTCTTCTATTGTTTGCCATATATTACAGATGGACCTAAGGGTGGGGGGCTGATGCAAAATGGAACGGTACCAATTTATCCCAGCAGAGACTTTGGCAAAATTCTGATCCAACTTCCCCTCAAAGCCTACAGGGAGTTGCGATTTTGGATCAGAGATGGGAGCCAGCCAAGGCTTCCTCAATTTTTGAGGTGTTCAGCTCTGGGCTTTTGGTTTGGGCTCATCTCTATCATGATATGTAATCATTCCATCCACTTTGTTTTAATAATGGGATTGTGCTGACTCCAACTCCTCTTTCCCTACCCCCTGTACTTGAAACTTGTCAGGAAAATGAATTTTAGAGTGAGTTGTAAAGGCCTCTCCAAGTCAGACAATGTAGAAGCCAAATTTCAGAGGGAAGAAAGCCAATCTGAAATAGTCACGATGCTCTGAAGTCATGCTGAAATTTGTTTTTAGTGAGAACACTTTCTATTTCCTGCTCTGTTTTTAAGTTTGTTTTGGAAGCTGTATGTTTAAAAGAATAGTTCTGGAAATACTTAAAATCCCCACTTCTAGTGTGGCTTCGTTCTGATCTTTAACCACCCAAACTTCATTGACTTCAGTGGGCTTTCACCTGATTTACACTGATGTGAGAGAAGAAGAATCAGGCCTCATGTCTTTAAATAGTACATAGCAGAGGCTTGTATACTTCTTGTTATAGTCCAGGTGTAACTTAATTTATGGGCCTTATTGGTCCGAGAACCAGATGAAGAGGAAGGATTTTAGCAAGGGAAATGACAATTAATAACATCTGAACATTTGCCTTTGGCACAGGGGTAGTTCACAGTTTTCAATAACTTAATCACACTCATGTCACAGCCTAATGAAGTGGGGGCGTTTTTATGTGATTCCTGTGTTCTATGCACCTTAATTCTGCTCTGTGTGCAGCTTCATTGATATTGCAACTAATGACTGACAGGTGTTTGCAAGGGATTATTTTCTACTGAGAAGCATAGGTGTTAGACAAGCAAGTACAGTCATTCCACACTTGTGCTTAAAGACAAACAAACATGAAGTGTGAATAGCAAGGGTGGCCAGCTATATTTCAGGGAAACAAATGGACTGTATTAAAAAACCTCCACAAGGCAAAGCTGATTTATCAGAGATAGCACCCCACAATGTTTCATTCATATCTAAAATCTCATCTCTGAGTTACAGCGTACGATTCTCTGCAAAAATTAGAGCTTGAAAATAGACTTCTTATCCGATAAATACATCTGAGCTGCTCTTTATTAGATACCTAGCGTGTAATATCAGGCACCAAATAAGGGACATCTTCCTTAAAACCTGGTGAGTTGTTGGCCAAATTGTTAAAGTGGTTTTGAGTGAACTTGGAAAAGTTCAGAGGGTTGGATAACAGCGCCCAGGTAGCCACCTTGCTCGCCAAGACCGCCAGAGTACATCGCTCTTCATCCCCACCATTGACACAATCCTGACGTTTCCTCAGCCCACCTCTTAACTGCCTCCTAGCTGTGGCCCTAGGGCAGCGGGGTCCATTCCAAAGCAAGATGTGGACAGAAAGGGACGAGCTGAGGAAATACATTATGCTATGTGAATTCACAGATAATGCCTTATGGCAGCTTAAGTTCTCTTTGCTCTCCTGTAGCTGAGGGTCTGGCCCCACCATGTCTATTCAGATACAATGAACTACTTGCAAATAAGTGCTAGAAACTAAAAACTATTTGCAGAAACCCTATAATAAATCATTCTGAATAACTAATACATTTGAGGAAAAACATAATCTGTCCATAGACAATTCCATCCATCTCTCTACCTAGGCATTTACATCTCACTCATCACGACAGAACTCAAGAGCAGAAAAAAGATAAAGTTCATCCAGATAACTTATTCATTCTTATTTGTTTTCCCAGCTGTACTGAGTAGTTACAATGTTCTGCCACCCAATTATTCTATAGTTATTCATATGTTTTTTATGTGAACCTACCTGGGAAAATAAGGCTCTCACTCTCCCCAAAATCTCTCCCATTTCTCGAACTGAACTTTGTTTCTAAAGAATTCCAGTATTTTTCTTTTAAATTTTTGCCTGGCTTTGCACATCCAGCTTCCAGCAAAGAACAGAACGGAAAGTGCAAGGAATCTCATGGGAAAGCCTGTTTTTGTGAGAGATCTGGTCCAAATCTAGTTTTGAAGACTTAACAAGCTCAGATAAGTGTCAGATAAATATCCTCACTTCTAAGCATTTACTCAAGCCCTGAACCATTTAAGCTCACTTGTCCCAAGTTATTTGTGCCTCCTATAATAAATCCACACTGAATATTTAGCAAGATACTTCCAATCTCCAGTCCACTTAGGCCCTGTATACATTGTCTTCCTCTCCCTCATTCATCAACTGAGATTGAAAACAAATAGATCCTCTACTAGCAGCCAATATGTTTTCAGCACATTAAAGGATGTGTGCCACGCATCTTGTGAAGTGATGGAATGAATGCCTTGTAATGGTTTCTGAACCGCCGACGGGCGTGATCCGGGGTTATCCCCATTCTGGATCTGGCTTGGGTTTGAAACAGTTTATAATCGTTCATTTGGTCCCTTGGCATTTCAGCCGCCACGTCTGCCAAGGGTCCACTGATGTGTGACCTCAGCTCTAGCATGTAGTGGTCTCAGGGATCGCTGTAACCCCAATACAGACATCTTTTGAAATTTTCTAAGAGTTTGGTCATAACTGCTTGTGTTGGGAAATTCCTGTTGCGGCGGAACAACAATGGCGCGCGAGGGTTGGAATGGTGGAGCATTTTGTCTAGCCCGAGTGCCACCTCCAGTTCATGCTGTCTCTGTTTGTCCCCTCTTCACTTTCTCGTCGGTAGGCTTGCCTCTTCTGCAGTTTTTTATTTGGGCGGCCTGCTCTTGTTCTCCGAAGTTGTCTTTTCGTGATCTGCCTTTTGGCTTTCTGTTCTCTTGTGTGCTGCCAGTTTGACTTGCTTCCCTTTCTTTCCATCCTATCTCCTGTATCTTTTTCTCCATGCTCGCTGTGTTGGCTTCTTTTGTGTTTCTCTGCTTCTAGCTCACCTGTGCCTCTTAGGGCATTTTTGGAACTCAGTTTTATGTTTCTTGTTGTTGTGGTGCCCTCTGGTGTCTGTTGTTTGAACTGCTGGCTTTCTGTCCTTGAAGTCTGCCTAGCAACTGATTGACTTGCTCTGGCTCGTTTGATAGGCTATTGAACCCAACAATAGCTACTGTAATATACCTGTGTGCGTTTGCTGGCTGAGGTACTTAAGTTCCATTGTTTACAAAAGATCTGTAATGGTTTTCTTAATGACTCTGTACCCGGCACGCTGCTAAGAGCAGCAGGAAGAAAAAAAAAATTTCTCTCTAGCACTTATAAACCAACCCCTTTTCTCAGCTGCTAATCCCTAGCAGGAAAAGAAAATAAGGAGCTGTGGCGTGGATTCGAACTTCCAATACGCTGCCTCCATGTAATAAAACCCGCCTGTCCCAGATCTGGAACTTTAGCGTCCAAAACTGGGGCTTACCTGAAACTCCCCAACACTACCTGCTTGGTATTATTTCTCGGCACCAACAGGAACTATGGGGGTCCTAGTACCCCCCGAGCACCCCAACCTTCCTCTGGGGGACCCCCTCTTGGACTCCCCAACTTCCTTTGGGAGACCCAGACCCAGACCCCTGGGTTCTTCTTCCTCTCCTCTCCCAGCTTCCCCCTTTCTGGGTTCGCGCGTGCATGTTATACTTCACTCCTTGAATACACGGAGAAGCAATCTAGTTCCCCGAGGCTAGGCATTCACTGTCAGCTCACACAGAGATTCCCCCTCCTTTGTCCTGTAGCTTTCCCGCCTGGGACAATAGGAAGGTGAGACACAGGTTAGGCTTTTTCCCTCCCCCTCTGCCTCACTAGGAAAAGAAACTTCACAAGGTTTAAAAGAAACTTTATAAAAAAAAGAAAGAAATATAACAATAATTGCATTAAGAATCATACAGGCTCTGCTTATAAGAAATATGAATAAATCTGATTTAAAGATAGCCGATTAAACCAGTCCCAACAATCATACATGTAATACAACAAAAGCTCCCATAGCCATTACTTGCTTCCTTGTGTACTCACAATGTTTAGAGAAATTTGAGATAAGAGGATTAGAGAGAAACTTGTTTACTCACCAGCCAAGGAAACAACAAAAGACCTGATATACAATTCCCCCCTGACTTTAAAACAACAGTTCTCTGATTGGTCTTGGTCAGGTGTTTGGTTCTCTTTGTTCCCCTTTACAGGAAAAGAAAATTACCCTTACCTACCTATCTACTTATGACATGCCTACATTAGCTAATCTATTTTCCAACCTCATTTTGAGGGATGTTTGTGTAGGAACGGGGGTTTACAGTTACATTGTCACATAGGTCATTTTCCTAGCATAGTGTACTAGAAGCATGTTAATCCAGATTGTTTTCAATTCCTTAGGTTTATCTGACAGTGTCTTAAAGACAAAACCAGTCACTATGAATCGATCAGCACCATCCCTTCCTGAATTTCTGAGGTCCTGTGGAAGGCTACTCAATGAGATGATCAGATAACAGATTGAGCTGGGATTTGAGCCTTGAGGAGGACTGATGAAATCCTACAAAATACAGCTGTGTGTCCTGATAGGGCGAACAGAATCAGACACCACTGAAATCCCTCTCTCCACTGGAAGTGCAGAGAGTCTTGAAGAATGAATGCTTGTACCTTCCCTTATTCAGCGGTAGATCATTCAAGTTGCTAACTTGTTCCTAGAAGCTGGCACAGATATTCATGCCTTTTTCGCTAGCTAATGTGCCGTGATTGCTCTCAGCACTGGAAAACTCTAGTGTATTCATTCTTGTTACACGTGATAGAATAAAAATTGCTGTGGGATAAATCTTCATCTTAAAGGCAGAGAGCAAATACTATTACCTGGAGTTTAGAAGAAAGTACTTTCCTTATGGCAGGTTATTTCATGCTCACAGTAGGGGTCCTTGCACCTTACTTTGAAGGATCTAGTACTAGTTGATAATAGACTTGGTAGTATCAGGGTAGCGTGTGTAGTCTGGATCTGTAAAAGCAGCAGAGAATCCTGTGGCACCTTATAGACTAACAGACGTTTTGGAGCGTGAGCTTTCGTGGGTGAATACCCACTTCGTCAGACGCAGGTAGTGGAAATTTCCACTACCTGCGTCTGACGAAGTGGGTATTCACCCACGAAAGCTCACGCTCCAAAACGTCTGTTAGTCTATAAGGTGCCACAGGATTCTCTGCTGCTTTTACAGACTCTGGATACTACACCAGATGGACCATGGGTCTGATCTGATAAGGCAACTGTTATGCTCCATAAAATCAAAGCAAACTTTTCATAAAGTTTCCCTTCTAACCTACTTTTATTTCTTGCAGAATGGGCAGGAAATAGAAAGTATCACAGTACTTGCCATCTTTCCTCAAATGGTATTTAGTGGGCTTTGAATTAAGCATTATGGTAAACAGTAGGACATATTTCACAAATACAACTGAGGAATACACGGGGTTTTCCACTGTTTTGTACCACTGAATAATCCTTTTCTGTTTTTTCTTTTGGAAGGATCTTGTTAACAATTCTGGCTTGCACCCAACTAAAGAACGCAATCAGTTTAAATAACTTCAGTGCAGGATGCGTATATGTACAGCTCTGATATCACTTTCACCCTCAGTCTTAACAAAAGCAGGGAACTAAAATGGGAACAGTCATCACCAATTGCAGCTCACAAGGCACCGAGAAAAGAGCTTGCTGCAGCCACAAGCAGGCCCAGATATTTTAATTTGTCTGCAGAGCTCAGACACCAGCACTCCAGATAGTGACATGAACACTTCCAGCCTGATTCTCCAATTGCCATACATGTTGTGGAGTAACTTACACAAAGCGTGAAGTGGGTGTAAATGCTACCAGCTCAGAATTCTCACTTACATCAGTGAAAGTGTTTTACACCCACTTTGCACTCATATCAGTCATGTTGATGCGTCCAAAAGTGTAGCAGGATTAAAAAAAATTAGACATTTGTATGACTAATAGGAGTATCTATAGTTACTTTAGATAAAAGAATTTTTAGAAGGGACACAAACCTTCATATTTTGTGGCATAAGCCAACCACTTAGAATATGGCTACACAGCAAAGAAAAACCTGCAGCTGGCCTGTACGAGCCGACTCAAGCCCATGAGGTTCGGGCTGTAGAGCAGTTTCATTGCTGTATAGATTTATGGGCTCAGGCTGGAGCTTGCGCTCTAGGCCCCAGCAGGGTTGGAGGTTCCCAGGGCTCAGGATCCAGCCCAAGCCCAGAAGTCTACACAGCAATAAACAGCCCCAGTCCTGCGAGCCCGAGTCAGCTGGCATTGCCTAGCTGCAGGTTTTTCTTTGCTGCGTAGATATAGTCTGACAGTGGTAAAGAAAAAACTCCTGATAATGACAGGAATGTCGACTACAGGGTCTTTTGCATTTTCCCCTGAAGTATTGGGGGTTAAGAAGAAATTTTCCCTGGGGGCAGTTTATTGCATAACTGCCTGCTGCAAGGTTTCTTGCTCCTTCCTCTGAAGCAGCTGATAATGGCCACTGTCAGAAAGAAGGTACTATGCTAATAGTCTGTCTTACCCAGAACAGCTATTCCTATGTTCTTAGGTTCCATTTTGCACAGGTGGAAATGATCTAATACATGCAAGGCAGCAGGGAATCAGGCCTGGAGCGTAGCATTGTCTTTATTTATTTCTCCCATGCCCACTGGTGTCCTAGGTAACTTACAGAAAGACAGACAAGCATGGTACTGGCCCTAACAAGTTTACAATCTAGAATTCTGGCAAGGGCACAAGGAGTCTGACAACAAATGAAAAGGCAGAGATACATAAATAAGATTACCACTGTGATTCCGTTTGCTCATGTACTCTTCTTTGTGAGCAGAGCTTTCAGGGGAGGGCTGAGGGGTTGGAGAGGTGGGTAGTGAGTCCAATTCTACATTTCCTGGCAGAAGTTATTTGATTTAATTTTTACATTTACAATGGTTGTCATTAGAAGCGTTACAAACGTCTTTGCAAATCATTAATGTTACCATGGTACTCAGGATGCTGCTTTGGTAACTCCTATAGCAAGTCTAGTAAATACTGTAAGGACCATGGTAATTTTATAGACTGCACTTGTAAAAGTGAAGCACAATGTATGTACTGGTGACTCTGTCACCTGTGTTGTTCTGGTATCCAGTTATGAAAATATCTTACAACATCTTTAACGTCTGATTTTCCAGGCAAGCAAAGGATCCCAATATTGTTTCTCCTTCCTCTGCTCTCCCCAAAACGTCCTATAACTGTTGTGTGGGGAGACCAGATCTTGCTGTTTGCTACAATTGATGGTGGTGAGAACAGGCAATAAGGCAGGAGCTGGTCTGTTTTAATCAAGTGCTGTTCATTTGAAGGGAATGGGTATAAATAGACAGCACAGTGTTTACAGCTCCAGAGCCATCTGGGATTCTACCATTCTGTGTGTTTATACACTGCATGTTCTGTCTGGCACTGGAAGAGTTTAGCTAAATTCCAATATTCATGGACTCAGCCCATATTTTGAAATCAAATTAGAGTACTCTAGTCTCAGAAAATCATCTTAGCATTAAGTACCATTGAAGCTGTCTTCGTTCATTTTCTAAATCCTTTCTTTCCACTCTCAGGGAAGGGTGATATGGTTTATTCTGGCTCATTACAAGAGACTAGAAGACTCTTTACTGTAGTTACAAGGAATCCCGGACCTGTAATAAACCTGGCAGACTTCACAAATGAAAAGAAAAAGTGGACTGTAGTGGGGAGGGACATGGGAGGGAGCTGAAATATACAGTGCTCAGTTTTTTATGATGAAGTGTCTGTACAAAAGTGATTGCTGACTGTCATTCTCCTACTTGAGGTGCAACACTTCTACGATATATCAAAACAATTAACCTGGAATTATTACCAAAACCACTTACAATAATAAACCAGTGATTAACAGATATAAAGTGATCTTTCCACAGAAGAAACAGCAGTATATAATACAGCACTCTAAGAAGTTCAATACATATTAATAGCAGATAGTAAGTTGATATATTTTCTGTTAACTGTACTTTTTCCTGTAACAGTCATATTTTCACCTGTTGCTTGTTGGCAACATATAGCTTGTCAGCTTGCAGTCTCAGAGACTTCCCTAGATTGCAAACCAGGCTTCTTAAAGTATCTTTTAAATGGATTTTTAGTACTGTTGAAGACTCCAGACATTGGAGGCTGTGGTCTGGTCTACACTAGAGAATAAGATCAACACAAGGGAGCTTAGGGCAACCTAATTATGGAAGTGTCTACACTTAAATTTCACTCCTGCCAATATAACTGCCCCACAACCCCAACTTAATAATTCTACCTCCACATCCGGCGTAGAGTCAAAGTCGATGTAGTTAGGTCGATGCAGTGTCGGTGTAGATATTGCGTTGCTTTTGTCAACTGTTACTGGCTTTCAGGAGCGATCTCACAATGTCTCATGCTGACAGTACAATCGATACAAATGTTCCTGATGAGGTCATCCCCCACCGACACAAGGAGCCATGTGTAGACACACACATGTGATGTCGTTACTGTGGCACCTGTATGTAGATGGGTCAACTTAATTTTGTAGTGTAGACATGGCCAGAAGTTCTTTAACCACAAGACAAGTATAAGACAGAAAAGGCCTCTGTAGGTTTCCCCTTGCCCCTGCCCAGCAAACTCACTCAATGCTTCAGTCACCCTTTTGGGGTAAGATCTAAGCTGAGTCCCTTGCTGATTTGATTCTTGCCCTTTCTGCTGAAATGGCTAACAAGATTTTTACTGTCAATGCTGATTTTTCAAGGATGTGGATATTTGTTCTCCAGGAATTAGACCATGATTATCAACTCTTTTCACATGGGATATCAAACATCAAACATGTTTGGTCAATCCTGATCTGTACTAGATTTGAACCGCTGACCTAGAAATGAAAAACTCTGGGATTGTCTACATGAGGAAATTGATCAGAATAGCTTTTGTGGAATAGTTTATTCTACAGTAGCTATTCCGATCAACTTCTCCATGTAGACAAGCCCTCTGTATTCCACTATAACTCCCCACTAGCAACATCTACTATCTCCTTATCTATCCTTCTTTCTGAATTTGTATTTAACAAAGAGCAAAGCTAAAATGGCTATATTTATATGAGCAGGATAAATTCAGATAAAGAGTGAGAAATTCATTTATCTTATACACATATGAATAACATTCATTTCAATGGCAATTTCTTCCAGCCTTTAGTATGGGTACAGGACTCTGTCACCTAACCAAAAGTTTTTAAGTTGATAGATTATCAGGAATACTGGTTCACCCATGGCTATTCTTACACAGCCACTGAACTGACATGTCAAGACCCTTTGCTTCCACCTAGAAAAACACTACTGGAAATAACAGGAAGCTTATTTCTTCATAATAGCATACTGTCCAGTAATTTCCCACACTGGTAATAAATCTCACCCAAAAGAACTCATCTCCATGTTGAACTCCAAACCATACAATATGCTTTTCTCCTTCTTTAATAAGCTTTTCCAAGTTAACCGAGGTCAGTGTGTGTTTCTCTGTCTCTTATTTGCATGCCCTTTTAATCTCCTTATGAATTCATTTCTTTTCTCAGCTGCTCCATGTCACACACAGACACATCACTGGTGTGAGTTTATTTCAGGGCTTCAGCATATCGTTTAGCCCAGCTGCCTTCTGCTGTTGCTTCCCTGGAGCAAGAGCTCTCCTCCTCTTCCTCTCAGTTATGCAGGTGTGTCTAAAATAGGAAGATCTGACCAATGGATGGACAAAATATAGGAATACACAAACAAAAGGACTCCAGTCCACCAATGCTCACCTTCCCAAAATGGAAGGGAATTGATTGTGTGGGCTATGACCACTTAACCTGAACGTGTGACTCCTAATTAATGCTCTCTTGATTTAGTGCTCTGATACAAATAAATGACTGAAGTTGGGCAGAGAAAGGTCAGAACTAGAACTGGTCAAAAATTTCCATTGAAAAATTTTTCGATGGCAAACTTGGGTTTTTGACAAATTTTTCATTAAAAGTTTGTTTTCTGCAAAAAGTTTTGATTTTTTTTTGTTCCAAAACCAAAATATCTCCTCTGGAAACAGAAATATTTTTATTAATATATGCCTCAGCCATACTTCCTTGGATTTATTGTTTGGTTATCTGATCTGCTCATTTTCCTCTATGGTATGGGCTCCCTACCACCTGTCCCTACCAAGAGATGTAGTCTGACCAGGGAGCCCAGCCTATAGGTAGAAGGAGGGCGTGAGGCACCACAGCTACATTCCAAATCAAAATACTTTGGTTTTCGGCCCATATATTTCAGGTTTTGATTTTTCTCCCAGAAGCCGATATTTTCCATGAGGAGGGGAACTTTTTCCCAACCAGCTCTAATCAGAACCCTCAAGATCCCTCCCCACATGCCTTGGAAGTAAATGCCTTCCTCATGCAATATTTTGCCAGCTATTTCAATCTTGTGCCATATGATCTGGAATGACCATGGTAACAATTTGGATCCCATTTGAGAGGTGCTCTTGAACCAAAATCTCAGATCCAAACATCTTAACCAATCTTCACAATTCTACCTTATCTCTAGGATAGGTTGAACCATAAGATGGTAGCCAGATGTCCTGGTTCAGCTCAGTCATAACCGGAGATACCTCCATTACCCATTTAATGTTGCCTTTTTCTCCTTGAAGCCTAGCCATGCAGATTATGCCAGTACCTCCTGGATGCACAGAGTTACTCACATGTGCACTGCATCTGTCCTTTGCTTAAAATCTTGATAAAATATGTTAAAAGAAATCTGAACTAATCACCCATCCCGTGAATGTGAAAAAGGGACTATTTGCCCTATCACAATTCACCCAAATTTATACCATCTGAACACTGAGTCTCACCCCCTGTCTCAATGGCTAGTTCACTAGTACATTTTAAATTTTCTACTCCTAGGCTTCATACCTGGAAGTTGCCAGATTTTGGTAGTGGCAAAAGTGTGGGGCTTTTTCACACTCATATTAAAAAATGCTTTTGCTCAAATTTTCTAGAAAAGTTCACCTTTGTGTGGAAACCAAGGCTCAAAAATTTCAGCCCCAGAGGGTAAAACTTATGAACAACTGAAAACAAGATTATAATGGAATAGTTTTAGTTATCGACCCATAATAATTATTATCACTAATTCTCCAGGTATAACACTGAGATAACCAGCCATAGAAACTCTTAATTATTATGATATAACGTGATGTTATGATAAATTTAGGAGTTATAGAACAAATTTAACAATTAAAATTTATATTTTGTAATTTAAACAATGTGTTAATAAGGATGTCACACAATGACATCAAATTATACTGTGAAAAATATATTCAGGAAGAATACAAAATACATATTACTAATTAGCTAATGCAGGTTTTGTAATTAAAAACAATCCTTTGGACTCCTACAGGATCTCAAAATGCTTTACAAACATTAAGGAATATAAAGTAACTATTGAAAATCTATTCATTCTTCTGTTGGTGAAAATGAGCAATGGAGAAGGAAAATCATTTGCACAAGATCATATAAAGAGCTAGTTTCAGAACCAGGGAGAAAGCCTGCATATCATGACTTCCATTGCAATATTCAAAAGACTAGACATTTGCTATAGCAAATGATTCAGTTATGTTATATGGAGTTCAAGTTGTCCAAGTAATTAATAGAATATCAGAAAACTTTTCTTCTGTTTCCACTGCTCCGAGCAAAGTAGTATATCACATTTTCTAAGGCTCCCCCGCACCCCCAATGCCTGATTTTTCAGGATTTAAGGCTCCCATTGACAGTGAGGCTTATTGCAAGTCTGCAGCACACCAGAACAATTACAGTGGTTTGCACAATAAATTCCACGGATCAGATCCTGACCCACGCTACATTTCTTTACAACCATTACACAGACATAAAGCTGCCCCAGGTGGGCTCTTGAGGATTTTCCCAGTAGGAGGAAATGTCCAGGTGGCATAAAGCTGTGCTTGCTGGCTCTGAGCTCCACCTCCAGACTCCTCCTTCACATAATGGATGTGTCATGGGTATGGCCAGAATGCTGCTGCACTCTAGCAAATCACTGGCCTTAAATCTGCTCCAATTTATGCTAGGAACCACAGTGGCCCCAATAGCCCCAGGGATCTGAACAGCATGATGGAAACATACAGCCCCCTTTGATTTGCTCCCTGAGGTCCTATACAACAATCACACACCCTCTCTGCCACAGACCCCAGTATCAGTGACAACACATGGCATATTTTGTATCATTCTATTATTTGCCTTTGTTTATTTTGTAACCTCTCCCTGAATTTTGCAGGTTTTTTTCCACCTAGAATGGGGAGGGAAAATATACCAATCTCAGCTAAAAATAGAGCAAAACAATTCCAGAGAAATCTGGTCTGACCACTGACATTTCCACTTACCTATAGAGAAACATTGGTGCCATGAGTTACAGCAGAGAAGGTCTGACTCATCTTCAGTATTCTGACTTGTAAGAGGCTTTTAACTAGACTCTCTTATCAAATGTCTAGTGTTTATTCACTCCACTGGCTGATGCCATGTCAAAGACTAAAGGTGAGGGACTCCTACTGATTACTTTCCTGGCTCTGGAGCTCAAGGTTGTTAAATGATTATTTGGACATTGTGTAATACACGCATGTCAAAATAATCTTATTCCTTCTTTTTCATTGTTTTAAAGATATAAGGGCTAAATTTTTCAATGTGGGCATCTGAAGTTAGGTACCTTGAACATCTACCTTTAGAGACTCAAATTTGAAAATTTGGACCACACGACCTTCATTCCCTTTGAGCAAGACCATTCCTATCACTTTGATTGAAATGCACAACTGTCCTCTTTGTATATCGCAGCCTGCAGCGCACATGGAGTGGGTAATAATGGTCATTCAGCAACCTACATGTGAAATTATTTTCCCTAGATCCTTAACTTCTCTTCTGAGGCATTCAGAATGTTGTCTGTTCTTGACTCATTAGGTGGTGTAACCCGGTCGTCCTGGGGCTCGTCCCCCTCGGTGCGGCGGGGAGCCAGGGCGCCTCCTTACACATGGCAGTCTGCGACGGTGGGCCGCCTCGGCAGGGTATAGGGACGAAGGAGGCCGGTAATAGAGGCAACCCGACACAGCGTCTTAAGCCCGGCCCTTGGGGCGGGCAGCAAGAATGGTTCAGCTCAGCTCTCACTCAGGGGCCAGAGCAGACACAGATATAAGACCCAACCCTTGGTCAGGGCGGGGCAAGGCAAATAATTCAGGGCTCAGCCTCTGGCACTCAGGGCTAGCAAAACATTTATAAGCACAAGCCCATTGTCAGGGCGGCGGGCAGCAAATAGTTCAGGCTCAGTCTGGCATCAGGGGCTGAGCAACACATCAATACAGTGATCTATACAGAGGCCTCTCAGGCCCGGAGAGGGGGAATCTGCCCCCTTGGACGGGCAGGGGGAGCAGGCCTCCTACTCCACTGGTGTCCAGCTGGGGCCGACTAGCAGCAACAAGGGTTCCTGCATCGTGGGGAATCCAGCCGCAAACACACCTAAACATGTTGTTCACCAGTCCCAGGAGCAGACGGGGTCGGCTACCCCAGGCCACTCCAATATCCCCCCTCTCCTGTACCTGGCTCTGCTGGGCGTAGTTCGGGGGTCCAGACCAGGGTTCCTCTGAATAACATGGGAGGCAGACACTCAGACCGCTCCTCTGGATAGCAGCGCAGGCAGTCAGGCTGGGGGTCCTCCGATACCGGGCACGAGCAGGTGCTGGCTAGCGCCTCTCCGGATAGTGGGGTGCAGGGCAGTTCAGAGTTGGGGGTCCCCGGATTGGGGCACCGAGCAGTCCGGCCACGCTCCTCTGGATACCGGCACGGCAGGTGGCCCAGAGGGAGCTTGGCCTCACGTCTGTCTCTTCGGTGGCTTGGGCCTCAACGTGGCTCTGGGGCGGGCTTTATATCTATCCGTCCCGCCCCTTGACTTCTGGGGGCGGGACCGGGCGTTGGCTCCCCCACGGAGGTGCCTGCCTCTGGCTCGTTCCCCCTCAGGTGCGTGGAAGCCAGGCACTCTTACACACACACCCCCGTCAAGGCTGGTTCCCGGGTACCGGGGCCAAGGCGCGTCCAAGCCCCCCAAGGCGGAAAGGAAGTCTGCGTTGGCGTGGTCCTTTCCGGCCCGGTGCGGACTGGTGAAGCTAGGCTGCTATCGCAGGTACACTGTTGAACATGCACATGTTGTGTCCATTCATGTGTACAGCCAGTGGAGCGAGTTGTCAGTGACCAAAGAGAACGGGGTCCCCGCAGGTAGTAGCGCAAGGCATCAACGGCCACTTCGCCAGCGAGCTCTTTCCGCCGACCGCATGTTCTGATTCCTCGGGACAGCTTCCGGTCTGATGTATAGAACGGGAATGCTCCTCCCCGTCCACCTCCTGTGAGAGGACAGCCCCGAGCCCACTTCAGAAGCGTCCATCGCAGGACGAACGAGGTTGTGCATGGAAGTCCGGGCTAAACAAAGCGGGCTTGCGTACAGAGGCTTGCCTTAAGCATCGGGAAAGCCTTGTCGCATCGGAGGTCCCACCTACTTGTCGTGGGCGTCCTTAGTGAGGAGGCCAGTCAGGCGGCGGCCATACGCTGCAAACCGGGAATGAAAGCATCGATAATATCCCGCCTCCCAAAGAACTGCCGGACTTGGCGCTTCGTGGTCGGCGGAGGGCAGGCCGCGATGGCCTGAACCTTATCCACGAGAGGTTTTACTTGTCCGTTTCCCACTGTATACCCCAAGTAGGTGGTCTCACGCCTGCCAATGCGGCATTTCTTGGGGTTGGCAGTTAACCCGGCCTCCCGCAGGGATCGTAGGACAGCGGCGACCTTGTCCAGGTAGGTCTCCCATTGCCGACTGTAAATGACTACATCATCCAGATAGGCTGCGGCGTAGTCGTGATGTGGGAGGAGGAGGAGGTCCATCAACCGCTGGAACGTGGCAGGTGCCCCATGAAGGCCGAAGGGCATCCGCGTGAATTGATAAAGGCCAGTTGGAGTGGCAAACACGGTTTTCTCCCTGGAGACCGGTTCCAGGGGGATCTGCCAATACCCCTTGCTTAAGTCCAGGGTAGTGATGTAGCGAGCTTCCCCTAATCGGACCAGCAGCTTGTCCACACGGGGCATGGGGTAGGCATCAAACTTAGAGACGGCGTTAACGCGCCTGAAGTCAATACAAAACCGCTGGGAGCCGTCGGGCTTTGGGACCAGGACGACTGGGCTACGCCACTCACTTTGCGAGGGTTCAATTACCCCGAGGTCTAGCATTGCCTGCACCTCGTCGTCAATGATTCACCTTTGGTGATATGGCAGAGGTCTGTCGCAGCCCTGATCACCACCCCCGGCTCGGTCTGAATGCGGTGGGAGACCATGGAGGTGTACCCGGGCTGTGCCGTGAAAGTACGAGGGAAGGCTTGGAGGAGGCAGCGGGTTTGCTCGAGCTGCTCCCCCGTCAGTGTCTCTCCAAGCTGGGGCACCTCGGGGTCCTCCTTGGGGGGCACCTGGGGCCCCAGCTCTGGTTCCGGTGGGTAGGGAGTAATCAACAACCCTTCTCGCTCCCGCCAGGGCTTTAGGAGGTTTACGTGGTAGCGCTGTAGCTTTTTCCGCCGGTCAGGCTGACGGACTTCATAGGTAACAGGGCCCACCTTCCGAACCACCTCACAAGGGCCCTGCCATCGAGCCAGGATCTTGGATTCGCTGGAGGGGAGGAGAAGTAAGACCCGGTCCCCAGGCTGAAAGTCGCGGGTGCGTGCACCCCAGTTATACGTTTGGGACTGCCGTTCCTGGGCAGCTTTCAAATTGGCCCGCGCCAAGGTCTCAGCCTGTTTGAGCCGCTCTTGGAGCTGGACCACGTACTTTAGGAGCCCCTGAGCGGGTGACGGGGTTTGTTCCCAGGTTTCCCTCATCAGATCGAGGACACCCTGGGGTTGGCGGCCATACAGCAGTTCGAAAGGCGAGAATCTGGTGGAGGACTGAGGTACCTCTCGCACCGCCAGGAGCAAGGGTGGGAGCAGCTGGTCCCACCGGCGAAGGTCCTCTGGGGGAAATCTTCGTAGCATGTCTTTTAGGGTTCGATTGAACCTCTCTACTAGCCCGTCGGTTTGTGGGGTGGTACACCGAAGTCCGCAGTTGTCGGATCCCCAGGAGCCTGCACTCCTGCTGTAACAGTCGCGAGGTGAAGTTGGTCCCCTGGTCCGTAAGGATTTCCCGGGACAAGCCGACGCGGGCGAAGACTTTGACCAATTCACCTGCGATGGTGTGGGCGGTAATGCTACGGAGCGGGATCGCTTCGGGGAACCGGGTGGCATAGTCAAGCATTACCAGAATGTATCGGAACCCCGCAATGCTTTTGGGGAGGGGTCCCACTAGATCCATAGCCACACGTTCGAAGGGGGTCTCGATCAGTGGCATCGGGACCAGCGGGGCCTTGGGTGTCCTCGCCGGGGCGGTCAATTGGCAGTCCGGACAGGAGGTGCAGTACTCCTTCACCTCATGATGGATCCCTGGCCAATAGAAGCATCCCAGTATTCGGGCTAGGGTCTTTTCAGGTCCCAGATGCCCCGCAGCCGGGACGTCATGGGCCAGCCTCATGACCACCCGCCGATGACACTGGGGTACGAGGAGTTGAGTTCGAGGCTCCCTGGTCTGCGAGTCCCTTTCGACCCGGTACAAGCGGTCCTGCCGCAGCTCGAAGTGCGGCCACCGGGCTGTTCGGTCTGGGTCGAGGATGGTTCCATCTACGGCGGTGAGCTGCTCAGACGCCCCGCTGAGGGTGGGGTCAGCTCTTTGGTCCCGGCAGAAGTCCGTCAGGGCTGAGGGATCCCCTAACCCCATTCCCGGGGTGGCAGTGCCCCCAGCCTCCCCTTTGACGGGGTGTTCGGGTGGATTCTGCTCATCCTCCTCCGTTTCCAGGGTTCCCTGGTCATCTTCCAGCAGTTTGGGGGTCTCCCCTTCCAGCGCCGGTACTGGCCTCTGGCCGTCTCCGGTATGCTGGCACAGGACGGCCGGGAATTCTGGCCAGTCCCGGCCCAGGATCACGGGATAGGCCAGCCTGGGTGCGAGGCCGACGACCATTCATCGGGTCACCCCGTCTATTGTCAGTTGGGCCCGGGCGCTGGGGTACGGCCATACGTCGCCGTGGATGCATTGCAGGCGAATGTCCCCCAGGTGTGTATCTGCCTGGGGGCCTAAGCGGTCACGGATCAGAGTCTGTCCACAGCCTGAATTGAGGAGTTCCACAGTCGGGTGCCCCTCCACCATCACGGGCACCGTGATCTTGACTGGCTGGGGGCGACGGGCGTGAGACTCACCGGAGCAGACCTGGCTAAATGTACACTCCATTTGGGGACAGTCTCTCTGAAGATGTCCTGTCTTGCCACACGAGAAACAGGGCCTCAAATCGCCTCGTCCTGGACAGGGCCAAATCCTGGGGGAGTACTTAGGAGGGCTCCAGCACCTCGTCCAGGGTGCGGGAGCCGGGCCTGGGGTCGACCGTGCCATTGGGGCCGTGGCCTGGGCGGGCATTGCTTTTCTCTCGGGGTGGAGGTGTCCCGGCCCTGGTGGGGTTGCGGGGCCAGTGGGGCCCACCGGGGCTTCCGCTGCCAGGAAGTCCTCCATCAGGCTGACGGCAGCGGCCAGGGTCGCTGGCCGATGACGGAGGACCCAGGCCCTTCCCCGCGAGGGCAGGATGTGAGTGAACTGCTCTAGAGCCACTTGTTCTGCCACCTCTTCTGACGTTCGCTGGTCAGGCTGTAACCACTGCCGGCAGGTCTCTCGGAGCTCTTGGGCCACCATACGAGGCCGGGCCACGGCGGGTTAGGTCAGGCCCCTGAATCACTGCCGAAACGTCTCCGGGCTCACATCCAGCGTGTCCAGGAAGGTTGACTTCACCTGGTTATAGTCCCGGGTGGCCTCGGCCGACAGGCCCCGGTAGACTGTCTGAGCTATTCCGGTCAGGTACGGGGCCAGGATGGAGGCCCATTGGTCGGGGTTCCACCCTGCAACTACCGCTACCCACTCGAAGGTGACCAGGAAGGCCTCGGGGTTGACAGAGCTCCCTCGCCCGTAGCCCCCCGTTCACCGGCATTAAGAGTTCGCACCCGCATTCTAGGCGGAGCTCCCCACTTCTGGTACCACGTGTAACCCGGTCGTGCTGGGGCTCGTCTCCCTCAGGTGCGGCGGGGAGCCAGGGCGCCTCCTTACACATGGCAGTCTGCGACGGTGGGCCGCCTCGGCAGGGTATAGGGACGAAGGAGGCCGGTAATAGAGGCAACGAACGAGGCCGTAATAGAGGCGAGCGCGAACACAGCGTCTTAGCTGCCGGCCTGGGCGGGGCGAGGCCGCAAAGTGGCTTCAGGCTTGGCTCTGGCACTCAGGGCTGAGCCAACACAGTCTATCAGATCCCAAGCCCTTGGGTCAGGGAGGGCAGCAAATAGTTCAGGCTCAGCTCCTGCACTCAGTAGGGCTGAGCCAAAACACAGTCTATAAGCCAACCCTTGGTCAGGGCGGGGCAGACAAATAGTTCAGAGCTCAGCTCTGGCACTCAGGGGCTGAGCAAACACAAGTCAAACAGTCGTGAGTCCTATACAGAAGGCTCCTCAGGCCCAGGAGAGGGGGAATTGCCACCCTTGACGGTGGCAGGAGGGACGCAGGCCCCCCACTCCACTGTGTCCCAGCCCGGGGCCCTAGCAGCAACAAGGGTTCACTGCAGTCAGTGGGGAATCCAGGCCGCAACACACTTTGACATGGGTTCACAGTCCCCAGGAGCCAGACTGAAGGTCGGCTACCTAGGGCTACTTCCAATTCCCCCCTCTCCCTGTAACCTGGCCTCCGCTGGTGTAGTTCGGGGGGTCCCACGACCATGGGTTCCTCTGCCAGATCCGGCTGGAGGCAGGAACACTGAGCCGACCGCCTCGGATACTCACGAAGGATAGCGAGCTCCCGCAGGGCAGTCAGGCTGGGGTCCTCCGATCCAGGCACAGAGGCAGGTCCCCAGCCAGCGCTCCTCCGGATAGCGGGCGCAGGGCAGGTCAGGTTGGGGGTCCTCCGGATACCGGGCAGGAGGCAGGTCCGGCCAGCGCTCCTCCGGATAGCGGGCGCAGGGCAGGTCAGGTTGGGGGTCCTCCGGATATTGGGCACGAGGCAGGTCCAGCCAGTGCTCCTCTGGATACCGGGCACGGGGCAGGTTGGGCCCAGCGGGAGCTTGGGCCTCAGCGTCTGTCCTCTTCAGCGGCTGGGCCTCTACTGAGCTCTGGGGTAGGGCTTTTATACTTCCTGTCCCGTCCCTTGACTTCCGGGGGGCAAGGACAGGTGGCGTTGGCTCCGCCCATGGAGGTGCCTTCTCTGGCTCGTCCCCCTCAGGTGCGGTGGGGAGCCAGGACGCCTCCTTACAGGTGGCTACCCAGTTACTGCGATGCCCCACAATACTTGCTTAAAGTAATCACAACTTATTAAAATAAAGAGCAGAAGTTTTATTATTTTTAATACAAGCAGTTTGGAGCCTGAAGGGTTCAATCAAATTAAACAGGGGATCAAATTAGTCAGTGATTTAATTAAACCAAGTGGAAGGCAGAATAGACCCATGGGATCTCACCTCAATTTTTCTCTTAATCCTCCTTTGTCCCGTAAAAAACACCCTCGCTGGAGGGATCTCTCCTTCAGGCTGGAAGGCTGGATAAGGCATTTTTTTGGAGCTCCTCAGTAGAGGTCCTGGCTCATTCAGTGATGATTGCTGGTGCACCTCATCCCAACCTACATGTATCCCGGAGCTGAATTAGCTGTATCAGCAGTTCTCTCTCAAGAACAGAACACCTCTGAATATGCACCATCTTAATGGTGTTGGAGTGAAATTAATTAATCAGAGCAATAATTTAGGGGAACAACCTTGCTAAAAAAATGTTACCTAAAATTTCTGAAAGATCAAAAGAAGATGGAGAAGGAAATAGTGGAAGTATACATGGATCTTTTCTTGACACCTAAGGAAAGCAACCTTCCTGTTCATTACTCTCCCTGCTACACATCTGCCTTCTCATTATGTAAGTCACACCCATTTGCGCACCTTTTGAATACAAATGTGCATAAGTTACACCATAATTCACATTACCAGTGAATTTGAGCCCACATGTCTACCTGTAAAATAAAGAAGAGAAACCATGCTATTCACAATGTCAGGTCAAAAGCCATGGAAAAAGATTTTCCAATACCTAATTTACATGTAAACCAAAAGGAAGTATTTAGCAATCAAAAGTATCACATCTGCCGTTATTACCTCATTTACTTTACTAAAGTGCAGAGCGATGAATGCCATATCATCTATCTGGCCTTAATTCCACTGTGAGGTTTGGAATGAACAAGGTCTTATCTTCAGGACCAGTCACTAAAAGCCTTCCTTCTGAAACCTCCACTTATTACTGGGGTTTACACTGTAGCCAGGAGTGCTGCTTCCTTTCCAGCAATAAAGCTATACAAACCCATGATGCCTTGCAGTTTGTATCCAGCAGCAGAGCCTAGACAAGAGATGATGTTGCCTGTGTTCCAGAGTTAAGACCTATTTCCTTATGCTTCATCACATTTCTTTGCCTTGAATTGCTCCCATCACATTTGGTAGGCTGTGGTCACAATAACTTTGAAAAGATGAAAAGAAAACTAATTTTGGGAGAATGGAAGCAGAACAAGGATTTTCATCCACCCAATAGCTTTTGCCATGCAAAACTATATCCCTATAGATAAAGCTGGAGTTATTGAGAAATTTATGAGAAACCATAGTGCTCTCCTCATGTTGCAATGCATTTTCCTAGTGTCTTACATCTGAAAATCTTCAAAGCAACATTCGCAGGCATGAATTAATTAAGGCTCAGTTCACCTCATGTGAGACACAGTAAACCTCGTTATTCCCATTTCACAGATTGGGCAATTCACTTAATTTTCCCCATGTCAGACAGCATATCTTGGTATATATAGAATAGAACTTGGATCTCTTGTCTCCGAGTTCTGTGTTTAAACCACAAGACAATAGAACTTGAAATAAATGTTATTTTATTATCCTGTGTGGAATGTGCCCTTTTCATAACAGACTTAATCTATGGTGCACTGACGTGGTAAGTAAAGTACCACAGAAATTATTCTCAAGCCAGTTAGAAGGGGGAAACAATTCCTGACACAAACAGGCTTCATTTTCCTTGAATGTATTCAAATCTGATTTGAATGGGGGCAGGAGAATTACAAATTCCTTTGAAAATAAAGTATTAAAAATTAGAGAGAAGCCCAAATAAAAACCATAGCTCCAAACGCCCTTGAGCTTCAATGGAGTGCTTGAAACCTGAAGCTTAGGGTTTTGTAAATGATAACTATCTTTTACAGAGGTCTGAATCAAAATTATCGACCCAAATGCTACTGAATTGAGAGATACTCAAAACTCACTGAAGAAAATGAAGTAACTCTGTGGTGAAGTAGGCCCTTTTATTCCATTTCAGAGAAAAAACTGTGAAGAAGGAAGGGAAAGCAATAAAATGAAAATGAAACATTGCCCTCCAGTTATCTCACTGCCCTACAGGAAAAGCAGCAAAGTAAAGAAGGTGGTTCACTCTTCTGCTATCTTTCATTGTCATTACACTGAAATGTTATCATCTCAGCTTGTATAAAATTCTGAAGCTGTTCTATGCTATTTTATAGAATATGAATTTAATCCTCATATGAACTTCAAAAAACGTCGCATGCAATTAGTAGAAGGTTTAAAAACCAAAGATGAAATTAAATACATATATGAATACATATATATAAATAACTTTACTAAACTTTCCTCCAGCTTAAGTTCATGGAGCAATTAGACTGTTTCTATTTAATATGAATTTCACATATGATTTTATTGATAGAAATCTGTTTGACTGTTTACGTTTAGTCATTTAAAGGCCACAGTTCAATTTCTACTCTCTCTCTCTCTTTCTCTCTAATTTAGAACATACTTCATTATTTCCAAAATATGAAATGCCTTTCTCTCACTTTATTTAAAATGAATGTAAAGGAAAAGAACTCTCAAAGAGGAATTCCATGCTCTGTTGACAATACAGGCTTAGCCCAGGCGAACATTTAGCATTTCAAGCATTTTTTTTCTTCCTACTGATTGTTATTATCCAGATGTAGGTCCAAAGTCTGTTCTCATTTATACTGATTAAATTGACTTTAATATGAAACTGAGAGCGGAATTTGGCCAAAGTGTCAGTCTGACTCTGAATTAGAGATTAGTCCTGACACTGGTGAACTTAATCCTTGACAAATGATGAGTCTCAAATGTCCGTTGGGCCTTCCATTATGAGAACAATGCTGTATCGATATGTCAGCCAGCATTGACCCAAAATTCTGAAGTGAATATTTGTCCCAAAGGATCAATACAAAAAGGAATACCAAGCCCTCAGGTCCAACAGAGCCACATTCAGCAGTAGAACCTGAGGAGAATGCAACCGTATCTTAAAGCCACCTTCATACTCCGATATTATGAGCAGTCAGGGCTGATTCTCCCCCAAACACAAATTATACTTTGCTTAAAGTCTGTGGGCCAGAATCTGCTCAGCTCCAGATCTGCTCTAATTTATGTCAGTAACTGCCTCCTGTGGATCATTTTGTCAGCCGGAGTGCCAACAATTCTAACCTCATCCCCTTCTGCCTTGTTGCAAGTGTGTGGAGGTAAGAAGGAGGTGCCATACAACAGACTTTGCTAGCTCTGTGCCATCCAGGGCTTCCCTGATACAAAAGCAGCATTCCATCCTCTTTGTGCCACGGGCTCAGCAGAAAACGGACATAGCAGAGACAAAGGATCTTCCCACACTCAATATCAAATCTGTGCAAGTTACAGCACTTCACCACTTCCACTATTATTTGTATCCCCGTTAAATAACTCATATTTATGGGGTTGTTTCTAAGACCACAGGAAAAGGGGATTAGTGATTAGTGGGTGGCATCATAACAATCAAAAGTAGATAAGTAGTGACGGGCAAGATATGAAGGGCAAGGAAGACCATGGACACTGTCACCTTGAATAGAGGCAGTAAAGGCCCACAAGTATTGTTGTGCTCCATGCCTTCACAGGAGAACTCAGTAAGAAAGAGGCTCCTGGTGCCTCTCTTCCCTTCCACACCTCCCCAAAGACTGAACATAATAGCGAAAGAAAGCCCCTCTTGAAATTAACTTACTATGGCCCTGACTCTGCTTCCCTTACTGATGTTGAGCAGCACTTACTCTACATGAGTAGTCCGATTGACTTCAATTGGATTAGTGCTTCTTCCTTTTAGTTAGGGTGACCAGACAGCAAGTGTGAAAAATCAGGACAGGGGGTGGGGGGTAATAGGACCCTATATAAGAAAAAGACCCAAAAATCAGGACTGTCCCTATAAAATCGGGACATTTGGTCACCCTACATTTAGTAAATGTTGCAGCATTGGTAAATGTCCTAAGGAATCAATAGAATGCACCAGACCCGGGATTCCATTTAGTTTGGTACCAAATTTAAGCATGGGAAATATTGGCGCTTAACATTTAATATTAGCTAGTGTAACGCATCATATAAAAAAACTGTGTGTGGTCATTTTTTTAAACTATTTCATGTCCGGTAAACATGCCCTGGCTTTCAAGCTGCCCTGTGCCAAATGGAAATGCATACCAAATGGGGGGGAGGGGTAGGGGAGAGGAGAGGAGAGGAAATCAGAGCATAATAAAGTAAATGGTGCTAGCAACTTAAATCAATGCCACCTTCATTTCTTTAGTACATGCAAACACACACATATCTAATTTCAGTTTCACAACTCCACTTTCTGACATAAATAACTTATACAACAGAAAGGAGAGAACAGCAGGTTCTGATGGGATACATTTAGATCTAAAGGTTAGGAAAGACGGTCACAAAGATGAGCACTTAAAAGGTATGAAACTTGCATTAATATGAAGGCAGAAGTAGTGGAGCTACCAAAATGCAATTTATTAGTCATATGGAGCAATGTGGGTTTAGATAATATCCTATGAAAGATTCAAGAAGCTTTTCTGTGACCTGAATGGGAATGAATCTTGGCAGATGGCAAACAGCCAGCAATAACTACTATCATCTCTTTGCAAATTTGCTCTGCTTCCCACACCAGATTTCACCTTTGATTGGTTACTTACAGGGAAACTCTGGCCAATAAGAATGAGAAATAGGTGGTGTGTGGCCCTGTGTTCTGTCACATTCTGTATGTAGTTGTACATTTGTGTCCAAAACTGACGTATGTTCCCAGTTGAAAACAAAAAAAATCAATCTCAGTTTCAACAGAATTGCTAGCAGCCATGTGACTGCTGAGCTGCTGCAAGTTAGGACAGATCTGGGTCTGTCCAAGTCCAGATTTGTTGATTTTTTTTCTTGGACTGTAAGACTCACCTTGTTTTTCCTGGCTCATGTCGGGGGAAGGAGGCTTGAGAGGATAGTTTGGAGAACGGAGAGAGGATGGGAAGAGATGGAGATGTCTTTTTCTCTATGGTCTATTTTTATATACTTTCTTGAAGCCTGTGGGTCAGATTCTCAGCTGACTTCAGTGAGCTATGGTCATGTACGCTAGCTGAGGATCTGGCCATGTGGATGAAATTCACCCTACAAACACAATGGAGTATGCATACTGACAAGCTGGGGGGGCAGAATTTGGGTTTTACCAGCAGATTTACAATTCACTGGTGCTCCATGGGAAACTCATTCATATCCCAGCTGGCCTGGTCCTGCCCCTTCTCAGTTCATAGGTTATGTCCTGGGATCTGGGCTCCCCAGTGCCGCAGGGATGTTGTCAGCTGTGTATGCCACTATCCACCCACCCTGTCAGACTTTCTGCTCCTGAGGGTGTGGGGTTTGAAGCCCAGGTTCATGGGTGAACCAAACCCTCAGTTTTTAATTTTTGTATCATACTCGGGGCATTTGAGAAGTATCATTGAAAACTAACCTGTTATCTGACAGTCTGGATCCTCCTTATGCTACATCTTTCACAGACTGAGCACAACAGGCTGTGGGTCCTGTGTTGGAGTTGCTGGGCAGCCTGTGTTGTACAGTTTCTCTAGCGATAATGTGAAGACTCATGTTACTGTGACACTAACTCACAGGCTCATCTGAAATTAGAACTATGAAGACATTGGGGCAGCTTTCTGCCACTTCACCTGCACAAAGTTGCCCTAAAGCTGACTTAACCAGCTGTCAGAGAATCTACCCTGCATATCTGAATCCTTAGGTGACCCCTTCTGAAGTCAGCACAGGGACCAGGGCCAGGGGAAGTGGGGGTAGCTGAATTTCCCTTGGGGCTCATTGAGAGTCAGCATAATTTAGAACTTCAGACAGATCCAAGTTATACCAGGGACCAGCCCTGTGCAGTGCTTCATCTGTGCCTTATAGAGACTACCCCTTGAGTCCATGGTCTACTCAGTGGTTGACATCTTTTCTGAGACTTCTATATAGGACTCTGCCAACCCTTAGGGACAAGAGGCTACATCAGGCTAGTGCTTCATGGGCTGTAAGCTCTTCAAAAAGATGGGGAAAGACAGTTAGATGACTTTTCACCCTTCTGTACTGGCGCGCAGAGCTGCCCAGCCCTAGATGGCAGTGAACACTGCACCCTGCTAAGTAATAGCACAAGGGCTGTGTCTCCCTGAAGCACATTCCCACAGAACTTATACCTCAGGTCTATGCTACATGACTTGTCCATGGTGAAGCAAGTCAGGAACAGCACCCAAATCTCCTCATTTCCACAGCTGCACTGTTCTTCCTCCCTTGGGGTCTGATCCAATTTCATTAAAGTCCATGATTTCAGTGGGCTTTGGATCAGGTCTGCAGTCCTGCTTAAGAGGGAGATGGGCAAAACACAAGCTGAAAGTCACTGAAGGAATTAGTCTGAAGGGAGGGGAGGAGAGGAACTTCCCTTTCATGTGCTATAAGATGTAAATCTACCATTATGCCACATTCCCTTTTTGTCACTGTTTTGCTGGCTTACGCACAAACCACATCCAGTTGCTCAAGCAGAACAGAACAGCTGGTGAAATATATTTCTTTTTATAACTCATTCTGGACATGTACACAGAAAACAGATGCAAACACATTGATAATGCATGCCCCACCTCCCTCCAGGAGAGAAACGAACCACAGAAACTAAAGGCAGACAAAATTGCTTAGAGGTCAGATCGTTCCCAGCTGATCCTGGGGATTGGGGAGGAAAACAAGGGAAAGAGGGAACAAAGAACTTCCTCATCATCATTTTTACCCTTCACAAAGGCTGGGTAACCATATGCAGTCCATATGCATTTCTCTCTTGAGGACAGGCCATTTGGGGAGCCATGGTTTCTCCATCCTTTCTATACTATGATGGTACACTCAGGGGGAACCACAATGCCTTCCCTGAAAGGAATACTCCCTCTGGGTGCTGAGGAACTCCAGGCAGAGTCTATTCCAGAACTCTCCTGGTATGGGGTTTTTCCACACCACCCCCCAATATAAGCCAGTGTCTACAAGGAATAGTTCAGTTCTACACAAGGATCTCTACCTACTTGTCATAAATAGATAGGTAAGGTAAGGGTTAATTTTCTTTTACTGGAAAGGGTTTACAAAGGGAACCAAACACCTGACCAGAGGACCAATCAGGAAACATGATTTTCAAAAGTAAGGGTGGGAACCTCTGGAGGTTTTTGGCTTTGTTCTGGGTCTTTTTGTTTTCCTCGGCTGTGAGTAAACAAGCTTTTCTTCTAACTCCATCTTCTTTCAAATATTCTACTATCAAGTGTGAGTACAAAGGAACCAAAGTAATCGGCTGTGATGTGCTTTGATTTGTATTTACATGGGTGTTGATTTGCTGGACTGGTTTAATTGGGCTATCTTTTAAATCAGACTGTTTATTCATATTTTCTTATAAGCAAGAGCCTGTATTGATCTCTTAATGCAGTATTATTGTTCTGTATTTTCTTTCTTTTTATATAAAGTTTTCTTTTTAAAACTTGTGGAAGTTTCTTTTCGTAGTGAGGCAAAGGGGAGAGGAATTTCTGTGCCCGGAGTCCTGTTACATCTGTGACAGGCTAGGGAGGGCGGAAAAAAGTTACGGGGAAAGAGAGAGAGAGAATCAGCTCTGTTCCCTGGTGCTTAAGGCTTGTCTCTTTGGAGAGAGCGAGACCAGTTTCTTGGTATTGTCATGTAAAGAGATTGCATCAATCCCCTCAGAGCGGAACAACGGAGAGAGAGGGAAGAGGGAGGGGAGATCATTCCTTTGCCGGTAGACTCATACTTCTGAGTCTTGGGGGTCCTCCCAGGGAAAGTTGGGGAGGCCAGAGAGGGGGATCCCCCCAAGGAATTTGGGGGAACCCAGGCTGATAGTAGCCTCAATACTATCTGGTGGCAGCGAAATAAGATCCAAGCTGGGTATAAGCTTGGGGGAGGTTCACAGTAAACACTCAGATGTTGAACTCTAAGTCCAGATTTGAGACAGACATTTACCACACTACTCTATTCCTTCCAACTCCACTTCAGCCTTTCTCAAGGTTTTTCCTACTGTATACTCTCCTCAATTTTCTCTAGTGCACTTTTAAAGGACTCAAGTGACAATACATTCACTCTGTAAGAAGACTCTGTCCAGCTAGGGAGAGTTAAACTTTTTCAGAGATTATTTTTTGCAAAGGCATCAAAGAGTACTCCCATCCCCAAACTCATTTTACTGCAGCATGGAAATAATTAGCTATGAAAATTCCTTTGGGGACACTGGAAATGGATGTACAATCTGGTGAATAAAAACCACACCATATGATACTGTTTCTCCCCTATCAAACACAAACACATGCATAATTATCCTTCTCAACTGACTGCCATCAGACATAGTTGGAGTATATAGTTTAGTGAGCTTCAAACAAAAGACTAGACACTGATTAAAAATAAAAGAGCAACACCTAATATTACATGAGCTGAGGTAAATTACAAGAGCAATCAGTGTTCATACTTCAGGGCATATACTTATTATCAACAAGGCCCAAGAAGAAACCCCACTATGGTAAATTTCAGGGCAAGGTGCATTACTGAGGTTTAAGTTGGATCATCAGGCACTGAGTGCAATAAAAAGCACATTATTAGACAGAACTAGTCCAAAATTTCATTTGAAATTTTATTCACTAAAATGGCCTTTTTCCAACCATATATTTTTGCTGGAGATTTTTGTTCCTTTCTAAATTTTCCATTTTTTGGATTAAAAACCATAAATCAATTTGTTTTTGTTTTTCTCTGGAAGGCCAGAAAGTTTCTGTGAAAAAATTTTAGAGGAAATTTAAAATTTTTCATTTAAAATCTTTTTTCACAAAAAACAAACATTTTCTGACCAGCTCTATTAATAATTTTAGGGAATAACTGATCTGTTATAGCGTGGCAATTCCTTATGTTCTTAAACTTATGCACACACTGATTGTTTTACTAATGTCTTTCCATTTGTGATCTTTGTCTGAATTATTGAAAACATAAATACATCGTTGAGGGTCACATCCTGGTCCTGCTGAAGACAATGGGAGTTTTACCAGTAAGCCCAGATTTTGGCCCTTTAGGTCTAGCTAGGAAAACTGATCAAGCTAAGGCAGAAAGGACATCAGAGAGAAGCTGGGTAGCAGACTTAATAGAAAAGATGTTTGGACCTAACCAAAAGACTAGACCAAAAGACTGGTGTAACATCTTGCAACCATTTGAAAGGTTTGATAGAAAAGAATCCACAGCTCAAAGACTGAGAGAAATAACCAGATATTCAGTTTGAGCAATGGAAATAATTGAATAATGAAGATATATAGAGGTTCACTCGTGTGTGTGTGTTTATTTTTACTTAATCATGAAGTTGGGCCAGGGTGGAGACTAGAAGGATAATTAATAAGATGATTTCATATGTATTTCTAAGGCCAAATTTACACTGGAGTAAGCTGGCTAGTTCCACTGACTTCAGTGGGGTTAAGTTTGCTTCTGCTAGTCATGAATTTGCCCCTTAGCACTTATAACAAGGACTTGGAGTCAGGACTCCTTAGTTCTGTTCTTAGTTCTGTCGCTGGACTAAAGTAGTATAGTGTATGCCTCAGTTTACCCTGCTGTAAAATAATATAAATATTACCTTCTACAAAGGTGTGCTGTGATGTTTAACTAAAGCATCTTTAGAAACTAGTTTGAACGTCAGAAGTACAAAGTACTGCATTACTCTCAACATTTTATCATTAGTACTGGGAAAAAAAAGAGATTTTACGTTTTAAAAAAAGAAAAAGGAAATTCATATACTGGCATAAGAAACCACTGGCGCATACTCTAATAAACAACTCCAGAGGAGAATCATAAACACAATTACTCAAACTGTCTTACTAGCCACATACCCACCTTGCACCTCTCATTGGCAAGCTTACACGCTGTCTGTCATTTTCTATTCTTAGAAAGTCTCTGAAGTCTGGGAATCACACAAATAACTGTGGTAAAATAGAAATCTAGAAGAAGGCCTCAGGGAGTCCACAGCAACCTCTCTTATCTTGTAACAGGGACTTGTCTTGGCAGGCTGGGGTGCCTCTTCAGGTAAACCTCAGACAACCCCAGAACTTTCCCTGGACTAATTTAAAATGAGGGCAAATATGTCCTTATGCGAACTTTACATTTCTGTTCCTTTCCACCTTGGTTATTATTCAAGGCAACAGCAGTAGTGTGCTATTGATAAAAACTACATAACCATATTTAGGACAGTTGCAGAGTATCCTCTCATGATTCCAATTTTATAGTCTCAGCTCCCAGTGCATTTGACATCCCCCGCCCTGCAGATGTCTCTACGGGAGCCAGTGAAATAATCTATGTTTCACGCTCCTCATTACAAGCACAGTTACAGACTTGGCAAATAACAGCCAAGTCACTCTAGTCCATGTGTCTTGAGAGTGAAAACAGGATTAAAAAATAGTATAGAAAACAGTACGACTCTGACACACTGCAGAGCCTTTCTATGTATTGTAAGTATAGTTGTACTCCATCATATGTCATTCTGCATCTGATTTTTATTTCATTGCTTTTGACATCTCTGTATCATGTTTGTGAATCAAAAATAAATGCACTTAGAAGACCCTCATTATCCACATGTCCCTACATTATTTAAAGCTGTGCTCTATCTAGGGTAGAAAAGGCCAAGGGCCAGATTCTGATCTCAGTTACTCCAATGGAAAGCAGAAGTAACTCCAGTGAACTCAGTTATACAGTTAGTAAATGAAAGACCTTGGAGTTACATTTGATTTTCCGCCCACATAACTGATCAGAATGCAGGCCATAATTTTACACACATTTAGAAGAGTAGGCTACAAGAGGAAATTTATGTATCTCTCTCTCTCTCTCTCTCTCTCTCTCACACACACACACACACACACTGATCTCTCTTATACCAGTTTTACAGTTATGTAATTCAAAGTCAAATTCTTCTTACATGTACATAGTGCTGTTCCCATTGAAGTCAATGAAAGTTTCATGGCTGTAACCGAGAAGAGAATTTGGCCTATTGATTTCAGAGCAGTTACTCCAGGTATATAGAGGCTTAAATTAGAATCAGGGCATGGTTCTGTAGCACTTTTTGGACTTGATTCGCCACTGGACCCATTCCTCTTTTACACTGTTACTGTATTAAATTCAATAGTTACAATAGTAAAAAACTAGATTTTGACTGACAAACATTTTGGTGTCTGCTCACTTAATTTAGTTTCCCATGGATGGATAATTTTCTAAAAATTTCTCTTACCAAAGTTCTGGATGACTCAAAACTTTGGATTATTAATACCAAATTCCATGATAGATGTGTTTGAAAAGCAGAGAGTTTTAACACAGATCATGCACTAAACTCTTTCTTCTAATTATACCTCCCAAGTGACCTCTTTAGAAAGAGAAAACAGAGAGGAAGCTAATATCTCCTACAATATTAAATCATTTTTGCAATTCAAAGAATTACTACAACATATTTTGTTAGAGAAACATAAATATTCCACCTCATTTTGCAAAGAGCTTATTCTGGTGCTAGATTCTGATACTCTTACTCACACTGAGTAGCACCAGGTGTTACTCTAATCTAAGTGTATCAGGATCTGGCCTTTTATATTTAAACAGTTACATATCATGTGGCAGGCTCTTCTCAAAATGCAGCAAATATCGTACACAGAAACTATAAAATATGGTGTCAACTCAATAAATACAATACCGAGAAGAAAAGTACAAACCCCATCGTACTTAAAATAGTTTGAATCACTGTCTTCATTCTAAATGTATGGATCATGTGGGTATGTGTAACTGTATTTTGTAACTCACTGAACAGTGCAGTTGCTTCCATCTTATAAAGCTAATAACTTTGTTTTCTGACCGATGAAAGGAAAGCCCAGTGCATTTTTGAAAGTTTATTCCAAACTGCAGCTTGAATATTAACTCTTCTAAAAATATACCCTACAGTTGCTTCTTCTCCAGAGGTAAAGCTGAAGCTGCTAGAATGCTGCAGGAGGAGCTGTAGTAAGGCAAAATCTGCCACTCAGAATAACGGCAGAGTTTAATCAATTCAAGTCCCCACTTCACCAAGCACTAAGATGACATTCTAGCAAAGTAACCCATCTGTCCACTACATCCCTAAAAGGGCACAGTCTAGGGGAAAAAAATGGTAAAATATTAATATCAGTTACCATCATTTTCCACGATCCTTGTTGTATATGATAATAGAATTTCTGATTTTCTTAGATCTAATGGGAAGAGAAATGGGTCATCTGATGATAGTCCTTGAAAGATCTGATGATAGAATCTCAGGTAAAATGTTCAAAAATGCCTAAGTGATTTAGGAGCCTAATCTCTCAGGTACTTTTGCAAATTTTGCTGATCCACAAACAGCTCAACAGACTGTGGTTGGCATGTGTGAAAAGATACCTTGCTGATTCATTAAGTCTGTAATAAAGTTTACTAAAAACAACCAGTAAGTGCCTTGATTACTTGATTGCCTTCAGCCTTGCTAATTATCATCCTTTGCAACAGCCATTTGAGGCTTGTTTTAAGGCAGTGTGTGTGTGTTTTCTCCATTTGTGCTGACTTGAGGAGTCATACGATTGTTTACTTTTCAAACTCAACCAACAGAATCATTCCATCTCCTATCCATCCCTTTCATTCATTAAGGGGTCCCCTAAATCACAAATAAACGTAAGGATTTGTCAAATTTACAGATTCATAGATTTGGAGGTCAGGAGATCATCTAGTCTGATCTCCTGTATAACACAGGCCATAGAATGAGTCAAAAATAGTTCCTGTTTGAAACCTGATTCAAAGAAAGCTATTGTAGCACCCGATAGATTTCAATGTCTTGTTGCCATTTTAATTGAACAGTTCTAATGTATGCTAATTTGTTGGTTGGTTGGATTGTTTAATGACAGAGCACCATTTAACTTTTGGAAATAGCCTTTAGCATTTGTAAAATATGTCACTAGAATATCATGAGTACCAGAGGGGGAGCTAGCACATTGGGGGTCCTAAACAAGAATATTCCCCCTGCCCACACACACAACACAGTATCTAATAAAAAGTGAATGGCTGGGGGTGGGGCCTTGAGCTGCTCAGGGCCTTAAGCAATTGTTTAGCCTGCTTATGCAAAGTGCCAGTTCTAATGGGTACCAAGATTTGCCCACATACAAAGCTATTAAACCACACCACATTGTATCCACACTAAGATTTCACTCATTTCAAAATGAATCAAGTGTGTTCTTTCTTTGAATGTGAGCCCATGTTGTCTTAAGCACTACCCTTCTTTTGTAGTCCTTGTACCTCTTTCTGGATAAAAGCATGACAGTTTATTTTTAGTGAGCTTTTTCAAGGCGTTTTATTTTAAAGCCTGGCTAATCTTTGGCTCCATGGACAAGGCTGATCTCTTGATAAATCTTAGCTCAGTTTTGCGGTGAGCTGCAAGAAGATACCAAATGGCTTTTCAATTAATCCTCCTTTATATCTACCCCATTGAAGAGAAGACCTGTTGTAAATGAGCTACAGAAAGGCAGCTAGAATGGTTGTGACACTTCCCTGTTTAAGATTCTAGTGTAATCTTAATAGTGTCTGGGGGACGGTAGGCTCCACACACCTGTGTTTTTCGTAGTTTGTTTCTCTTTCTTTCCTGGGGTATTTTTATAATCACTAGGGAGAAACAAATTCACACAGTTCTGCCTGTAATTGCTCACTGTATTTTAAGGAGGCAGGACTCACACCTGTCTCTAGTTTTCTTGCATTAGGCATGAGATTTTGTTACCTTTATTTTAGCCTCTATAACTACCAAAGGTCTCTTTTCTCAGTTCGTGAAGAGGAGATGGACTTGTGGGTGGCAGATTTTTGGGCAGCCCTTGATATTTTATTGTCTTATAATGTATGAGAGAGGCTGCTTTAACCTGCCCTGGAGCCAGGGTTGGCAGAGACTCAGCCAAGGAGCTATAAGCCCCTCCCTGCTTCACCAGGCATCAACTCAGTGAAGCAGAGAACCTGGCCCTACAATGTTAAATATCTATAAAGGGCTCAATTCCGCAACTCTTATTTATGCATGTAGCCCTATTGGCTTCAGTGGGACTGCTTGTGAGAGTCTCAGGAATTGGGGCCTGCAGCAGAGCTAGTCTCCAGGAAGCCTCATCAGTACAGCTGTCCTGCAGCAGGCTGGCAGACTGGCCCCACCACCTGATTGGCTGCAGCAGGAGAAGCAGCTTGCTGGTTTCTCAATGCTCTTACCCGCCACTGTGCAGGTTCCTACATTATCTTGTTCCTTCTGCTCCTGCCTTGCATCTGTCCTGCCCTTGCCTTAAACTCCTCCTTGCCTGCTACCCTGCCCACTCCAGTTACTGACCTCTGGCTCCTGACTACAGATCCAGGTTGACCCTGGGCTTTGGTTCTCAGTTTCCGCCTTCAAGTTTTGGCTCCAGCTACCCACTCTAGCCACTAGGCTACACTGCTCTCATCCCAATCAGCTGACAGAGAGCAAGTTTTGCAAAATTGGGCTATAACTCTTCTCTTCTATGCTACATAAACCCAGCATTTTCCTCTGCATTTCGGAGACAGAGATACAAATACCTACAAGAAAAGACTGCAGTCTTTACAATTTTTCCTAAAATGACACACCAATCTCCTGCTAAGCATGGGATGTTTGTTGAATTACTGGGCAGCTGAGTGCCTTGTAAATACATGCAAACATCTCAGTGATACTCTACTAGATCTCATAAACGAGGCTGTAGTGGTAGTGTTTTGTCCTATTTTGGGCATGAATTTCAGGTCTTAAGATTCCTGGCAGCAATTCATACCATCTCTGAAGGGGAAGTCAGCTGGCTGATGATGGTAGCATTTAACTCCTACAGTCTGTGCAAAGAGCACCATGGATACGGTTATGGGAATAACAAATGACTTGGCAGCCTCCTAACTGGAAAAGAGGAAAAGATACGATAGTACTAGGGATGAGGGGAAAATACCAGCAAGAAGAGGAAGAAAGAAAGCCCCTGGAGCTTGCAATAATTCACTATTTATCTCATTCATGTGAAGCAAAGAATGTGCTCAAAAAAATTGTCCTAATTACATCAGCTGAGAGACCTGGCCCGTTCCCATTCACCTACATATTGTTGTGTTAGAAGGATTTCTGGAGCATTAGCCAGCCAGCCATCCTTTAGATCCATTACATCAGGCCCCTGGGGTTTTGCATGGTAATAATGATAGATGAGCTGAGAAAAAATTCTGTGCTCTAAAACCCCAAAGGCATTTCCTGAGTATTTTATCACATTTCTTGCTATTTGATTGGTAATGTTTCCTTTTACAGTGATGAGGAAGAGGGAGTTGTTTGTTATTTCTGAATCATGATTACTTCTGCCTTTACTGAGCAGTTCAAACATCCCCTAATGGCAGACTGAGTGCGGGTTTGATAAATTGCACACACTGCTCACATGTTGAGTCTTTTTTATCCCCGTTGTTTAGTATCCATTGACATATGGTTCAGGATCTCCCATGGTCCTAGCCATTAGGACACGCTTACCTCAGACTGGCAATCTGAGCCTTTTTCATGCACACAGATAGCACTAAGAGATATACTTTCCCTCCTAGAACAAAGCTGGCCTTTTGAAAGTGATCAGACTTCACAGTGATGATCATAGACTACGCAGGTGGATAGGTGATCCTTCTCCATCAGTTGTGCTGTGCCCACTGACTGTATCCCAAAAACATTCCAGGGGGAGATTTTAAAGCTAGTTACACTACCCATCTCTCCCCGAGAATTGATGAGAGGAGGTAGGCTCCTACTTTCCATTGTGTCCTTGAAAATCTCCCTCCCCCACAATGAAATAAAAGATAAAACAGACACATATTAGGCCTGAGGTTGGCAACCTTTCTGAAGTGCTATGCCGAATCTGCATTTATTCACCCTAATTTAAGGTTTCACATGCCACTAATACATTTTAACGTTTTTAGAAGGTCTCTTTCTATAAGTCTGTAATATATAACTAAACTATTGTATGCAAAGTAAATAAGTTTTTTTAAATGCTTAAGAAGCTTCATTTAAAATTAAATTAAAATGCAGAGCCCCCTGGACTGGTGGCCAGGACCCAGGCAGTGTGAGTGCCACTGAAAATCGGCTCGCATGCCGCTTTCGGCACCCGTGCCATAGGTTGCCTACCCCTGTATTAGGCCATCACACATGACAATCTAGGATTGTTCCCTGTTGTATAGTTGAGTGATTTGACCAATCCACAGTTTAAGGATGAAGTAATGGATCTTCTACTATTTCCCTTGGGAAACTATGTCACAGACTAATGAATCTCATCATTAATAAATAAATACATCCATTCATTAGGAATTTTTTCTGGATATTCAATCTAATTTCTACTTTGCTTCATTCTATCTCACTATTCCTAATTATATCTCCTTGGATAAAGCTAATGAATTCCTTCTCCTCCTTGGAATTGCAAATGCATGTTTAACTCTGAAGTTCTACATTTCATCATGTTGCTCAAATATTAGAGGAAAATCCTGTGCTAAGCGCACACACTACATGATTCTCAGATACTTAAAACTTCACACAAATGTATTGAGTTTTCTCCCCTTATAAAGATAAGTACCAGCCCTGCTTTGCTCTTATTTTGGTGGATTCATATAGAAAACTTCCCCATACTTGTGTGTGCAAAACTCTCACTCTACCTTTCAGTCTCTCCAAGCAGCCAGCTGTTGTGCTGTATATTCTAGGTCAGTTGCTGGGGTTAGTCTGCTCCCTGTTTTTTTCAATTATTGAATTCCTATAGTTTTCTCAGTAACGGGAATGCACATTCCTTTCTGTCAGGGTGCAGTGAAGCATGAGCTGACTTGAATGACTGTCAGCAAGGCCACCTGCTCTTCAGTTTATTGTCTTTTTGATGAGCAATGCACCAGGTGGGTGCCTCTGCAAAGCAATGACTGTTACCTCTCTACTTCCCCTGTTTCATTTTTTCAGTGTGCTCATTAAAGTCCTGAGCAGATATGGTTCATGTCTGTTTGGCTGATGAGGAAGCAGCGTCTGCCCTAGACCCCTAGCACTCTTTTTCCATCCAAGTACATCAAACCTGTCTTTGAACTTGTTCCTGCATAGTAATGCCCATCTGGAGTGTAAAAAGAGCTAGAAGAGAGCTGTGGAGAAAATCTACATCCTCAATGTTATAAAACTCCTTGTCAACATATAATAAAGCTTGAGCATACTCACCATCACTGTATGTAAAGGTAGGAGTGGAAGGACTCTCTCTCTATGGGCACCATGTAACAGAAGTAGAATCAAGATATCACCAGCAAACGGAATTGGTCTAGTATAGTCATGCTCAGCTCCTCTAGACTTCAGTCAAATTGCACTTGCCCACATCAAGTCTAAATTTGGCCCCAAAACATAAGTAGCTCTAAACCTAAATCCGCAAAGAATGAAGACAGAGCTAGCTGCACCCTGTACCATGCTGAATTACCAGTTCTTGAAGGGAAATAATGTTCTGTCTTAGAAAGGACCCCTTCATGATCCTATCCAGGACCTTGAAGAACGCAAATAATGAAAGCCTCTGAAGAACCCATCCAAAAGTTAACATAAGAACATTTTGGGGGCTGCATTAGTTCTAGTCAGATAATCAGTAAAACTATTGACATTCATTAAATCATGCACTTCTTCACAGCAATAGTCAGCCTTAGGGCCAAATTTTGCCCTTTTATACTTGAGCATAACTATAGTTGACTTCATTGGAATTTACGTCCACTTATGCCAAGGTTGAATTTGGTCCCCAATGTATTAATTAAAGGCCTTCAGTTACCTAAGGCATAAGTATGATACCCTCACAGACTGAGGCAAGCAGCATATGCTATTATCTATAAATTCCTTAAGTCAAACTTAAATGAACTCTATGTTCCTCTTTAAGGACAAATGTTCAACATTTTCTCCAATAATTTGAAAATGTTACTGTGACAGGAGCCATCAACAAAACACTTCAGTGCAGATAAGAAAAGACTCAGTGCAAAGACAAATTGGCTAATCAGAGAAACCTATTGTCCACACCTGTGAGAACCCAGTGAAGAAAGATCAGGCTTCATAATGTTTTAAAGTTGTTATACGGAAGCCTACGGTGTTCAGTCACTCACATCTTTTGAAAAGCTGAACATTCTGATATCCAGTTTTTAGGTCTTGTAGGAATAGTTCTGGACTTTCCACAACAGATAATGTGTCTGCGATAACAGAACAAAGGTACATGATTTTAGAGGCAAGGATAAGGCCTGTCCTCATAACTATCTCTCTGGTTCCCTTTGATTCCATTTTGAGACGTGCATCAATCCATAGAAAAGAATTCAGGTTTATGCCTCTTAAGAGTTTTGGGAAATTTTGCAAAACAAAATGTTAGGAGACTCTTTCTGAGGAGAATAAAGATGCGAAATGTATTATTTAACTAATAAATAGTTCAAGCTAAAACTTTGGACCTGAACACACTATTTACCCTCACTTAGATAATCCAAACATCACAGTTTATCCCTACCTCTGTACTGGCCTGGAACAAACCCCTGGATCTGAGCATCAGTGAACATCTGCAAAGTTTTAGTCTACACCCAGATCCAAACTCAGAGGCTTTCAGGCCCATTTCTACAACCATCCCATCTCTGCCAAGAAAAGCTGTGTAAAAAGCCAGGAAATGCCAGCAACATTATTTCTTGAATCATGATTTCTAAAATTACTGCTTAGATTATAATTAAAAGTATTAGTTTATTAAAGGGCAAAAAGTAGTTTTGACATACAAATACTCTGATTTTTTAATTAAATTGGTTATTTGATTTTTGAAACTTGAGGGGAAAATATGAAAGAAATTATCTTTAAAACATAGCCCACTCTTTGTGTTCATTAGATGGTATAATGGATTAAACTTCTGTGGCTGCTTAAAGGCTCTGGAAAAATAGATCATATAGTTTGTGGATAAAATAAATAAATAAAAGAAAGAGGCTTATGGCCTACATAGCACAGTGTGACATTTTCTGCTATAAAAGTCTCCTAGCGTTTTCACAACGAGGCACTCAACATCACAGTCCACAGTTACAATGAATGTAGTACTGAATTTTCTTTTGCTGACAACCATTAATAATTCACTCTTGAATAATCAATATGACAATGTTAGGTTGCCATGGTAAGAGCCCTATTCATAAAAATGTATTTGGGCCATTTGGGCATGAACGCGGCATACTTGTCAAAGTGTGTGTCTGTGTCTGTGTGTATGTACAGATAGCTTCAGTTGGGGTTGCCTCAAAATATACATTCTGCAACTCATTTAATACAGTATTATACTTTTTTTTAACAAAATCAGCAGAGGTCCACTGAAGTTAATGGAGCTGGAACAATTTATCCTGGTAGAAAATTTAGCCCTTAAACTGTAAGGCAGTTCAAATGTCACCAGATTGAATGGGGTGAAGTGAAGGATTGTATTTTACATGTATCTTCTAGTTGCACTCATTTGTGGATATCTGTGAGTTTCATGTTCATATTGCAATAGACCAATGAGAAAGAGAGAGAGAGAGAAAGAGAGTTTGTATTTCACTGCCCTCTACTGTATAGAATCAGAAATGCTGAAGTGTATGTCATTGGGCCATGAATTTAATATATGTTAATATGCTGTTGTAAAAAGATCCATGTCATATTTTTGTGTGAGCTGAAGATAATGAACAGATACCCAAGTAATCACAAAACACTACTCTAATCAATACCCACATTGGCAGTCTCAGCAGAGACACACAGGGCTGAATAGGCTATAGAGACTGAATTCCCTCATACTCCTACAAGACAGGTTCTCAAAGGCATGCTTAGAATTAGGCATCCAACTTCCAAGTGTGCCTTTAAAAATCTCCCTTGAAGCAGGCACACAGCTGAATCAGCTTCAGACATTGGCATAGCTGCTCCCTTTCTGTGGATAAATACAGAGTGAAATCTATTCTCCACGATCATCCATTCAGTACCATTCATGAGCACCAAATTCACTTCAATGATCAACAACCATTTTAACCTGATCTAAATCACAGCTACTGCTGTGGCTGATGGAACAAAATCGGGGTGAAAGGAGTTTAGGGGAGACGTATGTAAAAGAAGAGGCAAACATGCATGGACAAAAGAAGATGATAGGATCTAGCTATGGGCATCCTAAATAAACACTATAGTTGAAAAGATTTAGGGTCAAATTCAGAAGCAATGGTGGAATTAAGGTGAAGCTAATGGAATAGCCTTTTCTACCATGCCTGCTTGTGGCTGCTTACCTTAAAGGGAAGTAGTTATCAGCTTCAGGTCTAGTTGTTAAAGAAGGGAGTGGGAGGAGCATCATTAACCATGAGATGAAGGATGTTCCAGTGGTTAGGGCGCTAGCCTGGGAAAATTGTCATATATGGGTTCAGTTCCCTGATTTGATACATACTTTTCCCACGAACCTGGGCAAGTCACTTGGGCCTAGTCTATGCTTAAAAAGTTAGCTTGACAGCTTCAGTTGTCAGGGATGTGAAAAATTCACATCCATTAGAGCGGTAGCTATGCCAAACTAACCCCCAGTGTAGACGTGGGTAGGTTGACAGAAGAATTCTTCCATTGACCTAGCTACCACTGCTCAGAGAGGTGGATTACCTACAGCAATAGGGAAAAAAAACCTTTCCATCACTGTAGGAAACATCTACACTATGGCACTTCAGCACCACAGCTGTTCTGCTGTACACCTATAGTGTAGACATGGCTTTAGTCTCTTTGTGCTCCATCTGTACTTTCTTACCTCACAGGGGTGTCGTGTACATAAATACAGAAGACTGTGAGACATTCAGCTATTTTGGTGATGCTACATAATACCTTAGATAGAACCAAGTGTAGAATAGAATAAAATAGTTTGTTTAATGCTTTCTATTTTCATCTGGAAGCAGATGTATTTAAATCTCCCCCTGTAGTGCTCTGATTTCATCATAGACATAACAGTAGTGAGCTAATGCCCAGTGAGGAGCAGAAAGTACAACTGACTAGGAATAAAAGAATAACTGACCTGTCAGGTTATATTGTCCAAATTGGATGAAGGGCAAAAAGTGAAGAACCAGCATAAGTGGTGACAAAAAAAAAAATTTTTTAAATGATGAGTTTCAGTAATTAAATGTATTATTATTAATGCAGAGAAAGCTACATTTTAAATACATTAGGTCCAATTCTGCCCTTTGATACATCTGCAGGCAGAGTAGGTTTTGGATTTTTATCTTGTCAGTGTCCCTTTAAACACAGGGAAAGCAATACTCTACAATCATTACTTGGAAACGGTAGTGTCTCTGTTATTCCCTTAATTGGGCTTTATTATCTTACTTTATGGCATTTTGTAAATAAAATGTCCACTTGCCATCTGTGAACTCTCTCCTCACAACCTCATAAAGGAAGTTTCTGCTTGGCTTGCTTTGGCTTTCTCAATACATCATTTTTAGTGTTAGTTTCACACTTTCATATAGCCCCCATATGTCACTGAAATTATATTCTATTCATATGGCAGTATTCATCACCATCTGAAGGCTATGTGATGGCAGAACTGGGAATATTGTCATTTTTAGCATCAATTCCTATACGCAGCATAAAGGTTGCTGAACAGTACACAGGGATGCATGTTACCTTTCCACACAGCCATAAGCAACTGTGTGCTTCTGCTTTCTCAAATTTTGATCTATTGGTAGGGTCTCCCCATGACTGGTGAGATTCAGCTCTGAGATCTCTGTCCTGTTCCTTATACACCAACAGTAAGGTGTTTAGTTACCACACCATAGACTGAACAAGCAAAGGCCTGTTGTTCTGACACAGAACTAAATGATCTTTGTTGATAAGTAGGCATGAGTCAAATTCATTCTGGGTACTGGAAGTTTCATCCACCAGGTTCAAACTTGCAGAGCGTTGTGTATGCCAGCTGATAACCGGATGCAAGAGTAAATTTGACCATTAGTGTAACCCCCATCTCCTGGCTGGATTCTAGAGATGCAATTCCAAGCCAGCGCAGGCTGTAAGAAGGTGTAAGTCAAAGTAAGTCCTGCAAACTCCTTATCTTGTAAGTTACACCACCTTGGATTCCCTTGGACAGTGGCAGAATGTGTGTGAGTACTTCTAAAAGTCTTACTGAGAGGGTGGAAGTTAATAAAAGCAGACCTGACTTACACTTTACCTCTGAATTTGTGGTGTGTTCATATCTTGTGCATTATAACAGCCAACACTCGAGCAGGGACCAGCCTGTTCCACTGAAAGCAATTTTTCCATGTGAATGCAATAGGAGCCTCTCTGAGCCAGAAAGAGCAGTGGGGCAAGTAAAAGTGCCCTCTGTGGACTTAACAGAGCTTTGTGGCTCAAATGTGGGGGAAAGTTCAGCTGTGCATTCTGAGAGAGTCTATAATGACAAACCCAATTAAGCAGTATGTAGCTGGCCACTGAAATAGTGGTTAGACATGTATCACATCCCTCACATGCCTTTCTAAATCATTCTTGTGATGAGTAAATATAGCACAAATGGTGGAAAACATAAATTGCAGTGATGAAAATAGGTATATGAGAAGCACTGTAGAAAATCCTGTAATGCCTTAATTGAGTTTATTTTAAACAACCCCCTGCACTGTTAGATACAACCCCGATATATTTTTAGCACTAATCCACAGTAATGCGTGATTCAGATATATTTATATTTTAACCTTGTTACTACAGTGTATGAACAGAAAAGATAAGAGAAAGAATCACTATGTAAAACACAAATATGATTAGCAAGTCTGAGATACTGATATACTGTACATTAGGACAGGCTTTTGGTATAAATAGTATATAGGACTAGTAGCCAGGATTCCTGAGTTCTATTCCCAGCTTTGTAACCTTAGTTAAGTCAGTGAGGGGCACAGTTTCAAAAGTAAGTGTGCTAAACTGCACATTGACTTTTAACAAACTTCCAGTGCATGCACGTAACCTTGATTTGACATGCATATAGATATTACCCTCAAGCCACAGTTTGTACATACACACAAATACCAGCTTTTGTTTAATGACCCCACCATGGATCATCAGTGAGCATTAAACCTAGGACCTTCAGGCCTGAAAATGCAAGCCACTTCCACTCAAGCTATAAGAGTAACTCCATTCGGCTGAAGCAGTAGTAGACTCCAATCCTCTGTGTGCACCAGCCATTAGAGTAAAACACTTAATCAATGAGCTACATTTGTATGCTCACACATTGCATATTTGCATGTGTGTAAGTGCAAGTGCCTTTGAAAATGTGTCCAGATTCTGTACTTTAGTTTTCTTCATAACACTTGTCTATTACACAGGGATGTTGGGCAGTTTAGACAAGATTTATCAAATGCTATAAGATCCTCACATGAAATGTACAATTGAGCCCCAGTCCAAAACCCATTGAAATGAAAGGAGCCATTGACTTCAATGGGCTTTGGATAAGGCCCTAGAATAGGGTGACCAGATGTCTTGTTTTTAAAGGGGCACTCCTGTTTTTTGGGACTTTTTCTTATATAGGCGCTGTGATACAGCATGGCCAGAGGGCAGCAGGAGAGGGTTAGAAGGGTCTGTAAGGGGAAGAAAGTTTACTATAGATTAATTAGAGCACCTGAAGCCAATTAGAGCACCTGAAGCCCGTCACATGATAATAACCCCTGCTTCAATCAGACAGTGTGGGAGTTGGAGTAGAGAACAGTTTGAAGGAGTTGGAGCAGAGATGAATTGGTGCTGGAGCAGAGAACAGTTTGGAGAAGTGCTGCAGTGAGCTAAGAAGTCCAAGACCCTAGGTAAAGGGGCACCTGGCTTGTACAGAGGGAGGCCAGGAAGCCCCCCACAAGCTGAAGCACAGGAGAGGAAAGTAGCCCAGGGGAAGGAAGTGTCAGTTCAAGTGGTTTGCCACTATTCTCAGGGCCCCTGGGCTGGGACCTGGAGTAGAGGGTGAGCCCAGGTCCCTCCCTCTCCACTCCCCTCCTCTAGGACACTAGTGGGGCAGTTAACATTTCACTGCAGGGGCAAGAAATGGTGCCCTGAACCCTCCCCAAAGAAGAGAAAGTGCGAGACCCATCAAAATAGTGCTGGCCATTTGCCACAGTGCCTATTACCCCCCACCCCCATCTGTTTTTTCAAAGTTGCTATCTGGTAACCCTACCCTAGAAGGGAAAGATGTTGTTGTTGTTGTTGTTAAATCCCAACGATGTCAGAGTGCTTCTCTTCCACCCTAGAGACTGTTTAATCAATAGTTCTTTGCTTGTTTTTGTTTGTTTGTTTTTGAGGATGGTAGGGATACTCAATACATTATTTCAGATCAAATATTTATGTATCAAAATAACTAGACTAGCTCTTTGTATTTCCTTTTACACTGGAGAATTATACTAACTTCCCAAATTATATATTTAAATCCCTGATACAACACAAAGATCCTTCTTCCTGCCTTATTGCTGCTTTCTGACTTGTTTTCAAATAATCCTAGAAGCTCTACTGTACCTTTTGGCACTTAATGAAAACAAACACACATCCATCTAGCAAAGTATAAATACTGGCAGCTTGGAAATATCTATAATCAGACAATGGAACAATTTGTCGTGGAATAATTTATGGCCACATGGCATTAAAAGGTTTAAAAGGTGACTAGATTAAGGGTCAGATTCTCTGGCCTGCTCCACTGCTAAGGGAATTGAGAATGCCTTTAATTCTCCTGCTAAGGGAGCTCCCAGCCAGCACAGAGATGTCATAGACCCTGGACTCTTTAATTCCCCTCTCTACCTATGCCAGCATTATTCTTCAAAGGGATATTTCTTCATTATATACAGTAAGCAATGTTGGGTCTAGTCATGATCCCTTTAAAGTCAGTAAGAGTAGCACAAATCCTTTCTTGCAGTGGTGTAGAGCTGACCTTAACTACAAATATTTCCTCTAGGGTTCAGTAGAAAATGGGCCCCCTCTTGAGACAGGGAGAACTGTTTAATGCATAGAGCCAACAATTAATTGTTGCCTGTTTCACAGACACACACCATTACATTCTTTCTTACTCACCTTTTTCCGTGAGACATTGGACGTCTCCTGAACGGCTGGTTGTTTTTCATAAATGATTATTTAACAGACCTGGTAACTTTTCTTTGCCTCCTGCTGCTCTGTTCTGCTGCACAGGATCTGATATAACATCACAGAGCATAAGTAATGAGAGAGAATCTACTTGTTGCAACATGACACGTTGAACCTTAAATTGTTAAATAAGCCATGGTTTTAGGGTGGGTTTTGACTGCATTTCTTGAATATTTTTCTGTTAACCCACAAAGCAAACACCAAACCAAGTTTTTGTGGAATGCAATGAGCCCAGTGTAGACATTTCCATTCTGCCCTTCTTTGTATGTTTCACAGTGATACATTTCTAGTCACAGGGAAGTTTCCCATCCAGTCTTCAAGCACATATTGCTTGATACCTTAAAGTTGGTCTCGTTTCTTCCACTAGTTTTAATAAGCACATCAATTGCAGCACAGTTAGAAACTGCAGTTGTAAGAAATGTAATCTGTCACTGCAAATAAAATGTTATTGTCAGGTTTTTCAGATGTCATTTTAAACTGCACCAAAAATGATCCAGAAAAAAGAGAAGAACCTCATTATCTCATAGTAATTTTTAAATCTGATTTTTTCTTCTTGGGAAAACAAGAGAGCCACAGCTGTTCTACACAAGTGAAATATGGCTTAATTCCCTCAGTTAGATCTCTCTTATTTGCTGCCTGCCCAGAGGAGAGGATCTACCTCCTCAAGGTTGAGATGTATGAAAGGGTTGTCTGAAAGGAACTGATGGTCTTGTTTTTAGGGTCCTGGACTGGGAATGAAGGTAATTGGGTTCAATTCCCAGCCCAGCCACAGACTTCCTATGTGACTTTGGATAAATCATTTAATCTACCTTATTCTTCAATTTCCAATCTGTAAAATGAGCATGATGGCCTTTCATTTGTCCTACCTTTTGTATGATTTGTCTGTTTGGGGCAAAGACTGTCTTTTAGTATGTGCAAAAGTAACTAGGCTACAATCCCATTTCGGCTTCTAGGCACTATGTTAATAGATATGAAAGGAACAGCTTGCATCGCTCCACAGTGACCAGTCTGGCCAATCTAGCTAATATACTGATGAGAAAAAGGGTTACAAAAAACACAGGTCCTTGAGGGAGGGAAGTGGAAGAAGAAGGAAAGGTGGATGGAGTAACAGGATGCCATATATATTTCTCCTTCCTTCCAACCCCATGTAAAAGACAAGAAAACAATGTATGAGGGATACAAGTTATGGAAATAAGTTAGTCATGGGGTGATGTATGCAATTTACACTTCAGCACTTGGCCTCTAGGTTGAGACAATCCACATGAGCATCAGTTGTTGCTTATGTTTGATTTGCTGTTATGGAAATGCATATTCAACAGAGCACCGGGTATTGAAGGTTACCAGACTTATTCGAAGACCAGCCTTCAAATAACAGTGGCTTTTAATCACTACTGACATTGGATGAATTAGAATGGCTGGCCCTAAGGCAAAATGCTCTGTATCTCATTACCAGTCAGTTGGAGCCATCCAGCATCCCAGGCTCTTTGTTAGGAATGTTTTAGCAACCTTTGACCTATGGCGGCTGGTGTAATCCCCTCAGATTTGCAGTGGCTGCTGTATTGATTCACAAAGCACAGGGTTTTTCTACCTGTTATGTGAAGCTTGAATAGAACAAACGTATTATGAATTGTTACTACCAAGTAGGATTAAAAATGTCAATAAACACTTTTGAAAGTCAATTAAATTAATTAAAAATTGTCTCTGTGTCAGTTGGCCAATATCTCTGCATAAGGAATCCATTTCATACACAACAGGTCATGGTGAATGGGGTACAACATTTGGTGCTGAACTTTCAAAAATTTATTGCATTTATTAGAGCAGAAAAATATCATAGCAAATGATGGGGGAAACACCTAACTAGTAAAATATAATTGTTCAGTTCTGTAGTATCATGGAAGTGCTGCATACACTGGCCTACTAAGATGCTTCAGTGGAGCTTGCAAGTCAAAAAGGCAAATAATAATAGCAATGCTAGCATTTGCTCTTCTTTATTATTACACCTTAACTTGTTCCCCCATGATATAGAAATTCTCCAATGCGGTCAATGTGCCTGGCTTACTAAATATGACAAACAATGTAGCTGATTTGAAGGTGACTTGCTGCCTGTTTTGAAGTGAATAAATAAATGCTACAAATTCAATTTGTCATAGCCCACCTGAGCCCTTTTATACTGCGATGTCAAAGCATCATGGTATCAATTGCTGGTGATATTTTAATCTAGAAAAAGATTTTCAGAACAGGGACAACTTCCATTAATAGATGTTGGCATGTTCTTTCTATATGGCTTTGAGTGAATCTTGACATACATAGACTCTGCCCCAAACAATTTACAATCTCTATTTCTTTAATATATGTGTGCATGGAGCCTAGCGCACAGTGGTCCCCAACCTGAACCTCTAGGCATTTCCATAACACTAATGAACAATAATAATAGTATCTTAAATGTACAGACCTCCTTCTATTCAGATGATCCCATAACGTTTGATGAGATTAAACTGATATGTAACTCACCAGTTTAATTAACCTACTGTTAGGGTGACATTCAGCAACTGTTTCATAAGGCATAACAATACCGCAGTTTAGGACAGGAAGTGGAGGATATAATTTAAACTGTGAGTGCTATTTGTGTATGCAGACTGTAATTATTCGTATCTGAATTTGGCCAAGGCATTGGAGTTAACATTTTTGTTCTAACAAAGAGTGTCATGAACTCCTTAACTGCCACAGGACCTTGGTACTGTCTCTTTGAACAATAGCACTTTCAAAAGTGTAGTGCCTCAACAAAAATAGCATTGATCAACATGTCACTGTCATCTTATTCATGTAGAGCTTTTACTTTCCTTTTTTTTTTTTTAAAGGTAATTGTCATATGTGAGTATAAACCTACCTAGTAAAAGTTTACAACCCCTACTGTATTGTTGCTTTACCTTTAATCATCATTTGCTATTTACAGGCAAGGTAAGTCAATAAACTTGCAAGGAAATGAATAAAAATTAACCATGAGTCTTAGCTTAAACAGATGAGAACGCTGTGCAGAATTTTAGAAACATGCAGTAAAGACAACAGGTACTCTCATGACCATACTGACATGTATTCCATTAGAATTTGAGGGATTCTCCGAAACTGCTGTTGTACAGATTATCAAATCCAGTAGGCAACCTATAGCACGCGTGCCAAAGGCGTGCGGCATGCAAGCTGATTTTCAGTGGCACTCACACTGCCTGGGTCCTGGCCACCGGTCTGGGGGGCTCTGCATTTTAATTTAATTTTAAATGAAGTTTCTTAAACATCCTTAAAAACTTATTTACTTTACATACAACAATAGTTTAGTTAAATATTATAGACAAAGAAAAAGACCTTCTAAAAACGTTAAAATGTATTAAATTAGAGTGAATAAATAAAGACTCAGCACACCACTTCTGAAAGGTTGCCAACCCTGATCAAATCAGTAGCCATAAGAAAATTCCCATATTTTAGCAGAATTACAACTGATATTCAGGAACTCTGAAAACAATATATGACTATGTGGTTTTGAATAAGCTGCAGTTAGAAATGTCATAAAGCATCATGGATTTAAAGAGCTAATTCAGAAGAGATTTTTTATTTATTTATTTCTAAATACAAAGCCTGATAGCTTTTAATAGTGGAGAAAGTATTGACATTTACTGCCACCTGTTGGGAAATGTATAAAATTTCTCTCTCGCATAATTATGCAGCAGTGATATCCATACATACTGATCCCAGCATGCATCCAGTGTATCTCTCTGTCTTATCACTTATTAGCATGCAGGAGGATTGAAACATCTAGTTTTTCTATACAAACAGTCTTCTTACTTCCATTTGAAGGCAAATGAACAAAATGAAATCCCACGACTTAGCTTATAAATCCATAGCTAAGTCCGGAGCAGAATTAGTTTTTTGAAATACTTCAAAACCAGGAATCTTTGCATGTAATAACACACACATGAAACATATCTGTTTGCAGGGACCTTTTTGACTGTAAAGTATATGACTTTAAGTATAGTATAAAGTATATTTCAGAGGATCTTTGAGATTTCCCTTTGGAAAGCTACTGTTATCACCACAATTCAATAGATCATCAAATAATTTATTCCTATGATTTTCAAAAGAGAAAAACTATAGGTAGCAAATATTAATACTAGAAACATCATAGATGTGATTTAATGATATGATGAACAGGAAATTATAATGTTTCTAAGTGGTGTGGCAGTTAATGATTCCATGGCACTTTTTATAAGGATAGAGGCATTACTCCAGGACAAATTGCTACATGGGTAATTACAATCTGCCCACTTTAAATTCCCTAATATCAATTGGGTGCTGTGTTCTTCTCTTCTGGTCCTAAATTGTTTTGTAGCTGTATGTCATAAACAGCTGCCACATTCCATATTGCAGTAGTGCATTAATTGATTCCTATGCACATAGGGCCAAATCTTTTCTAAGCAAGCATGGAGTGGGCAGCAGTTCTTATACTCTCAAAGCTGCAGATAAATTCAATGAATGAGACATAGTGCTATCACGGAGGATGAATATCAGAATCAGGGCAGGGCTAGCTATTTGCTAGGGAAAACTCTGTATTTGGTAGCCAGATTTTCCCTCCAACCATGCCTCTTTTACACTGGTCCACGCCCTCTGCTAGGAGTAGTCTGGGTCTCATTCATTAGCAGCACGGACCTGTTAATGCACCATGGCAGAGTCTCATCTTCACTCCCACACTTGTTGCAATGCAGCTTGCATGCGTCCTTGAATCAAATGAGTCTAAATGAAGCCAAGGGCTCGGATGTGGAACCCTAATGTAGGTGAGCACTTACCAGCATAGTCTCATGGGCTTGAGTGGAGCTACTCTTATAAGCTTTTGGCAACATGAACAAGGGTTCCATAGTTGGGCCTTAATTGAGACTAACTGGGCCACATGCTGAGGTGAAAGTTAAGATTCCCTTAGACCTTCTTACACCCCCTCTACCAATGTGTAAGACAGGTATAATTTAATGTATTATGCACCTTCTTCCAGCTGACTTTTCTCTCATTTACCCTGGTTTTATACTAGTGGAACTCACTGATGTACTCTTGATTTGCACCAGCATAACCAAGAGGTGAATTGGTCCTATTTAAACTCACTTAGAAATACCTCCTTTCAAACATGGCATTCATACTCTCTCTCCATCTAAATTGGGCCCACTTAACCCAAGGGAGTCAATGATGGCGTAACTCACATGCTGAAGGCCCAGAAGAAAACAAAGTAGCAGGACAGGAAAGTGTAAGAAGCTGTAAGTTAAATCATGTGAGATTTACTCTAACCTACATGTTCTTACATCTTCCTTCAGATCCTCATAGTGAAGGCTACCCCAATCTAGCATCCCTTACACATGACTGAGTGTAAGTTGGTTTAAGAGTTTTTATATACAATTAGGGAACATGATAATCTGAATTCGGCCTCTTGTCTTCGCTGTATGCCAGTGCATGTACAGTCAGAAATTAGCTTTAAAGTACTTTGAGATCCTTTGGAATCAATAGGTTTCAGAGAGGTAGCCTTGTTAGTCTGTATCAGCAAAAACAATAGGAGTCCTTGTGGCACCTTAGAGACTAACAAATGTGTTAGTCTCTAAGGTGCCACAAGGACTCCTCATTGTTTTTGGAATGAATATAAATGCATAAATAAAAATATAAATTCATATAAGCAGCTTCTTAAAGTAAATGTCCAGATTTTAATGATTGTATGCTGTGTTCCTGGGAACAGCAAACCGTGACCACTGAGGGGCTCTATGCCTGCAAGTAAACACTCCAAGTAAACAAAACATCCCAACCTGCCAGCGGCTTACCCTGATGAGCCGGGAGCCAAAATTTTCCGACCCCTGCTATATTTTAAAAGTTGGCATCACAAGAAACACTCAAAAGTTTTGCTAGAATTATTTTAATGTAATCTCATGAAAAACCTGTTATAATAATAACTGTAATTTTCAAGGTGAATACATATTTGTTCAGTCAATATTTAAAATCAGTAAATGGATATTTAAAACAAGTACCTTAGAACAACATGAGACTTTAAAAGTGTTAAAATCCTTCAAAGTCTGAATCAGTCTCTGATTCACCAAACAGTTCATTAAACTCGGCTTCAGTCACAGCTGCATGTGCATTGTCATCGTAGATGTCGGCAGCGTCGTCTTCAGACTCAGATTCCTTCCTGTCATAAGCTTCTTTTGTGTCATTATCAAATATGGCATCATCTTCTGACCCATCGAGTGCATTGCTGATACAGCATTTCCAAAATGATTTTTCTATCATTTCTGAGGGAATGGATACTCACATATCCTTGACCCACTGCATGACCAGACTGATGTTGGACTTTATAAGATTCCCGCCTTTTGTCAACTTTGCCATGCTTGAACATGTCCATTCAGACCACATTTTGTGTAGCCTGTCTTTAAAGGGTTTGTTCAGGCAGACATCAAGCAGTTGTAGAACTGAAGTTAAGCCTCCAGATATTACAGCAAAAGTAGTTTTTATATTTTTGGCCACAAGTTTTCACCTCATCCATCTTGTGTGCCCTGAACGTGTCCTAAACGAGTGTAGAGGTTTCTTGAAAAGTGATCCTGGTCTCTTATTCCACACTTTTTCCAGCCATTCAATAGTCCCACTTTCATCCATCCATCCCTTTTCATGTGCATGTACGATGACACCAACAGGAAATCTCATGTTTTTAGGCAAGGTTTTTCTTTTAAAAATAACAACAGGAGGGAGCTTTGGTCCATTTGCCAAACACAATAAAACCACCATAAAATGGATTTTTTTATGGCCAGTGGTTTTAATTAAAACTGTTTTTTCACCAACACCGGTTACCGTACTGTTGCTCAGGAGATCGAATGTCATTGGTAGTTTGTCCATATTTCCTATTTGTGACAGTTTGTTTGATATTTTATAATAAACCTTTGGAAAGATTTGATTTTTTTCCTTCCAGATCTCTCGGCAGCTTTTGCTCTATCTTTGTTCGCTGACGAAGACAGAGACCATGACGGTTCATGAAGCGAGTACATCAACCCACTGATGTGAAAAACATTGATGGCTTTACTGACTTGTTTGTCGTCTTTTGACATTTGCAGAGCACGCAGATGAATTCCACTTCTAGTGACAATGTACCCATTTTGTCGACATTCAGCCCAATTATTGAGATCTTTCTCCAGCTCAGGAAATGAAGGGCACCTTGTTGGACATTTTTTCTTGCTTCTTGGCACGTCTTTTAGCGTTGTTTTATTTTTTCGCCATTCTCTTACTTGCTTTTCATTGATACAGAATTCACGAGCAGCAGTGCAATTATTGTTTGCTTCTGCATATTCAATAACTTTAAGTTTGAACGCTGCATGATAAGGAAACCATTTTCTTTTGATTTCACTGTTCATTTTAAATACTAGTAAGAAAATAGATTATTATTATTATTATTATTATAGTTATAGATTTTGTAGAACTTTATATAGGAATGTCATCTGCTTTATCACTGTCAAATTAGTATTGTTCTTTGTTTATTTCAAAGCAGCCCTGAAGACTGGCATGTCTGTGGCGATAACAGGCTATTTAAATTTTATTGACAATTCCATCAACTCTGCACATTATATTTTCATATGGGCTCAAGACTTACGAGGTCCATTGGTAGAAATGCATGAAGAGATCAAATTACACAGTAGCAGACTGACACCAGTGCTATAGTTCATCGTATTTTTCTGATTGGCTTGTAAGGTGTAGCATTTTGTGAAATGCATGGGTCAAATGTCATGCAGATCTGCAGCACTGCTCTTTTAGTATTCCTTTCAAGCCAATCTAGTCCATTAAACAAAGCCTTTGCAACTTTAAAAGGCTGCAGTATTGACATCAATAAATGGGTCAGCAAACTTTGGCTCCCAGCCCATCAGGGTAAGTAGCTGGCGGGTTGGCACGTTTTGTTTACCTGGAACGTCCGCAGGCATGGAGCTCTTCAGCATCCTGTGGCTGCATTTCGGTGTTCTCAGCCAATGGGAGCTGCAGGAAGTGGTGGCCTGGTGCTCCAGGTAAACAAAACGACAATGTATTAGATATTCAATTCAATAATCCCATAGAGTTTAAAATCACCAAATTCTGGGGTAGACCCATTTCTAAGCCGACCCCCTCTCTTTGATGCTTCACTTTTTTACCAAAAATATTTGGCTTATGAACAAGTATATACAGTAATTCATCTCAACCAATCAACACTGCAGGACACCAGGGGAAAAATGAAGAGAGATTCAACAAGGAAGGATCAAGAATTGAAGCATTCTTCTTAGCATAGGGCCTTCTATCCATCAGTTTTCTAACAGGGTGCCACATTGTGTGAAGAGGGTTCTGTGCAGACATGAGCCCAAGGTCTGAGGTTTGGATTGCAATATGAATTTAACATTTCCTCACATTTGAGGGTGTTTAGATTCAGTGTTTTGGTTTGTCAAATACACAGCAAAGGGACCAAGCTGTGAAATACAGGTCTGGATTTGTACCCTGACATCCCCAAAGTCTGTGTGGGGTCACATCCAAACTTCTAGTTTGGGCCCATCTCTAGGTCTGCACTATGCTCCATTCAGTTAGCTGCTCTCTAAACGACCTGGAAGTAAACTAGAAACCCTAAACTTGACTCTGAAATCTAGTTTTTGCTTGCCACTTTCACAGACAATTTTAAATTCTTGGGGACCATAACTAGAAAAAAAATAAAGGAACTTAAAATAAAGCTTAAAATATATATATATATATATAAATTATGGGCCAAATCATCAGCCATGAAATGCCTCATTTGCACTGTTCTGGCTATGCAAAACCATTGAGCCATCCTAAACTGATAGATGAGGATTCCCATCCACTTTCTCCTGACCCCACTGTCATTTCAGGGGGGATGGGCTGGCACTCTGACAGTCCCATTACAAATTAACAGCATCCAGCAGCCTAAAACAAACCAGTTTAACTAAAGCATCCTTGAGGCTAGGGGTCAAACTGTACTCCAGCTGGGAACAAGGGAAGCACAGAGGTGGTTTAATGCCACACCACCATAACCCACACCTATAACCTGCACCAATGCAGCCTGGCTGAACTTGAGGCTTGGGGACCTCATACACATCAATATAGACACAGAGAGAGATTAGTGTATAAGTATAATTATATACTGAAGGAAGGTGGTTTAAGTTTTATTTGCACTTGTTTGGGATGGCCACTTTACCCAGGAGTGTCAAAGTCATGAGTCTATGCCACACATTTTACAGAAAAGCTCCTTTTGAAATGTTTGAGAATTTAAATTCTCATTTCCTTCTGCTTATAAAACTAGATAGGCCCCACTTAATATCAAGAATCCAGGTTCCTATGTGAAGGGAGAGAAAAAATAGCCAACCATTTTTAAAGACTCTAAAAACACTATAAATTTTATATTCTATAAATCAGGTTGTAAATTGTAAAGTCCGATATTTCACAACTAACCAGGACTAGCAATGGATGCTGCATAACAGGATCAATCCTGTAAATGAGAATTTTGTCAAAATATGGATTGCAGAACTGGGGTTATTACTGCGAACTTGTAATCTGTTTTCCAGGCAAAATAAAGCCAGTATTTCTAGCCATGACACGTCATCAGACATTAGAGGTGATGCAAGTTGAGAAATGGAAACAGTATGTCCCAGACTTCAAGCCAGTGATTTCTTACCACATTTGGGACATATACAACATCTTATGAACAATGAGTTATATGAACCATTTTTATGCCATATAGTAATTTTTTTGGCCACTGAATGTAACTTCAATCCTTCATCCAACGTCCAAGCGGAAAGGTGTTTCTCTCAAACAAAATAAAATCAGGCACACTGCATACATCTGTTACTATTCATCCCTACTATAATTTGGGGATGTTAAATTTTATTATTTTATTTTATTTTTTATGAATGCAATCCCCAATTAGTTCATTAAACAGGGGTTCTATTTTAATAAAATCTTTTTGTTGCAGTTTTTCATATTGAAAATGGTGGCTATTTGAAAGCTCCAGAGATTTGCAGTGTTAGAAGCAGTCTGGGTGGAGGTGGATTAGTGGGTTAGAGCAGAGATGAGACGGTCCTAGGGGTATAGTAGATACAGTTCATTCCATGGTTCTGCAGTAGCTAGAAGAATAAAGTCCTTTTCTCCATGGCTACCAGAACATATGCAGTGTCTCTTTGTGTGCTTATGCACATGTCCGTGTGTGTTTGTGTGATGTTGCACTCTACATGTTTATGGAAAGATGCTTATAAGTGTAAATATAACATAACTGGAATGTGCTTTATGCTAGATATGCCATGTGATATATATTTGCAAAGGTTATGATCTACTGAATATATTCATCCTATTCGTATGCATGTATCATTTTTATAACTGAAGTTATGAGCGTTGGCTCTATGCTTGTATTTGAAGCGTTTGCTGTGGGAAACACATAAGGGAGGTTTGGCCAACATATTGTGGAGGGTATAGTCAAGTAATCGGCAGTACTTAACCACAGTGGATTTTGGGAGACACCAATCCACATCTGAGCTTTCCTGGGAACGTTCAAACTAACATGAAAACAATGGCATCAACCTGCAAAAAGCTGAATCATTCATGGACATGTGACTTGTCCAGGCGGTTACAAACACCATCTTGTTGCTGTAATTTTGCACAGAAGAACAAAAGAGTTTCTGCTCACAAGAGAGAATATAAAAGGCCCTGGCAGCCTCTCCATTTTGTCTTCAGCTGGCTCAAGAGATGGCCTCTTCACCCCAAAGAGATGCCTGAAAGAAACTGGAACAAAGGACAGTAACTGTGGGGGTATGAGTGATTGCTGGACCCAGGCCATAAACTACAACGTAGGTCTGAAAAGGATTGTACCGGAGATAATATCTAGGGTCAGAAGTTAGTATTTGTAACTAGATCCTTAGTGTATTAAGTTAGCCTTGCATATTTGGATTTATTTTACTTAGTAACTTACCTTGTTCTGTCTGTTATTACTTGAAACCACTTAAATCCTACTTTTTATGTTTAATAACATCACTTTTGTTTATTAATTAACCCAGAGTAAGTGATTAATACCTGGGGGAGTAAACAGATATGCATATCTCTCTATCAGTGTTATAGAGGGCAGACAATTTATGAGTTTACCCTATATAAGCTTTATACAGAGTAAAATGAATTTATTTGGAGTTTGGATCCCATTGGAAGCTGGGTGTCTGGGTGCTGGAGACAGGAGCACTTCTTAAGCTGTTTTCAGTTAAATCTGCAATTTTGGGGATGTGGTTCAGACCCCAGGTCTGTGTTGCAACAGGAAAGCATGTCTGGCTCAGCAAAGCAGGGTTCTGGAGGCCCAAACTGGCAGAGAAAACAGGCTCAGAGATAGTCTCAGCACATCAGATGACAGTCCCAAGGGGGTCTCTTTGACCGACCCCGTATAGTATGTTATGTATACTTTGGTGGGAGCAGAGTTATGCCAACACCAAGTGCTTTATAAAATCTCACACAACCTTTGTAAGAAATGGCTGCCTAACTTTGGGCTTTGAAATTCATATTTAGGTGCCTAAATAAGTAATTCAATTTTCAAAACTGCCAAGAACCCAGAAGTTCCCATTGACTTCTTTAGAAGCTGCTGCTGGATACTCAGTGTAGCTGAAAGTCATATTTAAGTGCCTAGATATGAACTTTGGGTACCTAAGGCACCCATGCTTGAAATTTTTGGCCTAAGATTATATGGCATGTTTAAGCCTCTGGGTTTTCAATTTAAACTGATTTCTACTGAAAAAAATCCCAGTTTTTACAAAAAGTATTATTAGTTTTTTTTCCAGTTTTCACCCTACTTTTTTATCATTCAAATATGTGAAAAATAACTTGTTTTATTAGGAAAATACAATACATTGTATGAGATATATATATATTATGCTAATACATTAGCCTGTGTGTATATACTAAGCTGCCTGTTGAAGTACAGCTATGTATTAGTTGAGAAGATACATGCCTGTTTCTTTCTTGTATGTATGCAAGCTCTGAAGCGCGTATGCATGTAAACGTACTGGTGAATCTCACACCCACCATGTACACATTTCACGCTGTTAGCAGAGAATGGTTTAAAGATCTGACACACTAAAATGGGAAAACCTGGATCAGAATACATTTCAGAACACAAGGAAGAATTCTAAGATTTAAAAAAACAAAAACAGGAGAAAAGGATGAAGTGAGTGTATGTGCTGCAAATGGTGTGGCCCAATTATTAAATGTAAATATTTATAGGCTAATAGTTCTAAGTCTACAACAGTAAACTGTTTATTCAAATGAAAAGTTTTATTTGGGGATTGGGGATGTATTGTTTTCTTAAACTCAGAGGTGGCATTGTGTTTTGAGTTCTGTTTTAGTTCTGCAGCAAGCCACATTAATGAACAGAATTCAAAGCATGAATCTACTGAATACTTTTTTCCCCTGTCCTTCTGTCCACTGAAATAACCCCCAGTATTTACCTAGAAAAATTTTTAGTAGTTTTTTGCACTGATTTTTACCTGTTTTTGTTGTTGGAGTAATAAACACTGATAAACTCCCAGGAAAAATTAAATGCAATAAAAACTGAAAACAAAGGGCCCTAGGTATCTTCTCTTTGAAATTGTTACTCAAGGTTGAACTGAAACCTGGTGTCTCATGGGCTGTTGTGTCATCAGCAGTTAGTTTTAAGAAACATGCTTTATATTTCATAGGACCTAATCCTGTCCCATTGAATTCAGTGGGAGTTTTGCTATTGACATCAGTGAGAGCAGGGTCAGGGCCATAGTCCATGTCTTTCATTTATGTGCTTCATCTGTTCCATCTGTCCCCCAACTGTGGAGACTGAACACAAATTAAGTGGTCTAAAACACTGATGCTGTGTCAATAACAAATAAAGATAATAATGAAACACATTTGGGTGGTTTTTATAATCCAATATATTTAATCATATATGCCAAACATTTCAATTCCTGTCTATGTATACATGAATAGAGTTGTATGAATAATTAAATGAAAATCAAGTGAAGCAAAATATATGCGTGTAACAATGTGGCCAATTCCAGGATCCTGCATGGGGATGAAAAGCTTTTCTGTGGAATTACCCTGATGTTAGCTGCTTGAACCCTGCAGACTGATGCAGAGGTAGTTTTGTTGACCCACTCTGACATGTCCAATTAACTCCAATCTAGGAGTGCAAAAAAGACTGGCACGTCTCAGAGATGGTGAAACTAAGGGCTGAGCTAGAGGTCCTGAAGGAAACTCTAGGAATATTCAAGCTTAGGGAGAAAGCTGAGGCTGCAGTGTATGTTGTACTATTGTTAATTGAGTCAATAAAGCCAAACCCCAGGAAGGGATAGCTTGAACTATAGACTACATTTACAGCAGGGTGAGAACTCTGCTGGCATACAGTCTATTAAAGAAACACTCTGTGTATATATAAAATTATAAAGTACCTGAGATGATTTTACTAATAAGCTCACAAGACTGGATAAATACCTTGATACAGCTGTATTATTGAATGTAATGAGAAATCTAGTGAGCTGTTCCATTTTCACTGATTTTTATTTGTCAGTTGAAATATATATTCACATATATAATATATAATACTGCTGTTTCTTTTTAACATACCTATAGTAGTGCTTCTCTGCCTGTGTCTTTCTTATATGATAAAGTACTTTCCTTTGCTACCTGCATCATCCCACTTTCTTTTCTCTGGGTCATTCATAAAAATGTTTTGTAATGCCATAAAGAGAGTTTTAATGGGGAGATTTAATGAGTGATGGAAATGATATGGGGAGGGCTATTCTGCTTTGGTTGGTTTAGACATTGATTGTTTAGCACTTATTGTATGTGACACCAGAAGTCTCGCTACGGTTACATTCTTATTATGGGTAAGTCTAAAACAAAAATCCAGATCTTGAACCCACAAACTCTGGAAGTTAAGTATTTAAAATTCAAATCCAGATCTGTATGCTAATTTTGCAAATACCCTCATTGCAAGAATAGCCTAAAACCAAAACACTTGATCTTTGGGAAGCGGGGTCTTCAAAATATAGATCCAAATTTAACAGCTTCAGACCATCTCTAGATTGTAAAAGTAAGTTTTAAAGCAATACTTATGTACTGGGCCAGATCCCTTCAAAAAGAATAAACATACTAAGAGATATAGAGCCTGATCCCACTCTCATTGAAGTCAATAGGAAAACAGCCATTGACTTCAGTGGGAACCAGATTAGACTGGTAGGTAGATACTGCGGGACTTGATCCCATAAGGTGCCGAGCACTTTGGCTCTGGTCCAAGAATTACATAGGCACAAACTTAACTTTAGAGGTAGGACCAGTCCCCTGTAACTTAATGGGGCTGCTCATATGCTGAAAGTGAAGCACATGTCCATCAGGACTACCATCAAAGTGCTCAGCACCTTGCAGGACCAAACCCATAGAAATTAAGTGTTACACTAGTTACTACGGTGATAGGTATTTTAGGAATATGTAATAATGTGAATGACTCTTTGAACTATGACAGCACAGCTGTGAATGTCAGGACCAGGCTCTAAACTTTCTCCCTGCATTACTTGTTAGCTCTTTCCAATTTGAGACAGCAGCTTGAAAGCTTGGTAATGCTATTCTTGTCAGGGGACTCTGTGAAAGGAAGACTCAGCAGTCAAGATACCAGACAATGTATTCAGAATTAAGAAAACCAGCAGTGGCTGCGATTACAGGAATATTGATCAGCCTATGCAGCATTTGATTTTATTATTTCAAGGGACATTTCATTCTACATTTTCATTTTAATTAGGTTTGTTGCTAGCAAAGAAACTTATCATAACAGATTTTTCTGGACAGTAGATTGCCACAAAGACAAAAGTCTGAAAAAAGCGACCAATGAAGAAACTGAAGAAAGTAAGCAATCACTATTGAAAGGGGGGAGGCAAGGAAATCTCCCTCCCCTGTGAACTCTGGCTGTACATAGTCAATATCGTCTGGGGAATGGATGTATATTTGCCCTCCTCTATGTCTATTTTTGGTGCTTTGTGTTATTATTTGCTAAATAAATGGTGATGTTTTTTGACTCATCCTCAACTTTGAGACTTTTGTGCAAATTTCCCCATTTAGAGATAAATTGTTAAATAACTCACAAATACTTTAATTTTAAATACAGGTATGGCACACACACCTCTGAAAGTGTGTTTATCTGAACATCAATGCCGCCCTAGATACCTATCTCAGGAGCAGAATGTCAGATTAACCTTTCTCAGTACCATTTTATTTTCTCACACTGGCCTCTAATTCTTGCTATCTTTTCCCCATTTAGAAACACATACCTGAGAGACTGGGTCTCACTCTGTATACTGTATCTGTGGCCTTCCAGCTAACAGACCCCAGTGTTAAATGTTAAGGATTGTTGGACAGCCATTCATAGAGAAAGTCCCATGCCTCCAGAATTCACTTTCCCTGCTGGTTCAAAGAGCCCAAGTTTGTTGACCTTTAGACCATAGTAGAAGGCTTAGCTCTATCCTCAGATATACACCAGATAGGGGCAGGGGCTGGTAGTTTTTTTGGTTTGATTGGGGTTTTGTTGTCATGTTGGAAATAGGTGGTTTGAAAAAAAAACCTCTTTGATAAAAGCAGCAGAGACTGAAGTTATGCTTATATCTGAAGGATCCTAAGACATGTTGGTGCATTTTTATATCAGATACACCAAATAAATAGAGATGACTCATGAAGTCACTGATGCTTCATGCCCCAGATTTTCTTAATCTACGTTCATTCCTGTAGGAGTTTGAAGACAATGCTTAAACTTCTTCCTTCCTTTCCTATTCTCCCCCCATAATGTGCTCCAACACGGAAAGAGGAAAAAAGTGTGATTATTGAAACTCTTTTCTCTCTTTTATCTGGCTGTACAATCAATGTATTTAAAAAGCACTACTATGTTTGCTTATATTTTAAAAATGTTTACTTCATCTCAGATTGAAAAATCTACCCACCAGCCTGTGTCTTTGCTTATAGTTGTTCTCTCAGTTGTGTTATCTTTCCTGTATAAACTGTCACAGTAGCTAATACATTAGTCTAGGAGTCTGTGAAATAAACATATACCTAGTAAATACTTCATAGTTTAAAATAAAAACAGGCATCTGGATGCATGGTGCACAGAGGAGAGTCAAAGCTGGGGCATGATAACACAATGGTAAGATGTGGCATATTGCAGTCACTTGGGCATACCCTGTTTTCCCAGCTTAAACCTGCTCCCTTGCCGCTCCGTTTATCTATTGATAACCTCCAGTTGGTCATTTCATTGTCAAGGGGAAATGCTAAAGTGCTGGGCAGTTTACTAGAACAGTTATGTACATATATATGATGTATAAATTCCCTCCGGAGGCAGCATGGTATCCAAGACTAAGCTATTATTGCCAGAGAAGAAAGTTTCTGTTGCTCCACTATGCCAGAGTTCTGCTGTGAATACACGTGGAATTAATATTTTTCTGGAGGTATTACAATATCTAGGGAAAAAACAGCACCTGTAATTTCTACACAACTTCCACAAGTCAGCTGGCCTAACGCCCATCTGCCTGGAAGAAGACAATTCTTTGCCCAGGTAGTGTGACACTGAGGTGCCAACGCTTTACAGCAATGTGCCCCCTCGCTCCAGGTTACTGAAATCAGCTCATCAAGTCTTTCATCCCAGGAGACACAAACCCAGTATATAAACAGAGCCTCCTTTTGCACTCTGTCCTTGGAAGGTCCTGTCTAGAGCAGATCATGCTGATCCAACCTGACAACGTCCAGGGATAAAGAGGGAGGCTCACGCCAGACGCGTTGTAATGCTATTGGTAGACAATATCACAGGAGGGCAACCAGTGATCAAAGAAACCTTTTGCGAGCAGATCTTCCTTTTAAACACACACACACACACACACACACACCCCAGAGAAGCCGGTAAGTGGCTGGTGCTCGTATACATTTCACAAGAGCTGCAGAGGGATTGTCCTATCATAAACACATTGTTTTTACTGTGCCATAAATAATGCCTCTTGTGTAACATTCAGCACTCTCCAGCATTTCTTATCCCCTCTTACCGCATTTCACTGTAACTGGCACAGACCTTAAGGAGTTTTGCAATATAAAAATGGTTTTGGTTAGTTCCTCTGTTTCCTCCCTTGGTTAGTTAAAGCTGCATAATATAGACTATACATATACACAGAGATCTATTTATTGTTCATTTTGACCACGGATCTGGGCACCTCTCCAGCTTTGAGGCGGGTGGTTTGATCACATTTGCCTTTGCATCTGCGGACTGTAGGCAAATGAATCCTTCCCAGCGGCTCATTTTTGAAATTCCGTTCTCTCTCCGCCCTGCCTTTGACTGTTTTCCGTCTCGCGCCCTGGTGGTTTCGTTTAGGGGGAGAGGCGTGAAGGACACAAGGAAACAGATGCAATGAAACTGTCACCCACAGCACAGCACAGCACTACACACACACGTTCTTCCTCCCATCCCACCCTCCAAAACTGACAGTCCCCCTCACCCTTCTGGCGATGCCATGGTCCTGAAAGCCTCCCTGTCTTCTCAAGAATCCAAGGGAGGTGTGATGCAAAGGAAGCTCTGTCTTTTGGATTCCTCCCTTTAGCGTCTAAGTAGCAGCACAACAATTCCTTGCATAATCCTCAAGGCTCCAAAAGGCAAGACTCCAGAAGCTCTGCTCTTCAGATTCCTCCACCCCCCTTCACTACCACCACCTCCTGTTGGATTGATATTCTCCACGTCTTTTAGGCTTTCATGTCTTGGAAGGCAAAGTACTGCCACCCCTAGTGGAAAATGAGCAGCGGTCGGCGGGGTTAGGCTATGGAGGACACGGGCTTTGATCCTTTGCTTTCTCCTCCTGGAGTGCATGTGAGTGAGCGTATGTGTGAGGAAGAGGTGGTGGGTGACTTCACGTTGACATGATGTTGGCTGAGGCTGGATTGGAAGGTTTTAGCCTTCTAGCTGTGGATTTGCAGTCTATCCTTCTCTATTTTAGGCAACGGCTGACATCACTAGCTGCTGTTACTCCTATAAATCCCCCCAGCCTCTTATTTAAAGAAGAAGAAAAATCCCACCGAGGGAATGCCTGGATCCAGAGGAATGACAGTGATTTCCGCTGCTGGGTTAGTGCAGCATTTCAGCCTTGCTCGGCTTTCATTACCTGCCCTGCCCCCCTCTTTGCCAGGGGATTTTGAATCTACGGCGGTGAGGTTAAACCCAGGAGATTAAACTAGAACCAGAAAGGACGCGTCCGAACAGCCGCAGACGCACAAACTCGTTTCCCTTTGCATTGTTCGTGCCGCTTTGCGAGCTCAGCGGCTATAAATCTCAGTCGGTCTCTAACGAGGCCCCTTCCCAGTCTAATCTTTAGCTCCTCCTCTTTGTTTCCGTGGCGTTGCCTTTGGGGGGTTGTTGATTGGATTTTCCGGTTAGGAACGGGGCGGGGGGGGCTACTACTGTGGCAGCTCGTGAAGCATAACTGGAAGGCTATTCGAGCACATCAGAGCAAATTTTAGCCTTTTGGCAAACGGGGTGAGTGTGAGACACATTTCTGCAGCAGGTAAATCCCCCCGAATTACAGTATAAAGAGAAAACAAGGGGGAGGGGGGAGAGATGGCACTAGGCAAAGAGAGGAAGGCAAAGAGTTAATTTCCCCCCGATAGACAGACTACAGTCACGTTCATGTCCTTTAAACCTGATTAGCAATCGGATTGGGACTCCAAGGGAGGGGCGGGGAAGGGTCACACTACTGTGTAAATAGGGGGAAGAGAGAGAGAGAAAAGAAAAACACACAACAGAGAAATTGGAAGCAAGTCAGCAGTTGGAGTTAATGCCGGAGAAGCTTTTTCCTGCATTTCTTCTTTTGATGCTGGAATAAATTACCTGACTTTAAAAATTAATGTGCATTATTATTAATAAAGAGCCTTACAGAGTGTCAATCAGAAAGCTGGGGGGGCGGGGGAATTCCTCATACGGGAGATCTACATGTGTCTCCCTCGGGGCCCCCAATAATAACGTGTCAGGTTTCTTCTACCTCTCTTCAACTGGAATGGAGTCCTTGACTTTTTACTTACTTAGGGCCTATTCTGCAACCCTCTCCCCTCCCCTCCCCAGGACTCCTTACGCGCAGGACTAGACCTGTGGAAGTTAAGGGAAATATTCACTTGAGTAACCATAGCAGAATCTATGTTTCGTTCATTCCTGATTTGCCTTGCAAGCTGCCAGAACAAGAAGAAAGTGGCGCAAAACCATGTCAATAACGGAACAGGTCAGGTGGTCAATAGATAGATTAGATAAGCAGGGATCAGATCTGCCTTCGACATGTGATGACTCACAAGAACCTGGTTAGCTTTTTAGAAACCAGTAATGAGAGGTGAATGTGTGCTCTGGTGATGGCCTTTTTATGTGGTGTGCTTTCAGATGCATATGAAGGGAATCTTTGCACTAATAAAGTATGAATACAGTGAATAGATCTCTCCAACGGGGCTTTGCTGACCTCTGTTGGAGATGTGGGTAAATCAGTACTTCTGGAAGGAGACAGTGAAGCTAGCAGAAAGGTGAATTGTCCCATGGTTAGTCAATTTTAAGTGGTTAGTTTCATTTAGTTAAATTAAAAAGAAATAGCTAAATATGCAGAAGCCTAATGGAGCCTAATCCCTGGGTTCGAGCTCCTAAAAACAATTAAATGGGGAGAAGCAGCAAGAACCCAGATTGCAATACCACAGCAACTAATTCTGCCAGTGACTATAGAGCCTCTGACTCTGCCCTCCTGCTGGAATTATAAAAATAAACAAACCTCTAATCATGATAAGTGTTCATAAAACCATAAGAATGGCCATACTGGGTTAGACCAATGGTCTGGTCCATTTAGCCCAGTAGCCTGTCTTCCAACAGTGGCAGGTGCCAGATACTTCGGAGGAAGTGAACAGAATAGGGCAAAATCATATTTAAATAGTTCTCTATGAGGAAGAAAGAAAGCTGCCCACATACATGTACCAGTGCCATTGAATCAGAAAGCTGGTGGTTTTTTTTACCACAATACAACATAACTGGTCATTTTAAATGGTAGCAATGGTAGGTTGTTCTCCTATGTGTGGACTAGGCACTTGAGGGGGTTGAGGCATACACTGTGTTAGTGTGTTTTGCCAATATTTGCTGTCAGCAAAGGATTGTAAAGATTCAAGACTCCTACATTCAATTCCAGGTTCTGGTGGGGAGTGTGCTATAGCTGTTATAGACACTTCTGTCTAGTCATCCTCACTTATGTTCCCCCCTTTTTTCTCCTGTCTGCCCCCATCCAGTTCCTGTCCCCTTCTCTGCTCAGCTCCTCTGCTCATATTCTACCCTGGCCTCCTGGCTCCAGTCCCCTGTCCTTCTATCCACTCAGCAGTTCCTTCCTTCCTGCTCCTATCCACCACATCATCCCCAGTTCCTGCACCCCTCCCCCTCTACTTCCATCTACCCCATCATGCCCCAGCTCCTGTCCCTCTCCTCTTCTATCCATCCTCACCCCATGGCTTCTGCCCCAGTCCAATCTTATCCATCCTCCCAAAGGTCTTGCTCCCCTCCCCTTCTGCTCCTATCCACCATTCCAACCTAGCTCCTGTCCCCTTCCTCCTCTGCTCCCATCCAACTCCTCCAATCTCTTGCTTCTCCCTGCCTTACCATTCTCCATGTCAGTCAGACATCCTATACCTTCTCCTCCATGTTGTATGGGCATCATGAGGAGGACCATTGGAAATACAGGAGAGACAGTCCACCTATTCCTGTGCCTGGCATTGCAGCAGCAGAGAGCAACTACAAGGAAAGTCCTGCTCAGTCCTGGGCTGGCACATGCTCGATGCAAATGGAATCTCTGGATTCTTAGCAGTGACGCTGTAGGGCATCTCTACTGAGCTTAGGGAAACTGAGATTTTTTTCCCCAGAGGTTTATAACTTGGCCAAATTAGGGAAAATTAACATTGGAACAACAAAAGGCACATCCCTGACATCAGGATGACTGCCTCCCTCCCTGCCAAATTTTAAGCCCCCCTGGTCTGAAGCATATTGATGCTAGAACTTCTCAACCTAACAGGTGTAAGAATTTTTTTAAAATAAGAAAAACAATGTATTTTTCCCTACTCTCATTCTTGGAAATGGCTGACCAGTTTTGCTGAAACTTTCCCAAAACATTCAGCCTGAGGCAGAGACTAGGGGTAGAAAATTTCAACCTCAACCGAAAACCACATGTTATAATGGAAAGGACTGGGCAACCTTAACTATAGGCAGTGCTACCAGCTCCACCTATAATATATTGTGGCAGATGCTAAACTGATGTCAATCAGAGTTGCTTCATTATGGAGTGACAAAGAGCAGCTGAGGATCTGGCTGCTGATGTTGGCATTGCCCTCTTAATTCAGGGGTGTCCAACCTTTTTAGGCTGAAGGACCAACATAGTATTTCGCTAAGATTAAGGAGCCACAATGTAATGCTGTGGGTAGATGTTCTGCCCTGGTTGATTCCCCCCTTGCCCTGATCAGGCAGTACAAAGGGGCAGGCATCACCCACAAGTATTCTGCTGGAGATTACCCCAGAGTAGAAGAGTCCCCCGCAGCCATAGAGTCAACATAGCTGGCTCTTATGCCTCCCACTCCACAGTCCATGGTGCAGAGGCAAAGGCGATGGGGAGGGAGTGTGCTGTGCTTCATCTATCCCCAGCTGGTGTATGTTGCCATGGGGACCACAGCCAGCTGGCACAAGTTAGAGCAGACCTCAAGCATGGCAGGGAATCAGGGAGTTGTATATGGCAGTTGGTTTAATCTTTTTCCACCTTTTCTGTGTCAAGGAGAGGAGCCATCACTTGCTAGGTGCTCCCATGGACTCAGGCAGAGCAACCAGATGCCTACCTTGATTTTCCTTCCTGGATGGAACTGGTTCCAATCCTTCTGTTTAAAAATTGCAGGGTGCAGCTCAGAGGACACACCATCCTTGCAGATTCATATGCAAATTTCCTTCTTAACACAATCACCCTGGAAGGTCCTGATTTAGCGCCTTGAGTGCCAAAAATGCAAGAAGTTTGGACATCACTGCCTCACATGGTATTCAAATATAAGCACTTATGTCTGACTAAATCTGCTTGTAGGTGTCTCAAGTGAACATTCAGGTGCCTAAGATGGATATAGTCATTAAATGCAGATTTAAGGGCCCAAGGATCAAATTAATCACTGAGTAATTCTATTGAAATCAACAAAATTACACCAGGAATGAATTTGGCTCCATTTTCTTGGCTCCTATAGTTAACTTCAGATGTTCACTCTGCGCAATACTATCTTCTACCATGAACACCCACTCCTTTTAGAGCTATTCTAAAATGGTAAGCATATGCCAACCTTTTTATCAGGTTTTGTCCAAAAGACTTATGAATAGAAGCCAGAGAGATGAACCAGTCACTCCAGTGGAGTGAGAGAGAGAGGGTAGAGATTAGCTTTTAATAGGGATCTCTTTATGTACCTTTTAAAATGTATAGATGTTCTCCCTGATGCAAATGCATTGCTATCCCTGTTGTGCTGTTTCACAGCCTCCCTTTAGCAGATGGCATAGATTCTCACCTGCTTAAAGATGGATGTTTGAGCCAGTTTAATATTTTAAAAATAGGTCCTGGTGAAAAAAGGAGTTATGATACCAGCTTGTTTTTCAGATTTTTTTTTTTTTTGGTTAATTATCTGAGCTCTGTGTTAATTAACACCATTGGGTTTGACTGTACATAAGGCCAGAATACCAGAGCTGTGACAGCTTGATCATTTCAGCTGCTAAATTCCTTTGACATCACAACCACAGAGTCAAGCAGAAGTTGAAGTCTTGCTGGAAGAGTCTCACGGAAACTCGCAGTAGTCCCCTCCCTCAAGATATTTAAAACTAGACTCAGAAAGTACTGGTAAATGCTGAAGGGAACAGCCCTTCATTGGCCTTTGAGCCAGGATGGACTAGCTGACCTATTAGGGTTTTTCCATCTGTAATTTCTATGAATATAAATCAGGATGTGTGTATATGTGTGCACGTCTGTATGAGGGATTATACATGCACACATCTGAACACATAACCATGTGGGTATATAAATATGACTCTATATGTGTGTGGACCAAAATGGGTTACAATTCTTGACCTGGACTCTGACAAACTCTCAGCCTGGGCTGGAGTCTTCATGTCCATGTCCTTTCAGAACAGATTCGTGGACTTTGCAAAATGAAGGGAAATTGAGTTCTGATGTATGTAACAGGTGTAATTATTTTTACTTATTCTGAAGTTCATTTCTGTAATTCCTTCAGCTGAATCCCTCTACTTGTATGATGGAGTACGTATGCTCTTACCCATCTGACTCTTGGGTAGCCTGTGGAAAGCTGGGTTATGGTCACTCAGATATAGCTAAAGCCCAACCTTTCAGTTTTCCTTGTCTGGTCTGTGAGAGATTGGAACTAGTCAGGGAGAAGATAAGTGGCTGAAGAGTGGATATGGCTGGGGATCATAATGCTACTAGGCCCAGCTAAGAGGTATAAAAGGAAGAAGAGGAGAAGTTGAGGCTGGATTTAACTCATGATAAGATTTTGTGGTGCTGCTTGGACTTCAGAGCACCGAAGAGGTTTTATTTCGGCATTGTTTATATCCACAAAAAGGAGGAATTTGCGGTCTTATTCTCCTCTCACTCACTTTGGTTTCAGTCCTCAGTAACTGCTGAAGGCAATGCAGTTACATTGGTGTTATGCTGGGGTCAGTGAGAGGAAAATCAGGCCTGGCCCTTCTTTATTACTGCTTTGGGAGTGAGCGACTCTAACTATTAAAGATAGAGACATTCACCTTCCCCTTTCTTTCAGCCATGAAAGAGCTCTCACTGGATAGGACATGTTTCAATATACAAGTATCTTCCTTTGTCGTGCTCTTAGTTCATTCTTTGTTAATAGCCTTAGGAAAAAACACACAATTGACCTACCGCAAGACAGTCCTCTCCACAAAACTGTCACCTAATTACATCTAACTTCTACAGTAAGAAGTAGGAAATCCCATACATTCACTGGCAAATAGTTCCTCCCATAGGAGGAATGAAATAGACCTGATTTTTCAAATTTAATTAAGACTTTTTTTCTTGCCATGCAGCATGTCAGTCAAGCATAGTCCGCTGGCAGATGGCTGACTGGGAATTGAACTGGAACGGAAAAATGCAACATGAGAAGTCAATTGCTGTGGCCATATCCCTTAAACTTTTGAACTTTGGCAATGCATTTGTCTACTCATATTGCCAATAAAAATAACACTACCCAAAAGATAACACACTGAGTCCCTCTGCCACTGAAAGCAAAATAAACTACATATTACTATCTGCAGCAGTAATTTCCATCATTTTAATAATTTTCAAATCTTAAATGCAGAGAAACCATTGAGTGCTAACCCTGTCTAACCAAGGTTTTCATGGAATCCTAGAAGTCAGAGCTGGAAATAGACTACTTAGTTTATCATGACCATCACTCTAACTCTGCAGGATTCACTGAAGTGCTTCACTGATCGTAAATCAAATCAGAATGTGTTAAAGAGATCCACTCCCTTAGGCCTTACTAGGTCTTGCATATGCCCCCAAGAAAGCTTCTGAAAAATATCTTTAGGGTTTTTAATACATGACGAGGACTTTACAACTGTGTTTAATCATAGTGTTTCTGTGTAGACCAATAACAGAGCTGGATGTATTCCAAAAAGCTGTCAATTGTTTACACCTTAAACCTGAGGCTTTGTGCCAATTTTTCCTTTCAATGTGCACAAACAGCACCCAGTGAGAGCAATGCACATGCAGCCACAGGCAGAACATACCTCTTGGTAGGAGTGATGTGGTAGACAAACCCCCACACTGGAGAGTTAAGGCTGCAGGAACAATTCTGGGCTTCCCCATGGGCCTGCTCTAGTTGGAGGAGGGATGTGGAATTGAGTATCTTCAGCACAGCAGGATGATAGGTGGAGCGAGACAGACCTGCACTTGCTGCTGCAAAGGGACAATGCCAGGAAGGCTTTCCCACGAGAGGTCTGCTGCACAGAGCCAAGAATCCCTATCCTGCTGAGGAGGCCCAGTGGAGGCATTAGCCAGACTGCCAGTAGTGGACTCCTCCCATATGGTGCTCAAGAGGGCTCTTGGGTTGGAACAGAGTGGAGGGGGAGGGACTGGGTTCCCCTACCACATAACCGCTAAGCGGAGAGGCCCATCCCACTGACAGTAGGACATAAAAAAAGGAGACAGGGACTCTGAATAAAAGTAATATCAGACATGGTTAAATAGGTTAAAAACAAACCTTCGTTTAATGTGTACAGCACTCAGGAGGGGAAAAGAATACATCATACTATGGCAATACAGAGAATACACCATAACAAGCTCATCCATAGTAATTACTTCAGGCTACTCTTTCCAACCTCCGAATTCTCTCAAACCTATGCTTCTTTGTGAAATGCACACAGATCCATGTATCCAGCTGACTATATACCGCAGACTGAATTCAGCCATTCCAGTTGTCCTGCTTATGGGTGTCAGACTCAGGAGCCAAGCACCATCTTCCCACTCAGGGAGACAGGCAGACTGAGATCTGTTGAAACCCCTCACACAGAGAGAGCCTGTATTGTAAGTAAAGTGGCCTCACTGAACAGCGGAACCTATGACAAATTATCATGGCATCTGCCTTAGCCAAATCCCAAATGTGGCTCATCGGTGGGAAGAGAAGCCTAAAGCAGTAGAGATTGTGAGAGAAACTATGAAACTTTTAAAAGGCCATTTCCAGACCCAGCTTTTTATTTCATGTTCTTCTCAATCCAGTCCTTGAAAGGAACTGCTTTGGTATAGCCAGTGTAGAGTTCTAGGCTGCAAGTTTTATCGTAACCCCAGCTCACTAATCCCATCAGGTGCCATTTTAGCTCAGCAGATGCTTTTCCTGGCAAAGTTATGGCTGCAATGCCTCCAGTCTCAGCAGGGCAGATGTTAGAAAAGGCGGTGGGATTCTGCCTGGCACAGAACATGCTGTCAGTGATGATGACCTGGATTCCATTATCCTCATATTGCTGCTCGCACAACAGCGAGTCCACCATCTGAACAGCTCCCATGCGGATTGTATCATTCTTGTAGCTGGGATCCTTAATGTCAGCCAGTATCTTCCAGCCAGTAATCACTATTTTTAAATCCTCTGTGGATGGGTCCAAATCATGAGCAGATGCCAGGCAAATGGGTTGAACGTGGCTGCTGATTTTGGCTTTGTCCAGAAGTTTTACAATGGCCATGTCAGAATCAAGCAATATGGGATCATAGTTTGGATTCACTAGGATGGCAGAAATCTAGGAACGAACCAGAGAAGGAAAATTTACAGGATTACGAATGATGGACAATAGAAGAATGGGAAATCAATGACAATTTTTCCATCATAATTTCACATTTCATTTCAGATGGTTTCACACCACTCAAAGGTTCCTTGTCCATGCAACTCGGTCAAATCCTCTTTCAAATAAAAAACATGCAAAATACTCAAATGCGCTGTTTCAAAGACAACTTTCGCTTGGGATCAAATCAATTTTTACTGACAGCAAAAAGAAAGAAATCATGAAAGGCAATCAATTTTTCAACAAAAATGGGCCCATTTTACAGTTGCAATGAAATTGGAAGAGGGAAATATATTTCAAGTAGCTTCACCTTTTATTGAGAAAACTTTGCCTAGTCCTTTAGTGGACAATGACTTACTACATGTCTGTTTCACTCTGCAGACATGTAACAGTGTCCTACAGCTGAACTAAAATATATCTTACTGAGTTTCTTCCAATAACTCACTGCAAAAGAAAGAGTTAATGCATTATGCAATATATAACTTTAGAGCCTAATCCTTTATCCCTTACTGGGCTGATAAGATGCTGTCAGAAGAAAACTCCAGGCAGCAGGAGCAGAATAAGGGAAGACATTCCTATCAAGAATAGTAAAATACTCTGGCGGAGCAGAGGAATGTGGGGTTAGGTACCAAAATGCACCAGGAAGTTGAATATAAAATAAAAAACAAAGCAATTCTATTTTATTGGAGAGAACATATTAATGAACTCAAAAATCAAAAAGAAAAACACATTGAAAACTGCTGAGTTTCTCCTGATTTTGATATGAAATCATTAGGCTGCCCAGATTAGCTTGGAAAATCAATTAACTCATCAAATTACTTTGATGCGAACTGGACCTGAACTGTTATCTATGGATCTGGAGTCAGATCCAAACTTCCTCAAAGTTTGGAGTTATTCAGATCTGGGGCTGAAATGTATAATGAGTTGATGGCGACAGACCAGGATCAGTGGACATGTGTCTCCCTCTCCAAAAATATAATCACTGGTTGGCATCTCTTTTTTTTGGCAATCTCACCCAAAAGGCCAATGGTTTTAGGACTCAACAAGCTGAACTAGTCTATTCATCCTTGTTTGTCAGAAGTGAGTGATTTTAGTGGCATGATGTGCAGGGAAGCTTGCAGTGCTGCTGAACCCCCACCCTCCCAACAGTTTTGTCAATGAACATGGGACTTCAGGCTCCAGGAATGTCAAAATAAAAGTATGTAAATATATATATTCCTATGAATGGGCTTTTTTCTCTTCATTCAAGATGGACCACAGGGGTGGTCCGGGTCTGTATCTCTGTCAGCAGTTCTCCACTCCCATCTGAATCCCTTACTCACTCGTAAATTCTGGATGGTCTTCTCATTTCGGTCATCGTCCCTGTAGAATTTTCCCAAGACCACTTTGAGTTCTGCTGTCTTGAGGACAGTGATCTTCCCCAAGTCAGTGACACAGTGAGCTGCCACCACCACGGTGCGCTCGTTCACCAGGGCCCCACTGCAGATCAGGATCCACGCCCCCTTCCGGAGGCTAATATCCTTTACCCCATTGGCTTTCCGATAGATGGCTGCTTGCCAGGGCCATCTGATAGATGAAGTCTTTTGAAGAGTGATGTTTTCCGCTTTTCCACAGACTGTAAAAATACAAACCCAGGATGAGTTGATTTTTTTTCCTCAAGAATCTGAATGTCTCCACTTCCTGATTCCAAACTATGGTGTGCCTTAGAGTACTAAACTTCATTGTTAGCACTAGGAAAATGTTTATCAATTCACCCCTAGATCAGCCTTGCAACATTCTACTCACTCACAAACACTCTGAGAATTTTTATTTTTAAAGGGCGACTAAAATATTATTAGTTTATTTTCATTCTCATTGGAATTTCTGGTAAAAGGTGGGAAGGTAAATTTTGCATCTGAACTAGTAATTTTCCATTACAATTTTGTAAGACTGCTCTATAACAATATAACTACATAAAGACATGAAAAAATCAGAATGACACCACAGCTATGTGAAAATTCCACCCTAAAACCCATCTTAAGCAACCACACAAGAATCAACCAGAAATGGGTCATCTCGTAGAAATGGGCTTTATGCAACTAAAGACTGAAAAAAACATTTCTAGATACTTGAGATGAGCCCAAACCAAAGTCCAAGATCCAAAGTCCTCTGAACTTTTGTTTGGATCTGAATTTTACAGTTGCCCCTATGCCAATAATGGGCTCTTCCAAATCCCCAGATTTACATAGCCCCTAACTCTGAGCTAATTCATACTCAGTTCTGAACTTTGCAAAACAGGCCCATCCTCAGCAGGATCGAGTAAAGGGAGTAGCCTCTTAAAAGTTCACTGGTTCCACTATATTGCTTTTGGTCTGATATATCTGTAAATTATCTGCTAAAGCGCAGAGACAAGTGAAAAACGGAATTTGCTCTAAATGGGACAGGAAAATGTGAATAATAGGAAAATGTTTCCAAATCATAGGCAAACTTGGTTAAGTCTATTGCGTAGCTAGATGATTAGAAAGCTTGCTGGCAAATTACAAAACTGAAAGCTTGACTCCTTGCTTGGTGTCATCAACAGAAGTTCCGCTGAGAAGCAGAAAGAGTCATCTGTCTTCCCAGTGTCATTGAGCCTTCTCGCCCAGCTGGGAGCAGGCAGCCTACATTGTTAGGAATCTCCAATTATCTAAGATGAATATATGTCCCCCCAAGGAGATGTGCATTTCTTTTCTTCTTAACAACTCACTTGGAACGCATGAAGGAGCCCGCCCACTCCATTTTCCTGTCTTCAGACAGGTCCTCCTGCTGCTTCCCAAGCGGCGGTAGAAGGGAGAAATGCAGTCATACTGAAGCTGAGTGTGCAAATGCTGGTACCCTGGAGGCAGATCTCCAAAGGGCAGGGCTGGCTTCTTGGTTGGATATATTTCGAGCTTCTGTTTACTGAATGCAGAAGAGTAGAGTTGATGCAAAGGTGTCTCCCTGTTTCACCACACAAGAAACACGGGGAAATAATAATATGACAAAAAAGATCATGATCATTGCTTTATCACCAGCCGTGCTAACTACCATTTAAAACACAAGGGCTTTGCTTATTTGCTGGAAGCACAAGGTAAAAACCTCTCCAACACAGGTTAGCAGAATTCCCATTTGCAGCTCAACCTTTTTATAGATGGGTTTGTTTTTGTTTTTGTTTTTGTTAGTTTACTTTTTCTGGAATGTCTCCGGTCACATAGGAATATTTTGTGGATGATAGTTCATGTTATCACCATTTGCAAAAGACATGTGATGCTGCATTTTTAAATGGAAAAATTATACTAGAATTGGGTGTCGCTATAATTAATTTTCACTAGAGAGGAGTTTAGACTCATTCTTTTTCTCTAGTGCATTATAAGAGGCAATATTGGGAAAAGATTCAGACTAAACCATGTTGATAAAGTAGCTTGATTTTGCAATTAACAGAGATAATTACCATACCAGAGAGAATACATAATTGCACCAATCACTACATTTTAGTTTAGGAATTGCACTGATGTGATGAAATATGGGATCTATTTTTAAAGTTTAAATGTGCTCTCAAAATGAAATTAATCATTCTGAATGTGTATTATGAACTTTACAAAGCTAATATTTTGAATTCTTCATTCATGAGAATTACATGCTCTTTGTGAGAAAGCACTTGGAAGTACATGAAGGTCTGATTGCTTGTGGGGAAACCTACTGAAATCTGCAAAAATGGACAGGAAATTAGTTTCCTGTGAGATTCCTGCTACCTGTTGCAGTCAGTCAAGCCAGAAATGCCTGGGGGATAGATTTTTCTCATGATACTTAAGCATATATCCCTTATGGTCCTAGAGAGACAGATTGTTTTATGTATGTGGATTACATGTGGCACTCCTCAAAGCCAAGATACTAAGGCTGAGAGCAGTGGCAGTAAAGTCAATTTCTTTTCTTCAAACGAGAAGAAGTCTGAATAGGAAGGATGATCCAGTTGATAGGGCACTAGGTTAAGATTTCTGACACCTATGTTCAGTTCCCTATTCAGCTGCCAACTTTCTGTGTAACAGCAGATAAATCACTTTCTCTGCTTCAGTTCCCCATCTGTACAAATGAGGATAATACTTTCCTACTGCATGGGGAGACAAATTCAATTAATGAGTGTGAGATGCCCAGATACTATGGTGATAAGGGCCAGATATGTTTCTTGGTGGCATGTGTAGTAAGCAGTGTGAATCTTTTAGAAGTGTGTGTGTGTGTGCGAGGGAGACTGAAGATATTGATAATGTTTGCTCTGCCTCTAAAAACATACAAGATCAGCACTGCAGAGTGGCACAAAACCAAAAAATAATGACAATTATAAAACAGTTACTCTGAACATGGCAGAATCCCCAGACAAATTTGGGTTGGGTTCTTTTTGAGAAATGAGTAAAAGTTCAGGGCAGGCTCTGATTTTTTTCTGATCAAGCTTTCCCATCCCTATCCAGCCCAACTTCCTACCACATCATGTAGCATCTCTTTGAGTGATGGTGCCTACTGCAATAGGCCACCCTAGGATCCCTTCCCCCTTCACCTCCAGTTTCTTCAGTAAAACCCCCCAGTCCCAAGTTGCAAAACACCATCACTAGCCCCAAGGAGTCTCTGGGGAATCCCTGTTAGCTGTTACAAAGCTCACAACCCTAATTCTGGCTGCATCTCGTAGGGGGAATAAACTACAAATGTTCTTAAAATTGAGGCATTACAATCTCACCTTGACTGAAACTGCATTGGAAGCACTTTCTGTCTCACCAGGTCAGAGATCTTTGGCTCTCTGCAGGCTAGAAAAAATACAATGTTGCACAATCCTTTTCCATGTTCAGAGCTCAAATATTATGGTTCAGATACCTGTCCACCTTTCCTGCCACTAGCAACAATGGACTGGATTAAGAGAAGAAGCAATAAGTAGATATAGTATTATTCATTAAAATATATGCAGTAACACCCCTGTTGTTGGCCCTGTTATAGAGAGAGCTGATTATTATGTTACTGTATGTTTCTCTAAACAAATGCTCACTGTTGGAATGATAATTTGTTTTGTCTCAGATATATACATGGCAAGGATTTGTAAACCTGTTAAACCTGCCTAGATAGACAGATAGATAGATAGATAAAGCTGGGATCCTCAGCTAGTCTCTTGTGGTATATTACATTCCCAGTACATTGAAAAGAGTTGAGCTTGAGCTTTCTCTCAATCTCTCTCAGGCCTGGTCTACACTACGCGTTTAAATCGACTTAAGGAGCGTTAAATCGATTTAACGCTGTACCCGTCCACACTACAACGCCCTTTATATCACTATAAAGGGCTCTTTAAATCGATTTCTGTACTCCACCCCGACGAGAGGAGTAGCGCTAAATTCGATATTAACATATCGGATTACGGTTAGTGTGGACGGA
>NC_133772.1:70754268-70764324 GCF_003597395.2 Chelonoidis abingdonii
AAAGAGAGAGATGTACTGAGGACTCCAGCTATCCACAGTCCACAGCAGTCTCGTGAAGTATTTGCGATTCCTGCTGGCCCATGTCTGTAGGTTTCCAAACACAGTGTCTGGCGTGGTTCAGGGAACAGTCCATGATATTATTTCCCCCCCCCCCCCCCACGTGAAGAAAAGGGAAAGAATTCCTATTTCTTGACTACTTCAGTGTCACTCTGTATGTGTTATGACTGATGCCTGCTGTAGACATTCGTATTTGCTTGCAGTCAGTGTTAAGAAGTTCATATCTCGCGTCCTTCTTCTCCCTCTCCCCTACCCTCGGTGGTTCAGGATCGGTGGAATAGGACTAGTACGCCTTCTAAATGAATATTTCTAACATGTTGACACGAGGGTCCTTAACATTGCTTGTTAACTCCCAGTAGATAGACAGTGAACTTGGCTAATAACCTAGGCCTTCATCATAGCAACTGGGGGCTTCATAGCCCCCTCCTTTTCTCGTGTGTATTGAGGAAAAGATTCTGTACTTGCCTGGACTTGTCATAGTTCAGCGTCTAGCATGCTGGATCCTCTCTTCCCGCTCACCGTGCTTATTATGTCTGCTGGACTTATCATTTGGCGCGCGTGAGAGGCTCCTCCCCCTCATTAATGTCATTAACACCAGTGTTTCATTATCTCTCAGTCTTTATTACTTCATGACCATAATGGGCAGGACACGTGCTCTTTTCTACGGTAGCTGCAGGATTGGTTGGGAGTGAGAGGAAGTCAATGGTGGGGTTGTGTGTCAGGGCATCCCCCGCTGTGATACTGACATTACATCGGAGCAGCTTTGTGCCTCTGATTACACTGGTTCTTTCTAATTTAGCATGCTGCCCTTATGCTAGACCAGGTACTGACTCTAATTTTAGAAACCATAAGGAGGGGATATGACTCAGTCCAAGTGAGTCAATCTTTTGTTTTGCGGTGCCGCCCTAGTTGCTCGGCCAATTTCAGTCCAGGGGCACTTCATTTTGATATGCACCTTAGTTCGCAGAGAAAGGAGAGAGAGACTGTCATCTCATTTGCCAGTTTCTCTTCGGCATAGAGAAGGACCAGATAAGGGCCATCTCTGCTATCATTGCAAAGCAAGTGAAATGCTGCGTGTGTAGTGCTGGAAGTAATCGTGCCTCTGGCTCTCGCGGCAAATGGTTCCAGTAACATTCATATTGTGTGGGTAAAATAAAATAGCTGATGCCCATGGTTGCCATGCTAGGGTCTGCAGGTGCAATCTCAGGGGAAAATCAGCGTGAAATTGGATGTCAGCCTGATGTTTCCCAGAGGAAGAATGCTGACGACAATTTAACTGCAGAACCACCCGCGACATAATGATCACGCTGCAGAATAAGGGGCGGGGGGACTGCAAGGAACTTGGGAGGTATGGAGAGAGCTACCTCACAAGCAACGTCTTCTATTGAATATTTCATTGTTAGCCTCGGTACCATGGACGCACAACACTGAATTACTGTGCCTAGTGTGGCCGCATGAAATCGAATTTATAATATCAGTTTTATAAAACTGATTTTAGCTAATTCAATATTATCCCGTAGTGTAGACGTGGCCTCAAACTCTTTTCAATGTCTACCAAGAATGTGATATACTACAAGAGACTAGTTGAGGATCCCAGTTTTTTCTCTGCCCCTAAAAATACTTTTTCTGTTGCTCTATCTATATCTATCTATCTATCTATCTCATTTTCCAGGCACCCATCCTTGTAATATCTGAGTTTCTTCTGCCTTAGGCAGGTATAATAGTTTTAGCCAGAGAGAGAAATGACCACCAGTGCTTTTGCAGAGCAATAATTAAAAGACCACACCTGATTATTTGCAATCTGAGTGAACTTTTGTTAAATTGAATATAAATATATAATCACCATCTGCCTAGGCATACATGGATAATCCAGATGTTTGGGCACCTGGCATGAAAATAGTAGGATATTACAGATAGCTGCCAACCTGTCAGCTCATACACCCTTCTGGGAGAGGGGCCTAATTCGAACAAACATAACAAGTTGACTCAAATTTGCCTAAGATAACAGAAGGGGGAATCCCAGGACTTTAAATTATGTATATTATAATTATTTGGGGGTGGGGGGCATAGATATTTGATGGGTCCTTAATAATTCAGCTGATTGTGCCAAGATCTCTTTCCCTCCAGTAAAGTGGATGGACTGTGGGATTTCTGTTGGATGTGGTTCATCTATATGTTTGAGAAGTCATACACTGTGGCATTCTACAATATTAAGTTGCATTTTTGATTAATAACACATGTCAAATCTTGGGTAATTGTTAACATCAATCAAAAGGGTTAGAGGTAAAAGGTACTTTCTATCAATGGAACACTTAACACAATGTGCAGTGAGGGTATTTAAACCTTAAAATACAGAATAAAACCCCAAAAGGATAAATAATTGTTCTTATAATATTTCATTTTGTTTAACAAAAATCTGTTAATATGTATTACAAAATTCTCTCTCTAGGGGGAAAAGTTTAGACAGTTCCCAACACAAATTCCTTCCTCTTGTTGTGGTTCCCATCACGTCTATTAGACCCTGAATCAGCAGAGCACTTAAACATGTGCTTAAGTGCTTTGCTGAATGCAGATGGATTGCTGAACCAAGTCTTCAAAGGCTGCAGACTGTAAGCCTGATCTTGCAAACCCTTACTATTGTAAGGAGTCCTCTTGACTAAGTCTGATTGCAAACTGGACTTGTGACAGCAAGGCTAATAATTCCTTATACACAATAGAGCTTTCTTCATTTTCCAGTTCCTCGGTGGTCTTCTTTGATTCACTGACCCTGCCCATATCTGATCCCAATATGAGAGTACGGAAAACAAAGGTATTGGGGGAAATGAGATACATTTCTATACTTTCTTAAAGGAAGAAACTTCTGCTGGAATCACTAGCATCTTCCCTGGCTGAGCTCAGCAGCCAGAGAAAGTTGGCAGACTATCAGCTTCAGTATCGGGTGCCAATCTGATTGAGCCATTTCACACACTTTTATTGAAGGCATTTAGAAAACAGATAGTTTAACCAGAAAATAATATACAAAACAAACTCCAAGTAAAACATATCAGTTTTTATGAGCTGTAGCAAAGAGACAAAAACTACCTTTTATGCAGATTGGTTGTTTCCCTGACCATTCTCCATTGTCTTGGCAGGTCCTCTGCTCATTACCACTAAGAACATATGAGTTGTTACAAAAGAAAGCAATGACTGTGCCGATTTTTGCATAGCGGCCGGTCATTAGCCCAGTGTCTTCCACCACTCTTCTATACCCATTGAATGGGCCACCAGGGTCTGAGCAGTTTTTTTCTTGTAGAACTAACAAGAAAAAAAAGTAAACATTTTCCACAGAAAATTAATTATGAGCCCCTGATCATTTGACATTTCATGCAGACAGTGCTACACAAATTATACTTAATTTACAATTATTTTTTTAAACTAAATGTGATGCCAGAACTAGTCAGCAACAAATATTAAAGGGACAATGTCAATGTAGAAGTCTTACCCTAGGCTAATAGCCATACTGCTAACAGCGCTGTAGGTTTTTTAAAAGCTGAAAGGCTCTAAACTGAAAACAGTTTTAAAAATCTAATTTAGGCCTCAGTCCTATAAAACCTTAGGCATAAGCTTAACTTTACACAATGAGTTGTTCCATTGGCCTCTACAGGACTACTTACAGTGCATAAAATTAAGAATATACATAAAACATTGCAGGATCGGGGTCTTTTGCACCATTTTTCCTATTTTATTTACTTTCCACATTTCACTAGGTTTGGATAATGAAACTAGATTACTTAGGTTCACTTTTGTTTATATTCAGTTTCTTTTCTTTTCTCTCTCTTTTTCTTTTAGCATTAACATAGCGATCTTAATGCAGGGAAGTGCTGAAATATAAAGAACACTGATTTTCTCTGAAATAAAGAACAAATATGAAAACGTTCTTATTCACATTAGGTTCTATCTATAAAAAACTTTTTTTTCTTTTCTTCCTCAATCCCCTTTCCATTTTTCTTTTCCCTTTATTTGTTTTGTTTTTCTCCTACTCTTCACTGCTTTTTTGTGGCTTACAACTAGTTGAAAATGTTCCTTACAGTGATATTTCCCCCCACTCTTTTATTTTTTTCAGCATTCTGTTGTTTGTGTTACCCATTTAGAAGCTCTGTAATAAAAATATTTCCCATTAATATTGTCCATTGGCAATCATTGACCTTTTTCCCCCTGCTTTTCTTATGAGGCTGAAATTAATGTGTATTTTTTGCATCATAGATAGGGTCAATGCAATTACTATCTGTTTTCCTGAACTGGGCATAAGTCTTCATTTTGCCAGATACTTTCTGACTCAACAAAGCATTTAACCATATGACTAGCCTTAATCACATGCTTAAATCCATCCCTATTTTGCACAGTGCTTAAGCATGTTCTTTTTATATTAACTTAAATGTGACTTAAGCATGTGATTAAAGTTAAGCATATGCCTGAGTGCCATGCTGAATAGAGATGGACTTGATCACCTGCTTAAAGTTAGGCACATGCATAAGTGCTTTGCTGAATCAGGACCATATTGAAGAGGCAGGAAGAGGTGAAGCTGAGCTCCCTGATGCTCAGGAGAGGGAGAGGAAGGAAGCTCTATGCCTGCTTTTAGTTTAGTTCCATCATTCTCCCCCTTGTTTTACTCCTGTTCACATATTAATTTCATTGCCTTCACAAGACCTTGTGGCTGGTACATTGCTAGTGGTCATGACTCACAATACCACTCCCATCACCATGTGATCTCACAGAAAGTCACAGAAATGGAGATGGGGAATTAAGATACCTGATGTGCCTATCTGTAGTTACCCTACAAATACTTGATCTGCCTACAGGCACTGACTCAGGCTGCCATCTGGCCTGTCATTCTGGACAGGAGGAAACCACACCACGTCAGTCTATCCCTGTTGAGTAATGCAAAGAAATCACACCAAGGAGCCCCTTTTTGTACTCTATTTTCCATAGTAGCATCCAGCATGTTTGCACCAAGTGGCTAGTAAAGCCCTTGTATTTCAGAAGTCCCTGAACTTCTCTGCACCAAGTAAGCTAACTGCCTCCACTTGAAAAGGGCCCTCTCCTATATGACCCTGCACATCACTGACTTTGTGACAGCACTATCATTCCTGTGGTGTCAGACTGTGACATAAGTTAAGTATAGGGCTATGACTTATCTGACAGATTAAACAGAAGGAGAAGCCAGTTGGGAAGAACACACTTCTTACAACATAGATAGCTTTAATAATAGACAAGGCTAGAGGCAGACCAAGTTATAGACTAAAGAGGTGCAGCCAATGTCATCATAATGTTAGGGACACTGTCATAGACCCAACTCCAAAACATTTTATTTCAGTTGGACAATTTCTATTCATCCCAAAGGATGTCCTTAATTGTGCTTGCTGACCTCCAAGAGCTCTTATTAAGGAGTTCCCAAATATTCCTCAGAATATTTTGCATTGTTTGCCTTAGCATCTTTTTGAAAGCCCTACTCCAAGCAGCACAAAGGATTCTGGAATCTGGGAACAAAAGCTTTCCAGTGGGAAACAACTGAAACAGAAGCATCTTTCTGGAAGAAGAAATATATATATGACACTGTTTGGCCAGAGGGGTGGAAAAGAAAGATTTGGATCTTCAATGGCAAATCTAAGGTTTGCCTTCATACTAGCAAGGCAACGTTAACTAAAAGTACTTTTCTTTTTCTAGCACAACTGTCGTGTTGCTATGTTACTCTGTTCTCCCCACAATACGCCACTTAATCACTGCCACAGAGTGCAACAAACCTCTTCAGAAGAAACATCAGATGCACAGTAGTGCTGGAAATAGCTATTCATTAATGCACAAGACACATTGTCCTCTTTTGTATTTCAGGTTCTAGAAATTGTGCAATCATAGTCCAAGCCCAGCAGTCTTTGCTTAGGCATAGATGAAACCATGGGAACTTTGCTTGAGTAAGGATTGCAGGCCTGGGCACCAAGATAGTAAATTAATATCCACTATAGTGTCTTAAAAATACAGAAATGAAAGAATATTGTGTTAAATCATGAATATGCCCAATTCCAAGTGAAATTTTGACATTCCAATATTTAAATCCCAATAGCTTGTTTTAATGACAATACAATGGATTAGGCATGATAAGAATCAAAACTTAAAGCAACCTTACCACATTCAGGATGATGTGTTGACCAACTCCCATCAAGCTGACAGTAGGCAACACGGCTGCCTTTTAAGTTGTAACCTGCGTTGCACTTGAAGTAAACCTGGGCCCCGTATTTAAAGTCATCTCCTTCCATAATACCATGAGCAGGAGCACCTGGAGTCCTACACATCACCACTGACAGTTCAGATATTTCAAAAAAATCCACTTTATTACAAAAACAGGATTGTGTTAGGAAGATTCTTTATGTAGAACATTAAAAAAATAGCTTAAAATGGGCACAGGAATCAAAATTACAAGACCAGATACATGCAAGTTCTTTAAAAAATTCAGTGATCCTGATCCTACACACGCTTATGCACATGCTTAACTTTCAGCACGAGTGGTACCATTCAGTTCAATGGGATTACTCATGAGTGCTAAGGTAAACACACGCCTGAGTGTTTGCAGGACTGGGGCCTTAATTTGCTGAAACTGTCCCTTTTTGAAGCTCCCTCCATCTCAGTAGGAGTTTTAAATGAAGTACTCTGTCGGTCAACAGAGAAATACTAGATATAATTTAGAACCTGGAAACCTCAGTTTTGAAATTCTTTAAAATTCTTGTTTCAGCTTTCACATACTCTTTAATATTTCTCACTCACATCTAAAAGCATGTACAGCTGTGTTTTGTGGGGCCCCAACAACGACCGTTAAAAATGGACCTTGTCATTTAGCATAATGTAATATTTACCATTTCCATAGTATTTTCTGTATTGGGATATACTGAAAAATCCCAATAAATATAACTATTGCAGATAGTAAATGTTCAAGTCACAGCACCCTTTGTACACTGGTTGGCTGGGTAGCTTAATTACACCGAGGAAGAATGTCTCTAAGGGCATAATAGAGAGCACAAGATTCAGTGTCTCTCTCTTTCTGTGTATCTTGGGTCCTATTCCACAATTCGTTGAGAACAGATGCACCATTGAAGTCAATTGGGCTCCACGCAGGTGTAGCCCTGCAGGATTAAGGTTTTACCTGTTTCAGTGGTGCCTGTTATCTTGTTATATAAGAGCAGTTGTGCCCAGAGAAGATGATAGTCTCAGTGCAGATGGATGCCAGATATATCTTTCCTGTTTCACACTTCCTTCATAGGATTATGAATTTTTCTTCTACTATGTTACTATTTCATTAACTGGAAGTGTAAAGAATATTGTTACTTATTAACTGATGGTCAAATCCTGTTCCTATCAATGTCAATGGCAAAGCCTCTCAGCGTCCAATCCTGTAATCCTTACTCATGAGACATGCGAGTAGACTCACTGAAGTCTATGCAACTACTCACATAAATAAGGACTATTTATGGGAGTGAGTTTTGCAAGACCAGGTCTGAATGTCATACCATTCACAAGCATCACGGGTCCATAGAATTCTCACCATTTTGAGAAATATTACACACTTCAAGCAATCATTTGGCAACGTGGCTCTGTGAGCCTTGGGAGAGAAAACCATTGGACATTTAGTAACTAGAAAAGATACCAAATCCAAACACTCCCAAACTTGGGGGGTTCAGAGTTTAGACTTGGATACATCCGTATCCAGAATACTCCAAATGATAATGCTAAAAATTGACCAAAGAATCTTTTATACAGTTATGGTTCTAGTTGATAGCTTTACATATGTAAAGGAAAGAGAGCAGAGGGGAAATGTAATCATCATACTGTTCAAGCATTTTTTCTAGGTATTTTAAAATCTCTAAACATATTTTGCCTGCCCAGGTGTAGTCTCTCCATTCTCAGTCACTCTTCATATCTTTCTCGGAATGCTAATTTATTCCATCGTGCTCCTAATTTTCCTCTCTAAATATAAAGTCACAACAGACTTGTCAACTGCCATACATTAAAAAAAGAAGGAAAGCACTATAAATATCTGTGAAACACACTCAGAATTAATCTTCTTCTCCCATATAGGGCTTTCTGCATCTCAGTAGTCCTAACCAATATCCCATATCAGCTCTACAGTATATTTCAACCAGTTTAAATTGTGCTTCCCAATCTTTGGGATCCATTCTGATAGAATCTTTGTCCAGCTACTATAACTTTTTCTGGGAGAATATCACAGACTCAGGGTATCTTTCTTGCTTGATATCCTACATGATGACCTTCAGTTTCTAGTCCTGTCCATTATATTGGTTTCCAGACTGGTGACCTTCTTAGCTTTGTCCATCTCAAGGTTTTCTTTAACAGTTCAGTTCCATTATCTTGGTACAACACCCAATATCAAAATTATGAGCTAAATTGCATTTAAATTATGGGCTAATTTAATAAAGACACTGTCACCAAGAGGAATGAGCACACAGTTGGAAAGCCTGTGTTCTAATCCTCACTGGTCAACAGACTCATGGTGGGGTCTTGGTAAGTTACTTTGCTTTCTATATCCCCCAGATGAGGATATAAAACTACCTACCTCACAGAAATGGTGTGAGGATTAGCTAATATCTCCACAGTGCTTTCATCATATAATGGCTAAGTATTATAAATAAAGACATTCCCTTTGTTACCTATATTTTTACCTGCTGTGTGTCTGTTCCCTTCTGACATAACAGTCTTTCAAACATTTATCTCACTTCTGTCCTGTTCTTCCACCTTTGCCACTGTAAGCGCAGAATTAGTCAATTATTTTGTTTTCTCCTTGGATCATTTTGTACGTTAGTTTTTGCTCTCATCAAAACTAATCAGATTTTATACCACAGTACATTCATCAGATTGTGCTATTGTAGCTGAGTCCTGCATTGTCTTCTATAATAACTGGACTGGCAGTCGTAATAAAGTTACCCTTATAGCATCCTTTACCCTTTTGAGTTTCTCTTCTCTGTTTTGTTCCTTTCAGCTTCTCTTCCTTTTCATCCTTATCCCCTACTGTATTTTAAACAGCTCCATTGAACCCTTATCCTTTTCACCTCATGGCCACTTTTTGCAATGAAATCTCCACGGATGATCCTGAAAGAAATCCTAGCACCTTGTGTGCTTCATATAATTCTTTCCTTTCATCATCTGGATGGCTGCCTGTTAGGTGCATGAACCTGACTGATTCTCATCTTCCTCAGATTGTGTAGTGCATGCAATAGAATTTTAGGATGGTCTTCTTTGTCTGAGATATTTTGTTAAATCCTTTCAACATTCTCAGCTCCTTTCAGGATACACCCAACCGCTACCCTCCCCACCCCCCCAATGGTCTGTGAAGCTATTTCTCAAAAGTTTAAAATATAATAGTGACTACTTTGTGAAAGCAGATGTCATTTATACCTAACTCTGTGCCATGCAATCCAGCAAAACGTCCAGCCATCTGCACCTGGTTCTATTTATAATTCTCTTTAGCGAATGACTTCTGTTGGAGATCTGGTTTTAAGTCAAACTCTCACTCTGAAGCAAGATGAGCCTGAACCGGCCAGCTGCTGAGGATCAGGTCCTCTCTCTGAAATAAGTGATTTCTATTGTCCTGTGATTCTAGCTTTACATCTTTGGGGATTCTTAAGTAATTATGGATTTCACATGTTGATCAGATGTAGCGTTAGATGGCTATAGTGGGCCAGAAAAAGGAAAAACCTGTCTTGATAAACTATAGGAGGAGGACTTTCTCTCTGAGTCAAGCACAGGCATCAGTGGCTCTTATCCTACTTCTAAGACTAAGGGAGCAACTTGGTGTCAATGGAATGTCCCTTGTTCTGTCATATACCCTGGCACTCACTGCCAGCTTTTCAGATTATAACATCTCCTCCCACATATCAGAGGGGTAGCCGTGTTAGTCTGGATCTGTAAAAGCAGCAAAGAATCCTGTGGCACCTTATAGACTAACAGACGTTTTGG
>NC_133772.1:70764699-70885677 GCF_003597395.2 Chelonoidis abingdonii
TATCCTTTTCCGTAGTGACTGTCCAGTTTGGCCGATGTACATAGCAGAGGGGCATTGCTGGCATATGATGGCGTATATTACATTGGTGGACGTGCAGGTGAATGAACCGGTGATAGTGTTCACCAGTAACCAGATCAGCCACCCCATCATTGGTTCATTCACCTGCACGTCCACCAATGTAATATAAGCCATCATATGCCAGCATGTCAGCATGCACCCAGCCTGACTTATGTAGCTTGTGAGAGCTGAAAGGGTAAAAGCACAAAGAGGGATGGCTACAGGCCTTTCTAGCAGAAATGCTGACACAGCTGGGACTGCACTGTTGTTAAAGAGATGCTCTAACAAAAAAAAAATCAGATGTCTCAATTGCTTCTGTAACATATTCATGGACTCTGTAATAAAACTTAATAGCACCCTCCTTTGTCTCCTACTGATACATCCTGGAAAAGGAAAAACATATCTGTCTCGTGAAATATATTAAAATTGTTCCCTGTTCGACAGATTTTTTTTTTGCATTAAAAAAAAACTAGAATAAACGAACAAATGTTTTTAAAGTCAGATGTTCCATTATAAATAATACAGTGCAGATTCCTCTTCCTTTTTCAATTGCTTTTGGGAGACATTCCTCAGTTCTGAATCATCTGTCATTTAGAATGGTTTTCATGCTCATAATCTGCAATGGGAGAAACTGGATCAACTGCACTTTTTCTCCCTTCAGTATCCTTCAACTCCCTGCTGGAAGTGCCATTTGTTCTTGTCCCATGGCCTCATTGTTGTTCAAACAAATGCCACTTTTCTGCTCTCCCACCCAGTTCTCCATATATATATAACATAATACACCATATCTAAATAATGCATCTCTTATTCAATAATAGATTGAATGCCCAGATGATACCTGATTTATCATCACTAGTCCTAATGCAAGGTTTGCATTTCCAGTCCATCCTCCTAAAATCTGACACATAGGGCCTAGAAATGTTTTTTGTTTGTTTGTTTTAAATTGCTTGTGTAGGCTTTTTAATGCTGCTGCTGCTAAAGAAGTTGATCTGGTCACATAGTCCCAAGTCAGAGACTTGCTTCCAGTCTGACCTTTGTTCTAATGTGTATAACACGTAGTGCCTATTCAACTGCTTTCAGGGAAGGTCTTTCTATTAACTTGCAGTATTACTTTTGCATAAGGTGTGTTCATAGGTGGCGAGTTATATGGGCTCGAGTTATATGCCCTGCTCCAGCAATATTTGGAGCTGGGTCTCTCCCCCAGCCCTGCCTGGTAGGGGCTCCGGCCCTGGCCCTGGCGGGTCTCCCCCCATCTCCCCGCCCTGCCGCGTCCCTGCCTGGAGCTGGTCCCAGCTTCCGCCTTCCACCCTTCCCCCTGCGTCCCCCCTCCGCCGCCGCGTCCCTGCCTGCTCGCAGATCGGCTCCCAGCAGGGCTGCTGTCTGCTGCCTGCTGCCCCAGGGTCCTAGTGCCTGCTATCCGCTAATGGCAAGGCAGGCTGCCCTTACCCTGCTCTTCTGCCCTAGCCCTGAGCCTCTCCAACGCCCCAAACTCTCATCCTCAGCCCCAACCCTCATGCCCCTGCACCGTGATCCTCTGCCCCAGCCAGATCGCTCATCCCCCTGCACCCTGATCCTCTGCCTCAGTCAGAGCCCTCATCCCCCTGCACCCTAATCCTCATCCCCAGCCAGATCGCTCATCCCCCTGCACCCTAATCCTCTGCCCCAGCCAGAGCCCTCATCCCCCCACACCCTGAGCCTCTGTCCCAGCTCTGAGCCCCCCTGCATCATGAAACCCTCATCCTCAGCCCCAACCCTCATTCCCCTGCAGCCTGATCCTCTGCTCCAGCGTGCACCACCTCCCCCTTCCTACACCCCCCCCAGCTGAGCCTGCACACAAACTCCATCCCAAAGCCTGCAGCCCTCACCCCCTACTGCACACCCACTCCATGCCCCAGCCCGGAGCCTGCACCCAGCACCCAAACTCCTTCCCAAAGCCTTCACCCCTCCTGCACCCTAATCTCCAGCCCAGGACCTGCACCCCAGACCTCCCCCCGAAACCTTGCCCAGAGCCTTAGGCAGGTGGAGGCGGAGTTGGGGGGGGCAGAGTTGGGGGGGCAGGTTCTGGGCACCACCAAAATTTCTACAAACTTGCCTCCCATGGGTGTGTTGGCAATCTCAGCTGAGAAGCCAAGGATTGAACTGAATGAGCCGCAGAGACTGAGCTCTCTTCTCAGCCCTGCTAAGTGCACTCCCTTAGGTCAAGACTGATGAGGTGCCTTGGCAGTAGGGAGTATGGAGGGGAAGCTGCTTCTTCTTCTGATGTATTTGTTCTGTAGCTGAAGAGAGGCTTACAGACTCCACCTGGAACATTGTTTGTTAGTGTCATATTGAATGAAGTTCATATACAGGAGTTAGAAGAGATGTGCACATGGATCTGGCAGGAAACCAGAATTCCCATTCCACAAGAAATTCCGAAATTAAAAAAAAAAATCGTTCTGAAATGCAATGAAACACTGGTTGTTGTTTTTTAAAATTTCCCACCATATGGGAATTCTGAAATTTCATTTGGATCCTTTTGAAATGTTTCTGAAGCTTCCTGAACTGCACAGAGCTCTGGCAGACCACTGGGTGGAGAGTCAGTCAGCTCAGGGAGCCTGGGAATTTGAAAGGGCTGGCTCTGGGGCAATCCACTGGACAGGCTGCTCCGGGAGCCTGGGAGGCCAGGCTAACTAGTGCCCTTCCAGGCAGGCTAGTGAGGAGTGAGGGAGCCATGGATCTGAGAACCATTTTCCAATTGAAAATAAAAAATTTCCTGCAAAACTGGGAAAATTTCAAATTTGCTGAAAGTGAATTTCCTGTCAGAAAATCATTCCAATGGAAAATTCCCACCCAGCTCTACCTGCATGAACTTCATGCAGCTTAATGCCTTTTACAGATACAGAGGCCCTGCATGCCTCCAACCCCCCTGAAATAAAGAGTGTTAAATCAAAATAGGTTTGAATTTTGCCTTTGAGGGATCTCATTTGATCACCTTTTATTTTTTCTGTTCCAATTTTTCTTTTGAGGGCAAGATTATTAAAATAACTGCCTGAAGAGAGTTAGTTAGAATAATAATATTTACCTCTAATCATCCATATATCTCAAAGACCTTTATAAAAATGCATAGCTATCATCATCCCCATTTTGTTGTTGGGGAAACCGAGGCACAGAGTGATTAAATGACTTGCCCAAAGTCAGCCAGTCAGTTGGTGACAGAGTTAGGAACAGAAACCAAGTTTCCTCATATCTTTATCCACCAGACCATGCTGCTTCCTCTGACGCTGCAGTAGCTTGGGACACTCCCTCTCTCAGAAAAATGAGAAACTTGATTCAATATAAAATAAATGTATCTTCACTTCAATCTCTCTGCTAGTCACAACTGCTACTGTTGCAGACTAGCTCTTCCAGGTGATACCTCTCTGCAGGCACAGATGATCCAGCACCCCAGATTGATTAGCACATGCTTCGACAGTGCCTCCACTGGTCTGCTCAGCAGCTATCCTAGAGCACTGGAATGCACATCACAAAGCCCCATAATTAACTACATTTTCAGATCTGATCCTTATGGTATTTATCGTCATCTATAGTTTTCATAGAACTTGTTCTCTACTCTTGCTCATTGGGTTCTGAAACTCCATGTGAACAACAAACTTCTGATAATATTTATTCCAATCACATTTATTCCTTCTCTCCCTAATCTACACTCACCCCTCTCCCCCCCTCCTCACCTCCCCCCATAAGTTCCTGGCTCTTGTTGGTGGGGAGGACTTAAGTGGCCTTCCTGAGTGATAATCATTGTGTGACTGGATAAAACAGCCAGGAAAGGATTGAGGGCTACCTGCCTGTCACATGATCTGGTAGGGATTTAAAAGAGGGTATAAAGCAACAAAGAGTCCCGTGGCACTTTATAGACTAACAGAAGTCTTGGAGCATGAGCTTTTGTGGGTGAATACCCACTTTGTCAGATGCATGGGAGAGCCTGTCATCTATCTGCAGCTGAGGCAGAGAAGGGGAAAGAGTTTCTGTAGGCTGCAGTACATACTGATCAAGAGAATTGCTTTGTTTGGTTCTACTCATGAGTTTTTGTGTTTGCTCAATGCATTGTGTCTTGAAGCAAGGGCCTGCTGAAAGCTGAATTGCTTTGGAGGATATTATCCGTCCTCTCAACGGGTGGTTGTGTGTGTGCATATGCTATATGTTTGTGTGTTTGGTGCTGTACAGAGAAGGAGGGGGAGGCCAGAGGACCAGGCCAGGTCTGAGACTGCCCCGAAGGAGGGGGTGATGATGACCAGGGCCCAAAAGAGGGGATTGTCAGGGCAGGGAGGTGTCAGACAAACCTGGGATCCCATCGGGGAGCTGGAAGGGCTACCGTGGGAACCCAAACTATGGAGGAAGGGAGCTGGCTGCGTCTTGCACTGGAGAGCATGCGCAAGGAGAGAGACTCTCTGGGGGGCCAGCTGAGAGGAATGCTGGGGAGACAGGACACACGCACACACGTGGGATCTTAAGGGGGAGGGTGTGTAGTGGGACAGCTCTCCCCACTCCAGTGGAAAAAGGGTTAAAGTCAGCCCTGGGAGAAGGTTGTGACTGAGAGCTGCTGGGGCTGATTGGGGAAGCGCTGCAGCTGGGCCATGCCCCAATCAGGCCACAGCTGGCCTGTATTGAGCCAGAGGCCCAGAAGTCTCTCTCCAGGCTGGGAGAGTGCAGGGGCTGGCTGCCTACAGAAAGGGTACTGGGAGTGATAGGGTGAGCAGATGTCCTGATTTTATAGGGACAGTCCCAATATTTGGGGCTTTTTTTTTATATAGCTACCTATTATGCTGCCCCACCCCATCCCCTGTCCCGATTTTTCACACTTGATATCTGGTCACCCTAGGGAGTGAAGCAGGCCAGGGGAGAGCCAGAGGACCAGGGGAGCTCCAGGCTGGCAACCCCCCAGGCTGCAGGGCCTGGTCCTAGGCCCATAGAGGTAGTAGGAGGCAAAGGAAGACAGCGGGTCTGAACCCCCTTGCCTATGATGAGTGGTTTTTACACTGCAGTCTGCCCCAGGAAGTGGGGGCTAGATGGTGACCGGTGGTAGCCCAGACTGAGGCAAGATGAGGATTAGAGGGTTGGGGGGTTCCCAGAGAGGGGAGACCCATAGAGACTGGTGGGGTATTGCCAGGGGGCAGCCCCAGGATAAAGGGGCACCGGGATGTGGAAGGGACACGGGGCCAGCTACAAGCAGGACACCGGCCCTGCAGAGGGTGCTCTGACGGCTGAAGAAATAATTCCTTGAGATGACCAGTAGGAGGTGCCGCAGGGGTGAGTCCCACACCTTTACACTCACCCACATTGTCTCTCTAATATTCTGAGACGCTACATGGATACAACACTGCATACAACATTGAACGATTTCACCATATGCACACAAACCTATGCAAAAAATGTTTCCATCAATAGTTATCTAAATTTACAAATAGGCAAAGTAAGAAAAATGACCTTGAGAAATGATTAGCAGTTGATTTAAGGCTATTTACTTTGCATATTTTGACACAGGCTGTTGATAATTTGTGTTTCATTGGTTACAAAGCTTTAACTTTTTGTATCTCAAGTTCCACTGTCAATAAATCATTATTGTAGCCCCCCCCCACCATAAGATTCCCTAAATGTGAACATTTAATTTGATAAAAATAAAAAAAATTAAAAATCGACATCAATATTATTCAGCTAAATTATAAAAAAGAAAGAAATTGAATTCTGCCAAGCATAGGTGTAAATACTGCAGCAGACCTCCTGTCATTCTGTACAGAAGCTGCAGGGAAGGGCGGTTCTATTCTTAGAAAAATATTCATGTTAACTGTGGCACTTTTTATAATAAGCTGTATGACCGAATCTCCAAGATCTGGGGAACTCTGTTACTGAACTATTATTGCCACATGAATACCAGCCAAAATCCTCTAGCTATATAGTGCCTGGTAGATTCCAGTTACTAGTAACCCCTCAGTCGCCAGCAAAATGTTGCTGTTATTTGGAAGTTGCTAATAAACGGAAGGCAGGTTTGTGAGGCTCCAGACAGGGAAGGAAGTGCTGGGATATGCCTTCCCTGGCTGCAGTCTTGCAAACCAGCCTCTGGGCAAGGCAGCAGTGGGAAGAGGTGCTGCAGCCTGGGCGCTAGGGCTTTCTATGGGGAGCAGAGGTGCTGGGGGCCTGTAGGGCTGCACTGTACCTCTCCCTGTGCTCTACAGGCGTTTGGACTCATTACATCTCACTGCTTCCTTCCTGGACTGCAGCCCCGCAAATCTGCCTGCAGCTGGGGCACTTCTTCCAAAAAATGCTTTAATAAGTGTCATGCTGTTGCCAGTATTGAACTCCCACTAACATTAAAGTCAATGGGACAGGATTGATTCCCAGCTAAATGCTGCTATTAGCCAGAAGTTGTCAATATCTAGGTTGCCATCAAGCAGAATCTACTGTATCTACATTCATGGTGAGAGAGGTTGGTGATTCCTGAATTCTAACCTCGGCTCCAGCACAGTCATTTACAGAGGCCTCAGCCAATTAATTCAGAGTATGTCTACAATGAAGCTGGAAATGTGCTTCCCAAAGTAAGTAGACAGACATGTGCTAGCTCTGCTTAAGCTAGCATCAGAAAAATAACAGTGTAGCTGGGGGCTAAACAGATGATGGCTTGAGCTAGCCACCTTAGTACGTACCCAGGGGGTCCTTTAGCTAGCATGTGTCTGTCCACCCACACTCGGAAGCATGCTCTCAGGTGCAGAGTAGACATACCCTAAGTGGCAAATCCTGTCCTCCACTCCAAGGCTGCACACAGGGGAACTCCCCAAAAGACTCCTTTCCTATAAGACCACAAAGAACCTCTGCAGATGATCATGTGGTCACCAGATTTCTGTAGCTTCCACTTTTGATTGTGTTGGAGAAATACCAACCAATAACGGTTATGGATCAACTGTCTCTACCCTCATTTCCCTTCTATCTCAGGCCTAGCACCTCGTGCAAAGACCCAACAGAGAGACTGTTCAGAATCCGTTGGGTGCACACCCTCTGGCAACCTCCCAGTGTTCAACTCCACCCTGTGTGATCAGTACTCTCATTATCTGCAGAAGTGGGGGGGAGAGGCAAAGGGAACTAGATTGGCTCCTTAACCCTTTCAGTCTCAGTTTACCCATCTATAACATGTCTTTGAAGCTAAAAAGCTCTGTATAAACATTAAGAATTATCATTCCTCATATGAAGTCCAAAGGAAATCATAACAGTTGATCATCAATCCACAGGTACTCTACCCAGTGGATTTCCAGTCCTGCTCTCTTCGCAAGTAATTTTCTTTTCTGCAACAGTTTCACCAACTAGGAATAGACAAATCTATGATGTAATCCCTACTGAAACCAAAATTTTCTCATTCCCTTCCAGCCGATTGGAGCACACCCCTGATGTTTTCCATCTCCCTGCTCCTGTGAATGAGAGAGTATCCATGTAAAAATATGCTTGGGTCACCCACTGTGATTTATTCATCAGGAGGCAATTTGGAGGCTGCTGCTTACAATTAGCCACTTGATCTTTATCAGCATTGTTCTTAGTCCTTAGAAAACTGTGTCTCTGGTTACAACCTTTCCGGTATTTGGATGGCCTACTTAATTATACAATTAGATCTATTTGTTCATAGGATGCTGAGCTAACTGAAATCTTAATGATCCCCACCATTTACCTTCTCTATGCACGTTGAAAATTAATACATAGAACACATTCTAAAATATGTCCCTTCATAAATGTTACATTCTCACACCACAGAGAATACAACCTTCATGCAGCTGAAAAGGAAAACCACAGTAGTATAAAAGATTATATTCTCATCACTACATCCAATTATGAAATTGGCCCAAAGCCTTTCCACTTGTCAGATCTCAAATTAAGAAGGGACAAGCCTGGTCAGCAGGATGGGTGACCTGCAAGGAAAAACCAGGTGCTTCAAAAATATTTGTAAATGTATCTTAAATGTAACAAAAAATAATGATCAAATAGAAAAACACCATCTTAATGCTCTAAACTAGAGTGACCAAATGTCCTGATTTTATAGGGACTGTCCCGACTTTTGGGTATTACCCCCCAACCCCTGTCCAAATTTTTCACACTTGCTGTGTCATCACCCTAATCTAGACCTGTGTTAGTTTGGGCTACAGAAAGGCCAGTTCATTCCCTGAATGCATAAGAGAAATAAGAGACTTATGATGTTCTGTGCTGTTTGCCTGTTTAAGAACATGAGATCAAAACTACCAAGTGATGGTATGAGGGTATTGGGAGGAAGAGAACTGAATGAAATAAAATGCAGAGACAACACCCTGCTGGAGAGTGCTAAGCAGCTAAGCAAGGTACTTTGATTGGTTGAAAAAACAGTTACTGAGCATGTGAACAAAACAAAGAGGAGCATGGGGGCAGCCTGAAAGAGAACAAGAAGTGAATGTGATTTCCCTGCTGCCTTGTTGCTTATTTCATCATTCACACCTCTGCAAAGTGGGTATACAATGCTACCATTCTGATTTGGTAGTGTTTTATATCCACTTAGCCCAGAGGTAAGTGGTTCCATAAGGTGCAAGGCAGTGAAGAATTGGGTCCACAGTGTGTAGCAGAGAGGAGTACATAGGACAGTCAGCTTCATAGATGGTAGAATCCCAGAGTAGCAAAATCTCTGAGAAGAACCGTTGAAGAAAGGCAGAGTGAAACATTTCGTACTTGGGCATACCAGGAAAGTGTTCAATGTGATTCCCAGACAACCACAAACTTCAGTTTGTGCATTTGTATCCAAAGAGCTATGAATTGTATTAATTAGCAGCCACACTGGCAGTCTCCAGAGAGAGCAAAGAGTAAATGGCGGTAGAGTCCCAAATTCTTGGCTACATTGTGGCTCCTTTGCCCTCTTCCTGTGGCCTAAAGGAGCCAAAAGAAACCAGGACACCCCTACTAGGTATTCTCCTTATCATAGATCTATTGTAATGACTTTATGCCAACCTTCCTCACAGCCACTAGCATAGGGACATGATAGTGGTAGGCCCAGGTGTGTTAGCTATGGGAGTGGGTGTGGCTGGAGTGTTCTGCGCTTCAACTATTCTGGCTGAAGGTCTCTGTGAAAAGTTGCCATAAATTAGTTTTATAACGGGGACTGTGTTAGCCCAGAATTCAGAAAGTGCAAAGATGGTGAAAACTACCTTTACCCACCCCCTTGAGCTGTGCCTTCTATAAAATGCAGGACAGAATCTGGACCAGAGATTGAAATGCTCTCACAGAAAGGCCTTGTCTTCACTAGGAAAAAGGTGAATGCTTTTAGCTAACACGTGATAACTAGCACAAGGTAAAATTCTAGTGAAGACGACAAAGTTGGGTTAGCAGGTTGAAGTAAACCCCAGGCTCCCCCTACTGTTTTACCACAAAGTACCTTAAAATCGGTTTAAAATATACGTCTTTTCCTAATGAAGCAAAAACTAGGAGAACTGAGACCGCTAATTGTCCCCAGTGGTAGCAGTGCTGAAGTCTACGCTATAGACAGGCCTCAGGGATTTTTACCTCCATATCATTTAATCCTGCTTGGTGTCAAATGGCCTCAGGGATTTTTACCTCCATATCATTTAATCCTGCTTGGTGTCAAATGGGTGAAAAAAACCCGGTGACAGGACCAGGAGAAACAATTTTAAAAATGGTGCTGCTTCCTTCAGGCTTGCTCAAAACGTCACCTGTTTCCCAGTAACAATACTTAGCCCATTACAGTTTCCAGGCACTGCAACCATATAAGCTGATGACTCCTCCCAACATTGCCACCAGGCAGCCAAAGGTTATCTACTTCTTCTCACAGATGGAAAAACTATTGCATGACTTGTCCCAGGCCATACAGTGAGTCAGTGGCAGAGCTGGGACTCAGACTGTAATTCTGTCCTCTGCAGCATGCTGTTTCTCCAACCCCAAAACCAAATTTCTCTCCTTACATCCATTACTATCAAGAAAAACAGGGTTTGCATGATAGTAATTCCAGGTCCATGCTTTCTGTAGTCTAAGCAATGCTATGCCTACCTCTTAAGCATATCTATCTCAACACTAGCGTAGTAAGGTAAGCAGTGTCCTTTATGGTAGATACACGAGCATGGGGGGACAAAATCAGAAAGACTAAGGCACACAAAATGAGTTATACCTAGCAATGGGCATAAAAGCCAATAAGAGGTTCGATAAGTACAATAGGAGCAAGAGAAAGATGATGGAGAGGGGCCTTGTTCCATCATAACTGGCCTTCTCCCAAAATATTAAAAAATACTAGCCACATCACTAAGGCCTATGGTATTACCATAGAAATGCATTGAGACTCCATCCTCTGAAGAGATGTACAGAACAGTAAAACCTGCTTGTGTAGTCCCATTGGGTATGTCTTCACTGCAATTAAGAGTAAATAACCCAAGCTGAGTTACTCTTCTCAAGTTACCCTAGCTCAGGTGGGAGACCCCACAGTGTGCAGTAACATTTGAGCTGCTGTGTCCACACTGTCACTGCACTCGTGTGTGGCACTAAAACTTTTTGGAGCACATCCCATGGTTCTTGTGATGCAGTAAACTAAGATGCTCTACGAATTGTTCCCTCCTGTCCCCCGCCATCCCAATGAATTATGGACAGACTTGTCTATCCTTTCTAGGCACATAGGAAGGAATTGGAGCACTTCTGGTCCTCCAGTGGACCTAGCCTGTGTCCACAGGCACCAACTCTGTGGGTGCTCCAAGGCTGGAGCACCCACCGGGGGGACATGGTGGGTGCTGAGCACCCACTGGCACTCCCCCTATCAGCACCTTTCCCTCCCCCCAGTGCCTCCTGCCCACCAGCAGGCCCTGCCAATCCGTGCTTCACCCTGCACTTTCATGGTGTGCAGGAGGCTGGGGGGGAGGAACGAGGATGCAGAGTGCTCAGAGGAGGGGGCAGAATTGGGCAGGAAGAGGCAGGGTGGGGTGGAGTGGGGGTGGGAAGAGGTGGGGAAGGGGTGGAGTGGGAGTGGGACCTGGGGCAAAGCCAGGGGTCGAGCACCCCTTGGTAGAACGGAAAGTTGGTGCCTGTGCCCACATACAGAGAGGTTATATTAAAAACACATGAGTTTTGCTAACTCAAGTTTTAGCCTATACCTCCAGACAGGCCAGCCAAACTAATTTAAAAGCACGGTCACATTCAAGTGAAGTGTTCGTGGGTGTGGATGGGACTCGAATTAAGACAATGAAGACAAGCCCATTAGCACTCACTTTATTACACCTCCAAGTCTATCTGTGTGGGAGGGAGCAGGGCTTGTATTCTTGCTAGTCCTCATCCCAAACAGGTTAGCAAGGACAGAGGATGGGCAGTGGGTGGAGTCTTGGTTTCACCTCCCGAATGCACCAACTAGCAGAGTTGAGCTGATGAAAGGGAAGAAGCAAGCTGCACCCACATTAAAAAGCTGCAGTAAATTATTTCCTACTTGGAGAAATGGGTGCAGGGAGCAGGGAAGTAATTGTGACTGAAGTAAAAGGGTCAAAGAGTTCTGTGGCACCTTATAGTCTAACAAATGTATTGGAGCATGAGTTTTCGTGGGTGAATACCCACTTCGTCCAGGGCTCCTCCTTCTGACGTGGCACTGCTGCGTACTGCTCCTGGCTGTCTTGGAGCTGAGCCGAAGGGTTGATAGCGGCTTCCCATGAATCAGAGACATTTTATTACCATTGAGCTACCAAAGCACAACTATGAGGCATGTACTTGGCCTTATGATGCGCATACAGTATGATAATGCACCTGCTAACTGAAAAAACAGCAGTGGCTCCCTTTGGAGGTACTGAGTTACAATGATGATTTGCGTTGATCACATAAGGAGTCCAGTTTGCAAATGTGAACACCTATATTCTATCGGTAAAAAGCCCTCAATCCTGGCCTTATCTGGAGATTTGTCCCTTGAAACACAGGATTAAAAAGCTGACTTGTATAACCTCCGCACAAAACCCACCTCAGACAGCTGGGCTCCACTTCTCTGACAGCAGGTGGCTGGGGGAGGAAGGATAAAATTTCCTCCCCTTTTTACACACAACAAGTCAGTTAAGAATGAAGGAATCTCAATGATTTTCTTTACTGACCCTCTCCAAATCCTCAAGCCAGGCCTAGGCGTATTAATTTGTATGATGACAGTTGATGGGGATCAATTATAGGTGCAGTGGGGAGGGCCCTGAAACAATTTTTCAAAGGCCCACTCAAAACTGTTAAGGCAGGGTTTCTCAAACAGGGGTCGCTGCTTGTGTAGGGAAAGCCCCTGGCGGGCCAGGCCGGTGTGTTTACCTGCCCCTCCGCAGGTCCGGCCAATTGCAGCTCCCACTGGCTGCGGATCCAATGGGAGCTGCTGGAAGCAGGGGCAGGTAAACACACCAGCCCAGCCCGCCAGGGGCTTTCCCTACGCAAGCCGTGACCCCTGTTTGAGAAACCCTGTGCTAAGGAAAGCTCTGGTAGTAGTGAGGGAACAGCATGCTACAGCTGAGTCTGTTGGCTATGCCCTTCATTAGGATGTAGAACAATTCTCTTGCTCCTGGCAAACAGGACTGAGAAACAGAAGAAAAATGGAAATTGGATCTGAGCAATTAATTCCCCATTCAGTCTCAGATTCCTGCATTTGCTCAAGAACTCAAGTTTTCTTGGTTTTGTTTTAAACAGATAACAGGAAATTTCAGAGCAGAAAGAGATCAGAGTCCCTTGCTTGTGGGGCCAGCAGGCTCTGGGAGGGCTACTGAGTCAGAACGCTCAGTCCCAGGATGGAAAAAGTTGGGGAGGGAGCACCTCACTCGTTGCTCTCAAATAGCGCTGCTATCTTTCTACAGTTTGTCCTCGGAGGACAAACTCAACTTTGTAATGTTAGGAAAGACTCCACCAATTCTGTCTGCAATTGCAGAACAAGCCATCACTTTGTAAAACATCATCAACATGACTCTGAGAGGCAGTTCCATGCATGAAGCGACAGGATCAGACCTCTGCTCAGTTTACCCTTGCTTCAATTTATCTCTCTCAAGGATTTATTACTATTCTGTCCCTGGCTATGGCAGGAAACAACCCAGCATTGACAAGAGAAATGAACAAGATGATCAGATCTTTGCTGTCTCTAATGTCTATGACCACATGATTACTGAGAGAGAGAGAGAGATACACACACACACACACACACACAAAAAGCTTAATTCTGATCTGACCTATACCAGCTTAAATCACAGCTAACTCTGTTGAGGTCAATGGAGTTGCAATTAACTCAGCGTGAGGACAGAATGAGGCAAAAAATATTGTTAATGTAATGTTAAGTTTCTCTATTTACTTGATTATCACAACTTTCTTAAAGGTAGGCAGTCTCTGGGAGTGGTGTTTATTGTATTTATGGGGGGGAAGTAATGAAGCCCTCACTTAAACTCCTCCGCTGATTGACATTTTGTTATTTAAGGTCACGTGATATATATCATTTAATAGGGCCATCACAGAGGAATCAGAGTTGTCTCAATTAGTAGTTTCTCATGCATTTTGTATGTAGTGTTGTAGTAGTCATGTTGGTCCCAGGACATTAGATAGACCTGAAGAAGAGCTCTGTGTCAGCTCAAAAGCTTGTCTCTCTCTCTCACTAATAGAAGCTGGTCCAATAAAAGAAAATACCTCACCCACCTTTTGTCCATTTAAACATGCTTGACTGAATCATTACCAGATGTTTTAACATGTGTCCTGAACTCAGTTCCCTCAGCTGACGCCTTTAAACCACCGTATTAACACCTCTAATTATAAATGATAAGACAATTTCCCGGCTGCCACTGTATGAGATAGAAGAGAACACGAGCTGTGGCCTTTAATCACTTTATTAATACCAGAATAATTAGGCTGAATATTGTCCCTGTGAAGCAGCTTGAACACGGTGGCCATCTCATCACAGTGACAGAATTCAGTTTAGAGGGAAAAAATGGTTCAATGAAGTTTGTACCATTAAAGCAGCTCTCCTTATTGTCTGGAATGACCTTTCATTTAAAACCAGACTTGACAGGGAATAATTCGGCATTGGCACGGTCAGAGTCTAGATGATCCAGTACCATACATCTTTTTCAATTCTAACTTCTGCTGAGTCTGTCTCAATCCCTACAGCCAGGGCTGCCCAGAGGATTCAGGGGGCCTGGGGCAAAGTAATTTTGGGGGCCCCCTTCCATAAAAAAAAGTTGCAATACTATAGAATACTATATTCTCGTGGGGGCCCCTGTGGGGCCCGGGGCAAATTGCCCCACTTGCCCTCTCCGCGCCCCGGCAGCCCTGTCCACAGCTTTCACTGTGCCTCACTGAGATGCTCCCTCCATCTCTATTCCTCGAGAGAATGCAGGTCTAGTTTCTCTAACTGTTGCCTATGAAAATCTTTGCAATGCTCTGACTGCCTTCTGTTGCAAATTTTGTTACATCAATTTAATATTCAAAGGCACTAACCTTCCTCTCACTTTTACCCATGTTACACTGAGATAAATCCATTGACTTCAGTGGGATTACTGCCCATTAACTCCAATAAAATTGGAAGGGGATTCAGACCTAAGATTTCCACAACTGCTTATTCAGTGCTGCAAAGGTGAGCTCACTTTAAATGTCCTATGTAAAACTAAAGCTGGCCTACGCTTCCCCCTCAGCTCCATATCTGAAAGATTTGGCTGGTGAAAAGCTACATTGCAGAATTCGGTCTCCATGTAATTCTTGGAACTACAACTCTGTTAGGAAACTACTTGACTCCATTTTTACAGTATTACTGCCATGGATATTTTTCCAGTTTGTCCCTTTGCTCTGAAAAGTATAATTAAACTTGATTTTCTGCTTTTTTCCCCCATTACTTTCTTGGCAAATGTTTAGGATACATCTTGGCAACAATAAGGGAAAGATCTTTAAAAATGTTCCTCGGAAGCCAGTTTGAACAGAGACTTTATTATAATGCTTTCCCACTCAGATGTTTGGAATTCATGCATGGGGAAAAAATATCAAGCCTTCTGTATTTGACAGAAAAGGTGTGAGGTGTGTGCTGTAAAAATGTTCCTCCACAGAAGCCAAAGGACCACATGCTGCATCGGACTTCATAAAATCCCCAGTATTTCATCCAATGGCACTGTTCCTTCTTAAATCAAATCAAAGGATTCATGTCAAGGTAAAAATCATTTTATAAAAGTATTTTAAATTACTTCTTCCCTGAACTCTATTACTAAGCACCACTTGGATTTCTAAAACCAAAATGGATGTTTGCATCTCTGTTTTTGCCACCATTTATTCTGTTTGCTCTGTGTATTGCCCTGTGAAACTAGACAAGTTAATACCACGTTTATGTATAGTCAGTTTCACTTTCTTGCCTCTGACTCTGGTGTTTGATGACATGAAGCTAGTCATATGAATGAAATAGTTATGGAACTGTAAATATCTTACTGTCCTTCACCTCCACTTACAGCCAGGGACATAAGGGGCTAAAGCCATTGCAACGATGCAACTCCACTCAGGTTGCTACACCAGGGGATGAACTTGGCCCTGAGGAATTTTGTGAAATCTTCATCATGAGCAAAGATGTGAAATCATGTAAGGACAGGTTTATAATAGCTTACGCAGACATAAAATGAAAATCTTGATGGGCAAACACAGCATGATTCTATGATTCATAGTGGGCTTTCATTTGAAGTAGTTTTCAGCACTACCATTGTAAGCTGTTTCGATTATAAGCCAGATACCCCCAGAGTTCAATCATGAGTCAAATACTTGGAATTCCACCTGGCCTAATGACTTGAGATATTGCTGATACAGTTGACACAGGGCTTGGCTACACTGGAGAGTTGCAGCGCTGGTGAAGGGGTTACAGCGCTGCAACTCACTCTGTGTACACACTTACAAAGCCCAGCCAGCGCTGCAACTCCCTGGCTTGCAGGCGCTGGCTGAACACCTGGTCTGATTGGGTGAGCGCTTCCAGCCGCGGTTGATGCAGCCGCTGCTCATCAGCGGGGACACCACAGCGGCTGTTATTGGCCTCGGGTATAAGAGGTTATCCCAGAATTCCTGTCCACAACAACGAAGACGGCTGAACGACCAAGCTCTAAAAAATAAACACAGTTGCCTTTGCTCCAGCGAGCGAGCGAGCCGAGGAAGGGAATTGCTTGGAATGTTTCACAGCTGTTTGTTTGAGGGGAGAGTGGGAGTCCGGTTGAGCAGTCTGCTTATGTGCTGAAAGCTATTTAGGAGTGCATAATTTGCTATTTAGTGAAGTAAGAGAGGGGTGGGGGAAGGGTCAAAACTTTTAAAATGAGGGAAAGTAGCTGTTGTGGGTAGCTTCTAGGTTCTCAGAACTTGCAAGGCAGGGGAGCTGAGAACAGCTGCTAGTGTTTGCTTGAGGAGAGAACAGCACGACGGGGGGGGAGGGAGTCCGTCGGAAGAAGCTGTTATACTGGTCTGAAGCCTTCTTGCATTTAAGAGTGATTGAGAGAGGGGTGGGAAAATGGCCAGAATTTGCAAGGCAGGGAGCTGCACAGTCTGCTCCAAAAATCGCACTCTCTCATGTCTCCCCCCACACTCCTGGCACACTCCACACCACCCCCTCTTGAAGCACGTTGCAGGCCACTGAACGCTGGATAACTGCTGCGCCCACGAATGCACCAATCCCAACAGCGCTGTCAAATGCTGCAAATGTGGCCACACTGCAGCGCTGGTAGCTGTCAGTGTGGCCACACTGCAGCACTGTTCCTACACAGCTGTACGACCACAGCTGTAACTCCCAGCACTGCACATTTCCAAGTGTAACCAAGCCCACAGCCATTATCTTAGTATATATTGCACAGTTCTTATTCCTCCTCAGCCTTAAATTCTTCATTAGGCAGAATAATTTACTCAGGCATCAAGGATAAAAATGGCAAGAACAGATATTTGACTTGATCTCACCTGAATCCAGTTATTTTACCACGTGCTGGGCATGGTAGAAACAAAAGTTCCTCCATATGAATAAAGAGCTAGAACTGGGACCATTCACCTCTACAGGATCAGAAGCTACCATTTGTTTGATTGGCCCTGCACCTAATCCCTGTGTCAGTGAATATTGTTGCCTGTAAGGGCAGGTAGAATATCTCTGCCCAAAAGGTTGCCATTTGCTAAAGCAAAAGCAACTAAAACCTGGGGCACTCCTGAAATGGTTGGTGGTAGAAGAGAGGAACCCTGCCCACAGGATGAAAAATGGCTGCTTGGATACACATCTCTCATAGTAAGCATGCTCCTTTATAAATCTCCCTGTGTACTGTTTTTTCCAACACAAACTTTCCAAATACTCTCTTTATATGATGCACATAAAATCCTTGCAGTCTTCAATGGCAATCCTAATAGAAAGCAGGTGCTATGCCTTCAATGGAGCTATGGGGAACTCACTATATCCTCCAGTACTATAATCAACCTACACATAAATAAATATATAAACAGTTTCCAATTGGCTGAGTTCATGACAACATTTGATCACACACAAACACACACACACACAATGCCTATACTCACAGCTTTCACAGTGATTCCCGGTATAGCCTGCCAGACAAGCACATCTGTAGGCACCAACTTTATCAAGAATACATGTTCCATCATGATAACATGGAGATGAAGAACAAGCTACAAAAGAAGAGGCAAGAATATTCAGTCTTTTATAAGGTTCTTATCTAACCAGCTAGCTACAGTTTTCTATATAACTCATCACAGTAATTTCTAAAGGCCTCCCAGGTAAATTAGATATCTAGGGTTAAGTACTCAGTAGATTCAAGGAACCCTCCAATCTTCTTACTTCCCTACTAGAAGGAAGATCTCGGAATGTACAACCTTTTATTGGTGGTGGTTTTTCCTTTTTCTTCGTCCGTCGTGGCCCCCCATCTTTCTATCACTGCTTTCGAGTTACAGTGGGTTTACCTGAAGGGTCACATTACCTCTGTCTCTTACATACCTCATCCTGGGCTTTGTGAGCAGTACTGCCCTAAAGGAGCATAGCTGTCTTCTTGGGTCATGGATGCAAATGCAATGATTGATGTTCCTGTGTCCTCTTAACCCCTATTATGAACTTTTAAATCAGGATGATGATGACCTTGAACTGGCAAAGGAAGCAGGTTGGGAACCAGCTGATTGGGATGCGTCCTGGCACAATTATCCAGGTGCAATTAGAGAAGTGGCACAAATAGATCAGAAATTTTAAGCATAAATGGGTATCTACGTGCATAGCTAATTATTTGCACATGCACCAGGCTTACTCACAAGGGCAAAAGCCACTGTGCTGCACACACATTTGGGCACCAGGCCTGCTCTCCCTTTTTCAAAATGCACCCTTAAAGCTACAAATAAATACATTTTAAAACAAATTGCTTAAAGTCAGTTCCTCCTCCACTTATCTTCAGAGATCTGAGTTTAGACCCTCAGGGTTCTGCATTTCCTCTATTATAGCAGAGGAAAATCACTAGCTCCTAATGGGATGTAACACAAGCACTACTTCAAGCGGTAGTGAAGTTCCCAACTGTTTCAGAAGAAAATCAACCTGAACTCAGGTTTTATCAGGTAGAAACTAGGGCCCAAATAATAAAATTTAGATCCAGATTCAAATAGGAACATCTCCAAAGGTCTGTGAAGTTCTGAATCTGATGTTCTGGTTCAGATCCATCACATCAAGTTAGGCCAGAGCTGTAAAGTTCATATCTAGATCCAAATTGAAGAGTTCACCCCAATTTTCCATAAAAATGCTCTTGCCACTTTTAGGGGACCTTCTAAAGGTTTCTCATAACTTTATTAGTTGAACTTCTAGTCCATCATTGCTACAAAAGTATAAAAAGAGTAAATTCTAATTCATTTAGAGATCACAGTTGTCTATCAACAATACACCAATTACCACTTTAACATAAGGGAGGAATGAACTCTACCACTAAACATCGCTGATGGAGCAAAGCAGGGTCGGTAGTGCCGTAGCTGCCCCCGTAGACCACAGTCTCAACCAGAACAATCAGTTTCAGAGATGGCACTAATATATTCAAACTCTCAGTGTGATGAAACCCAGAATGGCACATGTCAAATCAGCTGATTCTTTTGCAAAGTTGTTTTTTATTGAAACAGGCTTTTCAAGTCTCTTTGACCCAGCTGGTGAAAGAAAAACAGAACTCCACTCATAACATCAAAACCAGATTTCTGACAAGATTTCATGTGGAGATGTAAAGCTATTTGTATTTAGGTTGGGCAGTGAAAGCCCTTGCTAAAACCTTGCACAATCTCTTTAAAGACTTGGATATGAGGATGGGAGGTGGGGGGAGGAGGATAACAAATTCCTGAAAAGCTTACAAATGATAATGACAACGATTCCTGCTGTTCGAAAATGCATTTTAAAAAGAGAGAGAGAGAGAGAGAAGAGGCTGAAGAGCCAGGGAAGCAGTGATATTTTACAACCAACACGCCATATCTTCCTGTCAGTTGAAGTCAATGCAGTGGGACCAATGGTACGTTTATTTATTGCTTCTATCTTGATAGCACAAGCCATTATTTGTCTGCCAGTTTATTCCGTGGAGCCACTTGTGTCAAATGAATGAGCATGGATCGGGGCCGCCCAGAGGATTCAGGGGGCCCGGCGAATTGCCGCCGAAGACCCGGCACTTCGGCGGCAGGTCCCAGGGCAGAAGAACTCCCCGCCACGGGTCTTTGGGGCACTTCAGCAGTGGGTCCCGGGGCGGAAGGACCCCCTGCCGCCGAATTGCTGCCAAAGACCAGGAGCGGAAGAAGCTCCAGGGGCCCGGGCCCCATGAGAACTTTCCGGGGCCCCCGGAACAAGTGAAAGACCCCACTCCAGGGGTCCCGAAAAACTCTCCTGAGGGCCCCTGCAGGGCCTGGGGCAAATTGCCCCACTTGCCCACCCCCCCTGGGTGGCCCTGGCATGGATGTGGGTTATTATGATGAGGAGCGACCCTAGACATTTTGCTGCCCCAAGCAGGGCAGCATGCCGTGGGGGGCGCTCTGCTGGTCGCTGGGAGGGCGGCAGGCGGCTCCAGTGAACCTCCCGCAGGCGTGCCTGCTGAGGGTCCACTGATCCCGCAGCTTTGGTGGACCTCCCGGCAACCTGCAGAGCGCCCCCCACACCATGCTGCCCTAAGCACGCGCTTGGTGTGCTGGGACCTGGAGCCACCCCTGATTATGATGGAGGTGTGACACACAAAAGAGCTGATAAAAATGAGTCTTTATTGCCTGGCTTCAGTCATATGACATGGAACAAGGTTATAAAAGTTCCCTCCCCATGTCATATGGCAGGGATCAGTATCCACTGACCCTACTGGTTACTGGTGACTGTCGTGATTCTCATTAAGCCAGACCCAGCATTATTTCTAATCTATCATAGTTCACTGTGCCCTTTAAAAATCTAAAACACAGAATGCACCGAAACACCCACCCAGTGACTTAGACATCCAATTTTTGCTCCCAATTGTCCACTTTTGTGTTCTGGTTTCACCTGAGGAATTGTAACTCCTTCTTGGCTGCATATGAAAACCATTAAGACAGCATCTAGTAGGCCTGTAGTACAAACAGATCTATGGACCAAATTTGAATCTCATTGGACTCAATGGGAGTTTTTCTCTGGTGGACTAGGGTTTGGCCCTATCTCTCCAGTGGATGGGTTTCATGTAACTATCTATAACTAGTTAGGAGAGATGGTTGGAAAACATTTTTTTCACAATAGTTTTTGCACGGAAAAAAAAAAGTCTTCCACTTTCCAGCTACATTTTGTTTCAATAGAACTTATCCAACAAACTCACATAACTAGGATGTTCCCAGAACCTTTCTATTTCCCTGGATACACATTCTATCAAGCCCACCCAGCTCGTCTCTACTATAAATATGAAGAGAAGTTAGCTCTTCTCCCTACTTATGGGATTTTGTATTGACGTTATAATGTTTCATGAGTAATAGCTGCCAGCAAATCAGCTGGGAATCCCTCACCTTCCACAAGGGGATTATTAAAGAAGGACAACCACACACAGGAGCAGGGGGAATTATCCTGCTCACTTTATTTCAATCTTCCTCCCTCTTCCTGTCTTTCATATCTAAGGTCAGCTTAGTCACTTCTGGCCACTGTCACCAAAGACTGGATTACCCTTTATCCCTGACAGTGTCTGTTGCTGCACTCGGGTGGTTAACATCTGCTTCCAGTACAGGCCGTTCAGCTGATTAAGCTGTTTCTTTTATTAACTAGCTGTCCACTGGTCTTTCCTCTAGGGACATACTTTTTGTAGATTATTTTGCATTTCCCTAAGTTTCTCTGACCATTTGGTCTTAATACTTCCTCATGTTCGATCAGTGTCATCGTTTCATGAAGAACATGATTTCTGAGACAACTTCTGCAAAATCTATCCCACATAGGGTCCCCAGAATAAAGGTGACCCAAGTACAAAGAGCCCCACAAAGGTGGACACATGTAAATGAAAAAACTCTGCTCTCGCTGCATGAGCCACTTTTCCTATCTTCTTCACTCCAGTGCTGAGCTACAACAGATACCATAGCATCCCTTTGGGTCATTGCTCAGCCTTGGAGTGTGTTTACCTGATCCTGTTCTCAACAATCATGCAAGTGATTGAGCTAGTGAGCCCTGTTCGGCCTATGACATGGATGTCAGCTACCCCCCAGGGTTTTGCATTGAGAAGGATTTCAGAAGACTGAATGCTGAAGCTTGCTGTATGCTGCCAGAGCTTTCAGTCCCTCAGCTCCCCCGTACATTGTATTCTTCCATGAACAGTATTGCTGGCCAGGTTAACACTTCACATAAAGAGACACAGTGAGAGTTTCTAAAGCTTTTCACTTCAGCTACTCATCAGGCCAGGACAGATTCATAATAAGGTGCACAATGAGGCCTCCTGACAAACTCTCACCCCTTTGCATCATGCTCTGCATGGATTACCCAGCTTGTACCATCCAGTCTCAAATAAATACCATTAATAATGGGGTGGAAATAAAGTGCAGAACAGTGCTAGAATACTAAGTGGTACATGCTGAGCAGAGAAAATGGAATCAATTCATCCTACTCTATATCAAAAATGTTAGGCCTAGGAGTATAGGCAGCCTTATGCAACATACCCCACACCAGGTTTCATTTGGTGGAGGCAATGTTTGCTTTCCATCAGCCTTTCATTAGCACAGTGCCAGCTCTCATTGTCTAACTGTTCCTGCTGTGATTGTGATTGTATTATAAGGACAAGTAGACAAGTGGGTTCAGTAAATGCAGACCTGGGGCAGCCATTTCTCCTGTGTGTGTGCACATTTCAGATTGTTAACTGCACCTTGGGTTATTAGTAACAGCTGAACCCCAATAGGTTTGGAGCTCAGGTGTGCTTTAGCTGCAAAGATTACATGAATTAACTGAACTTCTTGAACTAGATTTACAGCTCATGTGATCCCATTAAATCTGGGACATTGATGTGTGTCTGGGGTCTCATATGTCTTATTTCAGGGAGGATTTGGGAAATCCTAATGTTAGCTGTTATAGATCCTGTAGGATTTTCCCATGGCAAACCAGCACACACTGGTTGGCCTCCTCTGCTAAGAACTCTATGGACAGGTTTTATACAGGAAAATACAAGGAAGACACAAGGCATGTAGCCCACTTCTAATCAGAAGGCAAAACAGGAGCTATCAGCCTTCCCTTTGCAGGCAGGCAGAAGGGACAGGGAGTAATGCAGAGGGGAAGGTGCTATCCTTGTGTAAATAAGATCAGACTCAAGCTTAATACGTTTAATAAATAGATTGGAATTTTGGAACTCAACTTCTTTCATTAAAAACATTTAGCACATCATATTATTCATTGAAGGAGAGAGAAAAATGTTTTTATTTGCTTTTTATATGGGAAAAGCCTTCTGCATCTTCCCTGTACAAACAATTTTTTTTAAAAAAAACCCTACTGATCTGAAATGTGAAGTCGAAGAAATAATTAAAGCATTTTCGCATGGGCAAAACGCCAGAAATGCAACAGGTTTCTACCATTTTAAACTGCTTACTCTGCTTCCACGTACTACTTCAAGCAACGCCCTGACTGCAACGAGTTGTGCACAAAAATTCCATCTCATCACTCATTCCCAGTTCTTTGGTACAAAAAGAAACATCACAAACCCCACGAAACTTCAGCCCTAAATTGTTGCAATCAGTTGAGTCTTTGCACAAATAATGGGACTGGGGTCTACTTTAGAAGAGCTTCATTTTAGCAACTGTGTGCCTGTGTGCCTTCACTGTACCTATCTGTATAAACTGCTGTTGGCAACACAGCATGAAAGTTTTTAATGAAGCAGAACAGTAAGAAAGATTAGTGAGACTGAATTAATGAGAATAAAAAGCCATGTTTTTTTTTAATTCCTTTACCTGTAATTTCTTCAAAGATAGCATGAAACCCATCAAAGTTCTTGGATCCATCGGACTGGAAGAGAACATGGAGTGAGGTCCCAGTGCTTCGGATTGGAGGTGGCCTGTCATTGCCACAGAAACGTTTAATTATCCTGCTATCTATATTGTCCCCATCCCGGATCTCCACATAATCATACTGGCACATGTAGTCAAACTCCAGGCTCAGCATGGCAAACCTGAGGCAGAAGGACATCAAAATCAGATTGCCACTCTCACCTGGCTGGACTGTATTTTGAATTCAGTTCAGAGGCTACTGCCCCCCTACAGCATCCATCTAAAGGAGAGGAGAACAGCTGGATACACTAGAGGAGCAGAGAGCTAAACTGCATTTTGGACTTTATTAGTATAACTTAAATTGTTGTGCTCTGCATTTAGAAACTATGATAGGTCCCTTAGAAATAAGATACAAAGAGATAGAATGGGAACAAAAAGAAAAATACAATTTATTTCAGATCAGAAGACAAAACAGGAACTGATTGTCAATAGCCAGTACTTACACCCTTTGTGTAAGGGGGAAGGGACAGGGTTAATGCAGAAGGGAGAGGGTAATATCCGGAGGCTTTTACAGTAAATGCTATCTATCCTTTTGCATCAGCCATGGAACAAGGCTCTCACTAGTTAACAGTATAGCATGCTGCTGCTAGCAGAGCACAAAGCCAAAATATTCAAACGGAATATGAATGAAAAACAGACAAAGAGCTAATAAAAAAGAGCCTTTAGAGAATAAGCAACTGCCTGAGGTGCTGTGCTCTACATCGCTGTGCAGGGTAAGTATTCCAAGCTCTGTGCCTGAGAGAACACCACACCACTAACTGATCAGTAGAATATTTTAAAAATGTAACTTTTAATCTTCCCAATCTCCACGAAAACTCTCAACTCTGTAGACCACATTTATTTAAGAGATATAATGGATCAGACCAAATCTATCATGCTACCTCTTCAAATGTGGGCTGAATGGTCTGGCTATCTAACATTTTCTAACTGAAGAGAAGGGAAAAATGCACAATCATTTTGGATGCTCAGCATACTCCTACAGTCTACAGTTGATTTCCCCTGACTGGCCTTTTCTGGGGACTCAGTGGCTTCAGAGCGTAAGGAAGCCTATGTTATGTGAAATGGCTGATGCCCTTCTATCCCCTTCCATCAGACTAACATTAATATACACTTCACTCAGTCAGTACTTATTTTTGTGTTTGGAATAATAGCTGAACCTCAGCTGGTGTAAATCTGCATAGCTCCATTGAATGAGCAGTTGAATGGAGCTGTACCAAGTTATACCAGAGGAAGAGATGGCCCAGAGTTTTCATAAAGGCCTGTTGAAAGGTGGTTGAGAAAAAAATGGCATCTGCTTTCAATAAACATCAGGCATTAATTCATCTCAGTTTCACTTAAACTTCATGAGCAAGTTGGTGAGTCCAAATTCCAGTTCTGTCTGACTGACACTCTGGCTACGTCTACACTACCCGCCGTATTGGCGTGTTACAATTGATTGCTCAGGGATCGATATGTCGCGTCTCATCTAGACGCAATATATCGATCCCCGAGCGCGCTTATATCGATTCCGGAACTCCACCAACCCCAACGGAGTTGCGGAATCGACAGGGGGAGCCGCGGACATCGATCCCGTGCGGTGAGGACGAGTGAGTAATCCGATCTTAGATATTTGACTTCAGCTACGTTATTCACGTAGCTGAAGTTGCGTATCTAAGATCGATTTTCCCCCGTAGTCTAGACCAGCCCTCAGTTACTTACCCATGAGATATCAAGTTACCAGCATAACATCCTCAGAACAAACTCTCTTTGGCTGATCAAGCCCCAGGATCTGCTCTTACAGAATCAATAGATTTGTACACATGCACAAGGCCTCATGGCTAAAGTGCAGGGATGGGACCTGACAGATCTAGCACAGGATTTTCAGAAATCCTCTATGTTGTCCTAACTCTGCTCCCAGCAGAGTTAACTGAACACTTTTGAAATCTTAGGGTCTATTGTTGACTAAAGCACAGTTATGGGCAAGTTATTTAACCTTAATTTCCTCACTTGTAAAACTGGGGCTATTTTCCTAACTGTCCTGGATATGATAATACCAAATTCCCTGATGTTAATGAAATGCTTGGAGATCCTCAGACTGAAAAGGAGCTCAAAGTACTGTTATGAGTGGATGTTATTAGTGAATGCATTGAGAATACACATCTGTGGGGAGAGTTCCTCTCAAAAAGAAAAATACAATTCCAAGATACAACTCTGTCACAGCATAAAAGAAAATGTGAGTTGTGCGTTACCTAGAGAGCTGTATCTCATCTCCTGATGAGACATGGGCTGAGGGAGCATGATAAATCACAAATTAAAGAAAAATGAGGATAGAAAATGCACACACAAAACAAACTACTACAACAACCATTTATCAAAGCAGGTCTGGTCAACCAAATCCCCTAGGACACCATAGCACAACTCAAGTCAGAAGATAATTTATTTTCAGTCCTGTAAGATTCAGAGAGTTTATATTTATTTATTTATTTATTTATTTATATAAATATATATAAACCCACTGAAACCGGGAGATCTGCCCTTTTAAAGCCCTGGCTGGAGGGAGGGGAGAAGAGCGAGATAGGGAGCAGCTGACCCTAGGCCAGAGAGCAGCCGGCAGACAAGTGCTGGGAATCAGCTGACACAGCTGATCAGCGCTCCTGACTAGCCCACACTCTCAGCTGGAATATAAAGGAGAGCTCAGCAATGCAGAGGAGGGGAGGGATATTTGTTGGTAAATAGGATCAGCTGGCAGATCCGAGTCCAGACCTCTAACCAGATTGTTATCAGTGTTGGGTGTTTTTGGTATACTTTTCTTGCTTTGTTTGGGAAGATAACAAAGAGAGGCTTGAAGAAAGGGACAGAAACCTGGCCTAGCTGGCTGGCTACTGCAGGTGACTTGTTTCCTTTCTGCTTCACACAGATAGGATCACCAGCATTGCCCTGTGGCAATCACACAGGGTTTGCTGGGGCTACCTGGAGACCAAGAATCATGGAGTGCTATTGTCAGGAATTATGGTGACTCCGCAAACCGTTTGCTAACAATTACTATTCTGAGCTGACAGTAACAATGGCAGAGGGACTCTGCTTGTTTATGTGGAAGTGGAGTAAGTCTAAAGAGCCAGGCATAGGCAGCAGGACTAGGATAGAAAGATTTGGTGGAGTTTAAACTACTGTCTCCCCTAAATCCAACAGTGGGAGCTCCCTCATCAGACTCTGCTTCTGGACACTTTCACCCTAACAGTGGGACCCTGTGTCAAGGGAGGTAGAGGGTTAGTACTGAGTTTGCTGAACTGTGCGGGGAATGGCCACAATGGAAAGATGAGAAGATCAGCTAGAAGGAAGCTCTCACGAGGGTAATGCCACCTGTCCATTCAAATCAGATACCTTGTGCCCTATGGCAGCAGTAGTGATAACAATTCACAGTGCTTGAGTGGTAACACAAATTCCCAGGCACAGAACCATCACTCCTCCCTCTGGAAAGGATAGGAACAGAGTGGTCTAGAGCTGCAGATTTAATTCCTAGCAGGCTTCCCATGCAGCACACTCTACAATACGCTTGCGGATGACACCTTAAAAACAAATACCCTGTCTACTCTGCCTGGCAATTAACCATCCCATTGCACTATTGGCAAGTGTAGCAGTTTGCCCTAATATCCTTCTCCTTTCTTTCTTGTACATTGCTGATCTGTGCCAGTTGGCTGCCATCCTCCTACCCCAGAGATAGCTGTATTCACTGGTGCTGTAAAACATAGGACCCAATCCTGCCCCTACTGATATGATCGAAAGCAGGGTCAAGACCACCGTTTGTGAAGCACTTTTGCATCCTTAGGAATGAAAGAGTCTCGTGCATAAAGCAATATGATTTATAATCTTGTTGCTTTTTGCAACAGCCCAATCCAACAATGCACTTGTAAAAGCAAAGGAAATGTGTCTCAGTTCCATTAAGAGTAAAAGAGAGCAGCATCAGTCATCTGAACACCGAACTCCCTGTACCACGTTATAGGCACTGCTATATCTAGCCACCCCTGAAAGTACCTACAGAATCTTGCACTTGCTCTGATGAGGTTTCACCCCTGTTAGTGTTTGTAATTATTGTTGCTAATAACTACACAGTGGTAAGCATGATAAAGGGACTTGTGTTAATATCAAAGGAACCCCCACATTTATTTTCTCCTTGAGTGATTTTCCTTCCTCTGATTTAATATTAAAGCTATCTTTAAATCTATGGTTATAAACGTGTTTGTGCACCTAACATTGCTTCTTTGCCTGGTCTCCAAAGCTGGGGAAAGATTGATGTGAAGCCTTTAACTTATGTTCTTATTGTAGTTGCTGGTGGGGGCTGAATCTGATCCTCTGCCAAGCTACCTGCTGTACATGTGAGCTCTTTGCCACACGCATTCAAAAACAAAATTAATTGCACCAGATGAAGACTCTCAGGCACTGGAAAAGAAATCCTGATGAAGGGCTGAGGAGACTGAGCCATTGGGGAAGATTGAAAGGGCTAGATACGTAGATTGACTGAACAACTAACTATGCAAATATAGGAAGCTTGTAGGCAACAGGGTTGGAAAGGAATTATTTAAGGTAGTTCAAGAGGACGTCACTTGATGTAATTATATGAAATTTAGAAAGGGAAAATTTAGGCTGAGTAACAGGAAATACTTCCTGACCATGAGATCTATTAAAGTCTACAACAAGTGGTGGGCGCCACCTCATGTGAGGCATTTTCCATCTCCGTCTGAGGGAGTTTCCATCTCTAATGTCTGTGATTCTATGGGGGGGAAGGTACATTAATGAAAATTAATTAATTGTTTTCACACAAATTCAGAGTAACCTGAGCCAGTTTCTCCCTGCCCCAAAACACTCCTGAGTTTTGTCTTCAGTGAATCCATTCTACACTAGCCTGGTGCTTCCCTGTTGGACCATTGGATGCTTGGACCATAATGGCGCCTAGGGATATATATTGCCCTGGATGTCTCTAGAAATATCCATTGGTATCAGCTGATGTTCCAAGCAGGAACTGAAGGCAGAACATGGCCAGGAGTGCAGCATTCCCAGATCTGCCGCTGGGCCAGGTGCTAAATATGGAGTAGCTTCCTAAGATGGGGGCAGCACTTTCTTTGCCATAGAGTCACCAGAGTCTGACCCACCTGGAAATCAAAATCTGATTCCCATCTGTTACACATGCCACTTTGCTTCTTACAGAAGATAGAATTTGCTGAAATTCACCTCCCACTTACCTTAGTTCGATGATAAACCCCGATTTAACATGAATGGTCCATTCACAGTGTGCATTCAGTGGGTAGCTCTCCAGCAAAATCTGACCCTTGGAAGCCCGAAGAACCTGCCCACATCCTGAAGAGGAAAAGTAAAAACAGCAAGACCATTAGAGACTATCAGTCAGCACCTCAGGGAGAAGGGGCTAGAATAGACAAGTTTGACATACTAACATCTGAGGCAACTTCCTGAATGACTAAAATTCCCTACTATATTATTAGTATTATTATGCTATTATATTATTTCAACATTATCTAGAAATTCAACACCCTTCATTTAACTTATATAGTATCACCTCTCCACATCAGCACCAGATTAATCATAGTTAAGGTCTGGACTCAGCAATATTTGGCCTCCCCAAGTCCTACCCTAAAATGTGGGGCTCCCCTAATCCCATTTCCTTCCCACCCCTCCTCAGAAAGACTCCTCCCCTCAGTCCTTGTCCCCTTCATCCTCTTTTTTCACGTCAACATGTGGATGTGGTTAAGAGGAAGACGTTTAACCTTTGCAGCCTCCCACTCAGCAACTAGTCAGAGTGAGGCCTGCAGAGCTGTGGCAAAGTAAGTGGGATACGGAAAAGTTTTGAGAGGGACTGCTGCATCTGGAGCACCACTGGATCCTTTCCCAATCCTGGGCCTAAATTTCAATAATCCATACTTGATATGCTCCTCTTCCCCACAGCCTGGAATTAATGGAACACTTTTAACACAGAGACCTGGGAGTAAGGAATCCTGGGTTCTATTTTCAGCTCTGCCACCAAACACCTTGAGTATGTCATGTAACTGCACCACACCTCAGTTTCCCCGCTTGTAGAATGGAAATCCTTGTCAAGGATCCTAAAGGACTTTATAAACATTATTTAAGTGAAGGTGCAGAGTTATGTCATTACATACCATGCAGATCACATCTTTTGATGCCTAATTTTTTGGCTACACCTTTCCTGGTGGAGTCTTACAGCTTATCAGGATTTTCATTAAGCATTCTGTTCATACACTGCTGGATGTTTTTGACTGCATCTTCTGTTCTAGAAATTGCCTTGTGAGTAATAACATATCTGCACTGGGGGATTATGGGTAGGCTGCAGACCAAGCAGAGGAGAAGAACTGTTGGAAGAGGCCAAGAGACTGTAGTTAAGCTGTGGAGGAGGGGCCAAGAGACTTCCCAGAAGCTTTTCAGCCTCCTTAGTCCATTCCCATGCTCCTTGACTGAGAATCAGTAAGTTTGGTCCATTCCCAAACAGGGACCCTGAGCTGCTCAGTGCACTCCCTTCTTGACTGATGGGACTGTCACTGTAAGTGGCATTTGCCATAAGCCACACTTCCCTTTGGAGGACAAGCGAGTGTGGAAGTGACCTGATTTATACAAGTGCAGAGCATCCATAGCTTCCATTGAAGTCAGCTTCTGAAAATCAGGCCTTATGTGTCTGAACTATGGTGAGAGACATGGGAAAATTGAAGGTCAATTGCTCCTGTTTCCTGTTGAGAATTGTCTGTCTAATAAAACACCCTTTGTTGGTTTACCCTCAGCTACCCACAATTAAATGGAACCTGATGAAACAGCACTCCAACTCAGAGGAGTTTGTCACAAGTGTTTCATTCTACACCGGGGCTCAGTTGGTTACTCATGTAAAATATGAAAATTAATTACTACACTCCTGTAGGCCCATTAGGATGCAGCTAGGATGCCAGAATCTGCTACAGCGCACATGATAATGTGCCTTCCCACAGCAAGGAAAGGGACCTTGCGTTGTTACTGGCTCCTGCCTCAAAAACAACCTGAGACAAAGCGGCGGGAAATCTTCAGATTGCATGACAAGGTTCTTGGATCACCTCAAAGAAAGCTTCCCTTTTGTAACCAGGGGGTTTTGAGCTTCCTTTGCACTCCTGCCTTTCACAAAGGGAAGCAAAAGAATGCTTATGTGTGGGGCATACTAAATGCACTTTTCTATTTGGAACAGTACAGTCTGAACTTCTGAATGTCCATGCCAAGGAAGTAGGTTTGGCCAGCAAAGCAGGTGGTCTGAAGGCTAAAGAGGAGCCATTCAGAGACTTTCTCCAAAAGAATATTCTCAGATGTGCTTCTCTGCATGAAGCACATCCAAGATCAGATCAGATCTTCACCCTTTCTCCTGCTCATCTAGCAGACATTGTGCTGCCTCCCCCAGACAAACAGCAGGCAAACAACAGTTCCATCACCTTCTGATCAAATGGGATCTTTTTTCTTCCCCTTCTAAAGCTGTGGGAGACCTGGAAAATTCTCAAGAATAATTTGTACCCCAGCCACTAATGCTGGCAAATCTGGCTTCTTTCAGAAAAAAATAATCCACTTTGGAAAAGTGTCAGCATCAGGGTTCCTTTCTTGTTTGGAAAAAAAAAGCTGATTTCAGCGGCACATAAAGATTCTTCTCTGAGGTCTGGAACAGAGAGAAAAAACAACTCAAGAGTCCTTTGAGTTCTATCCCATTATGAGATTTCATACTGGGGGAGGAGACATCTGGTCACAATTCAACACCTGTTGTTTGGGTTTCCCAGCATCAGTGTGAGGTTCCAGCAGGAGCCAAGACCGGAGACAAAGCAACAATGATAGAAGTGTTACATCCACTGGCATTCAGAAATTTGCTGGGGGGAGGGGGGGAGGGAGCGAGAGAGACAGAACCTCAGTGGCTCAGGAGGAGTAGTAATGGTAGAGTCAGAGGCCTTCACTTCTTGATCAGCACCATTAAGTCTAAGAGAATGACCCAAAATTGTTCTCTCCCCACTTGGGCACACTTCACAATGATGGGCTTAATTTAGCCCTACACATTTAAGCAATCAGTCATCTAATCAGTAATATTTTTACTCTAATGGGAGTGTGTGTGTGTGTTTGTGTGTATGTGTGTGTGTGTATGTCTGTGTACGTGTGCATTCACCTTCTCAAGAATATTTAAGGGTCAAGGTCCAGAGAAATATTCATATCCTTCTCCTTTATTTTCCCCAAATAAAGACTTTCTAAATCAGGGGTTCTCAAACTGGGGGTTAGAACCCTTCAGGGGGTCACAAGGTTATTACATGGAGGGTCACAATCTGTCAGTCTCCACCCCAAACCCCACTTTGTCTCCAGCATTTATAATGGTGTTAAATATGTAAAAAAGTGTTTTTAATTTATAAGGGAAGCTTGCTATGTAAAAGGGGACACCAGTACAAAACTTTGAGAACCACTGTCTAAAGGCTCATCAAAATAGCTCAGTGTTAAAATGTGGGCCTCAGAGGCTGAAGTGCAGCTGTGTACCCTTATGCACCATTTGAAGTGAATTTTGTCCTCATTTGTCTTATTCTTACTTAATATTGTGACTTTCCGCCCAGCAAACTATGACACAGGAAAAAGAAGAATCAGTTTGCCTCATTCAACTTATAACCCATTGCAATGTCTGTTGTCTTACACATCAAAAGAAGCCATTTAAGAGCTTCTGGGCACCATCTGGTGAGTGGATTGCGGTACTGCAATGTATTTTACACCACAGAAAAGGGTGCGTCCGTCTCCCTTTAATCCAAGGTTTCTCAAACAGGGGTCTCAACTTGTGTAGGGAAAGCCCCTGGCGTGCTGCGCCTGTGCGTTGACCTGCCCCATCCGCAGGTTCAGCCGATCGCAGCTCCTATTGGCCGCGGATCGGTGCTCCGGGCCAATGGGAGCTGCTGGAAGTGGCAGCACATTAAGCTGAAAGCACATTAAACCTAACACCTCCACTGTGAGGCTTAATATGCCCCAGATTTTTTTATTCACAATGCTGATCTGCATTGCAGAACTTGCCTGGGCACAGCTGCATCGAGACAGTTGGCTGGTTGTAGGGTGACCAGATGTCCTGATCTTATAGGGACAGTCCTGATTTTTGAGTCTTTTTCTTATATAGGCTCCTATTACCCTTCACCCCCTGTCCCAATGTTTCACACTTGCTGTCTGGTCACCCTAGCTGGTTGGTACCTGGGCAGGCATGGAAGGTAATTTAGAACTGTAGGATGAGCACTTTAGCTGCATATTTCTGCTAAGGTGATCAGCAGTGAAACCGCCCCAAATGTTGCCATTTTTGCCTATCTGAGGATTTTGTACTGACACCCACCACTCCAGTATGTGTCATCTTTAAACTTCAGAGTCAACAATTTATTGAGATGAATGGGGCACTTCATGCCTCTCAAACTGTAGTGTTAAGATGTCTTCAGATTTAGGAGGACAACATTGGCTCTGCTTTGGTTGTGCTTATTCCCTCCTCTGTTTGCTGTCTCTGAACAGCTAAAAAGGTAAACGTTCTCTAGCAGTCAGTTATACAGCCTCTGTTATCATACAGTCTCTGAGCACCTCCCAAGTATTTAAAAGCAAGAAATAGTGATAATTTACACATATGTTTCTTCACACCATGTGTAAAGTTTGCACACTGAAACCTAATTACTTGGAGTGTTTGCACCTGAAACCTGATTACAAGCTTAACACTTATCCAGGGGAAATCTCCATGTGACTTGCATGACCAATCACAACTACATAATAAAGCTCATATTTCCACCATTTAGGCTTCAAACAGCAAGGCAATTTGCAAAAAATGTCAAATAATGAGTAATCTGAGATCAGCTCCCAGCCATTCCACCACCAGAAAAAGAGGAGAGAGTCTACTAAACAAGTAAATGATTCTATAAGTGATTATTTGCTCAACTTCTAATGGGAAATCACAGACTTCAAACGGAAGTGATGGACCAAAAAATGCAGCTTTAGAATTTTTTTTATTTTATTTTTTGCCAACTACAGGAAAGTCTTTCTTTTCATATAGCAATCCACTCTCAGTATTTTTCAGACAGTGATTATGAAATTGATTCTGCTCAGGCCATCAGTAAGATTTGACTCAGGAACCTTTTGATCTAAAAGCAAGAGATTCTGTCCGTTAAACTAGAAGACTAACTCCTCTAGCAAGAAGCAGAAGCAGACTCATAAACTTCATATTTGACCACCACTAGAGGGAGACAAAGGACCATACTTTCCTAGTGTAGGCTGCAATTGCGTTTGAAGACAAAGCTTTTTGTCCTCTGACCAATGGAAATTGTTCTGGTTTTAAGTAATCCAGAATGCAAACTCTAAAGCATCATGCCTGAGGTGTGTAGAGCACTCCAGCTGCCTGTGCATTTTAAATGTTCAATAATAGAATAAAATTAAGGCTATATGGGAAAAAATGATGTGTCCCACATACAGAGGGTCGGCTCTCCCAGCTGAAAAGAAACGTTCAGATGTGAGCAGTGAATTTCAGCTGAGAAAACCTTAGAATGGCAGTTTCTGCCAGTTCAGCCACAAAGGCCCCACTTTTTTGGCTCGCTTAACAAAACTACTCCCCACACTGATGATCCTCATTCAAGGCTAAGACGTAAATGTGCAGAACATGGATAAGCAGCCATTCACGGTACTGGAAAAAAGAGTGTGCTCACCAGCAAAGTGCATTCCAGTGTTTAGACACAGCACCAGGCAGACAGGTCACATTTGTTGCTCTCCTTTGTATTCCCTCAGTCAATTGAAACCCTTCTGCTAGCGAAGAGCCCAGAATGAATACAATATTCCAATGTGAACACCAGGGCCGTAATGCTCCTTGATGCAATGCCTTGGCATATGGTATGCGCTGGCTGGTGATTGGGTGGCAGTGCCAAATTTTAGTCCAAGGAACCCATCCTATGCTCAGGGTGGCTAGTCCCTCCTGCCACTTGAGCCACAATAGCTACACTTTATTTTTAGCATGATGGCTTGATCAGAGCTAGCATGGGTATGTCTCGTCAAGCTGGAAATTATGCCCCCAGCTCGAAGTGTAGCTGTACTCTGTGCCAGCAGAAGGAGGAAGGACTTGATGGACCCAATGGTTCTTTCCTATCTCTACTCCTATGGAAAGTCCAGTCCAATGGGATCTTTAGTATCAACACAGAGCAGAATGGTCGTCAGAAAAATGGTCGTTAAAATGTCATCAGAAAAAACTCACACTGCAAACCGTGAGAAACTCAGCTTATCAGCCTCAGAAGAATGGAGGCCTGAATGGACTCTGCTCTAGTTAGAACATGCTCATCTAGACAGTTTAGGTATTTAAAACCTGATACTTGCACCATGAATTTTTATTTTTATATACTGGAAGTCTATGGACTGTGTTATGCAAGCGTCAGACTAGATTATCACAATGGACTCTCCTAGCCTAGGAAGCTATGAATAAGAGGAGACATGATATATGTGTACAAAATAATGACTAGAACAGAGAAGGTACATGTGGGGATACTATTTATCCTTGTTCATAATACAAGGGCAAGGAGACAGGCAATGAAGATGAAAGGCAGCAGATTTAAAACTGAGAAAAGGAAATACCTTTTTATACCATTAGCCTTAGAACTCACTAGCAGAAGAGAACATTGAGGCCAAGAGCTCAGCAGGACACAAACAAAAAATTTTCTATTATTTTATAATACTCTGGAACGCAACCTGAAATAGCCCCATTCTGGTCTGAAATAGCCCCAGTCTTTTGACCATCAGAATAAGTTACAAAGCACTGTATTTCTGCTGTGGAAGGTGGTTACATCTGTGCGAGGAAAGATTTGTGCTTTGTTGGGGCCTGAGTTTTGCTGGCTGTGAGGATAAGCTGCTATTTAATATAAATGTTTTTGTAAATCTTCATGCTTTCTCAAGTATCAGAGGGGTAGCCATGTTAGCCTGGATCTGTAAAAAGTGACAAAGAGTCCTGTGGCACCTTATAGACTAACAGATGTATTGGAGCATGAGCTTCCGTGGGTGAATACCCACTTCGTTGGATGCTTACCTCCAATATGTCTGTTAGTCTATAAGGTGCCACAGGATTTTTTATGTTTACTCAAGAGTCTCTGGGTTTGGTTAGGCACCTTTTTTATTTTTGTCTAAATCCAAAGAAATAACATGGATAACAAGAACATCCAGAGTTACAATAGTTAACGATTAAAAAACTACATCAGGAGTTTGGAAGGCTTATAAACACTCATGCTTCAGGGCCTAAGCCCATCTCTCACTGATGAGGGCAAGCAGATAGTTATCCCTCTGAGCACTGCATATTATTACCTAACTGTTCCCGGCAGGATTTCTTACATCCTCCTCTGAAGCTTCTGGTACTGGCCATTCTCAGAGTCAGGATGCTGGACTAACTGGACCACTGGTTTGGTATAGCATGGTGTCATGGAGTGTGGGGGAGTCAGAGTCCTGCACCCCCCATTTCCTGCGATTCACCGGGATTCTCAGCCAGCCAGTAAAATAGAAAGTTTATTAGACGAGAGGAACACAGTCCAAAACAGAGCTTGTAGGTTAGGACAACAGGACCCCTGAGGCAGATCCATTTTGAGGGGCAGGGAGCTTAGATCCCAGCACTGGAGCTCCCTCCATTCCCCCAGCCAGCTTCAAACTAAAACTCTCCAGCCTCTCCTCTGGCCTTTGTCTCTTTCCCAAGCCGGGAGGCCACCTGATCCCTTTGTTCCCCAACACCTTTAGTTGGCACCTTTGCAGGGGAGGGGCCCAGGCCATCAGTTGCCAGGAGACAGGGAGTCGGTCATTCTCTGTGCAGACATCATCACACTGGCCCTCTAGGGCTCTGTACCAATCACATCCTCTTATCCCACCACCTAGATTCTTGAGAAAAACACAGGGGAAACTGAGGCACCCACACAGTATTCAGAGAAAACATTAAGAACGTTCCCACTTCGTCACACATGGCAATTCCTATGAACCGATTAAGTCACCCCCTCCACTATCCCCTCCACTATATCCCCAGTGCCACCCTGCCCAGTTGTAAGGTATCTCACTGAGGGCACTTACTCATGCAGTCCCCTCCGTACCAGCCTGTTCTGCACTCCGCACAGTAGATCCCTTTGATGTAGAAGTCATCTAGCGTTCCACCCCAGGAGCCATTGCGGCAGGACTTGCAGTTCTCAAAAATGGTGCAGCCTGAAAGCAGAGTCACTTTGTTGCATGACATCTAGACAGCTGGTGTTGAAGGGAGAGGATGGGGTGGGGAAAAAGGGGGGGAAGAATCTCTTTGTTTGCTTTTCACCCTGCAAAAGAAGCTTGTGGTCTTCATGGTGCTGACTATTGTGGATCTCATCCATCCCCACATTGGCAAGTTCAAGCTCTCAAATCTGGATCTGAGCCTGGTAGCTGCCTTGTATGTCTACATCCCATCCCCCCTGCTCTGAAAACCCTTCAGGGAAGTGTGAGTTTGGATGTCAGTGCAGCGTGGCTCCGTCCTTGGTTGTAAGTAAATCTAATTTGTTCTCTGCTTGTTCTCCCTCTTTCTACTTTTAACTTTGCTTTCCCATCGCTTTCTGAAGAGTCCTAACTCCCCAGCCTCTTTCCCCTCTCATTTCATAATGCAATGTACAAACCAGATCCGGAGGCTGAGGAAATCAAATCCCCTGCCAGAAATGACCTGTGTGAAACTAGTTATGACTTTACCTTGTGGAGAGCTCCAAGGCTTGCACAGAGAACCCTGGAAACTCTCAGCCCACAGTGTTACCAGCAATGGTGCTACATGAGGCCACATCCTGAACGCATTAGCTCACACTGGTGCAGGAGCCGCTTGCACTGGCACAGATGGATCCCTGAGAAGACTATAAGCAATCCATGAAGTCAGGCAGCCAAAATGGGCTGCGTGCCCCATCTGGTTCTGTGCACAACGAACGGCTGCACATGCTGGCACTTCCCCACAACCCTGTGTGAGAGCACAAGAGGTACAAGGGACAATGTTACAAACCAACACAACACACCTGGGTGGATTAAACAGGAGTCACACTCATTTTCCTCATTCCTGCAGCAGGGAATGGTGTAGCCCACTTTTTCTTTCCCACCCGGGCAGACACACTGGATCTGGTCATATTCACAGCACTCCCGGCACATGATATTCCATTCAGCTCCAGGGCAGTTTTCATTGATCACCATGTATTCTGCAAACAGAAAGTATGGTGGGGGAGAAATAATGCAGAGAACTATCCAATTCACTGACTATTATTCAGTTAATAGTCAGATCCTACATGGCATGAGGTTGGCCCAGGTCTGCAACATGGCAAATGCCAACCCACGTTGTAACATATCTGATCCTGCCAAAACATAAATTGAGTTTGAGTGGCTAAAACACAAAGAGGCAGATTTGCATTGCCAGCCAAAGAGGCACCAAGCCCAGAATTAAGGAAATATGCTCCTTCCTTTCTCTGTTAGACTTCCCTGCTTCTGCATTCAGAGGAGAAAAATCCCAGTTTGAAGGGACATTTTCACTTTAAAGCTCTTTTTAAAAATCCCAGGCCTTGTTCATTACCTCATCTACAATTTAGATTATTTATTCCAAAGGAATTTAAAATATCTGCTGGACTGTTTAATTTTCCTGCCATTTTGTGTATTATTTTGCTATTCATGCAGCTTGGAGAATGGCGAGTCTGAATGAAGAGGTCAATTTCATTTCTGGCTTCTAGTCAAGTGTATTTCCTAGTTTCATTTCACTAGTACCTGCTGCTTTCATTGCAGGAGAAAACAGTTTGTTCCACTGATTTTTGTTTGTTTGAAATTTCATGTCATGAAAACATTTCTAATTAGATCAGGATTTTTAAATCATTTTTAATTACCTCCCACTGCTACATTTTGAGATTTAATCTATCCTGGCAGTGCCTTTCTAGGAAACCACAGCTTGAAATACCTTGGATAGTGACTGCAGACTAATACAGTAAATCTACAGATCCCATCTCCCTTCCTCCACCATACTGTCTAACTCTACAAATTGGAATCTAATGAGCTCATGATGCTGTCAGCGTGTCTCTTAGCCAGTTGACAGACCTGATGGCTGTTTTCCTGGAGCCTGATAATAAGAAGTGAGAGAGCAGACCGGAGAGATGAGATGTGAAAGAAACATAATGAGACTCTCTTTTTTCCTTTTTGGCCACAGAATATTCTTTCCTTTTTGTTCTGAGCGATAGAATTGCTTTGCTATTGCAACAAACCAGACATTGCTATTAAGGAGCGGAACTCCCATCCATGTTACCTGGCTTCCTTTTCACACAGTTCCTTTTTGATTCAGTGTGTCTCATAATTTAATAATGAGGTCTGAGTCAACTCTCTGTAGGATTCAGTGGTAGGTCTGCCTCACTCAATTCTCCATGCCCTGATGAAGCCTGAGTCTCACTCACAAGCTTGCCTTTCTTCTTAATGATAGTTAGTCAGCCCAGCAAAAAGGGACCACCTACAGCTTCTTGATTTTTATATTTAGCTGGAGAGCTAAATCGCTGTAGGCAAAATTCATCCCTGGTGTAATTCCATAGCCTATTCCTAGCTCCAGCTTCACAGACTCCTGGGAACTGCATCACAGTTTGAATCCAGAGTTAGTCAAAAGTCAGTTTGCATTCTAAGCCTGATTGTTGCCTGCCTTCTTCCCATCTACAACAAAAATGCAACTCCTGGCATTTGGGGAGGTGGTGGTTTGTTTGGTAATTGTCCAATCCAATAACATATGCTTGCATTAAAATCATAATAATACTTAATTCTTATACAGCAAAGATTTGTATCATTACTCCAAATTTACAAATGGGCAACTGAGGAGGTGACGTGTCTTTTCCCATGGTCCCAGAGTGAAAACAGTAGCCAAAAATTAAACTCAAGTCGCCTGACTCTCAGAACAGCAGACAACAACTGGACCATATTGGGTCCACTAAACACATAACTATACCTCTTTCTTCTACAGAAATATAGATGTGTGATGTATAGATTGTCTGTGAACTGTATTTCATGCAGATTCCTAAGCAAATTGATTACAAAGGTATAATTATCTGATTTTGCCTGTCCCTGTTCACCACTATTCACCCTAAGCCAAGACCATTCTCCTAATTAAAACTGCTCAACTTTTGACATTCCAATTCAACACGTCTCACCATCCACCATTAAAAAAGAACAATGCAATTAGGTGTCCTAGAAAGCAGCTCTTTCCTAGTGAAAGCTGAGCCCCTGAACAAATAGCCTGAAATTTGAAAGTTTTAACAAATTTTATGTAAATCTCTTCAGTTTCCAAAATCAAGCTGGAAATCTCATTTCCTTAAAGATTTCTAGTACATAGCGATAAATGGGATCTATATCAGTTTAGATTATGCTGATAAATTTACCAATGCAAGTGATATAAGCCAGGTTTAAAACAATCTGAGTATCCGCATACAAAATTGTTAGTGTTTTTAACTAAACTGATATCAAATCACAATGGTACAACTAGACCAGACCCACAGGCCAGATTCTTCGGGTCTATTTGCAGAGTAAAGCAGCATAGGGAAGGGTTAGCAGACTCTGGCCCTTAAAGAATTATAAACATGAGATTTCCTTTTCCCTGTGTCTGCTGTTTGCTCACTTCTTGCACTTAGCTGAGACACTGAAATAGGCTTTCCGTTGATTTATAACCAATTTAATTCACTTTCAGATTCTCATGCACTAACACAGGGCTGCAAAGTTTGGGGAGTACACATGGCAGGGGAATTTCTGGGTGTGGCATTTTTAACCATTTCCTCTGGGTTTAAAACAAAAAATAATGGAATCTATTGTTCTTAGGTTTTGTACACTTTTTTTTTTTTAATCTACATAAAGACTTGACAGTGTGTCTTTAATAACTCTGGAATCCAGCTTGCTTTACACGTCTCCTCATCCTGTGTAATAAAAGGTGAAAGGGCTATTTTGCTTGGACACTTTAAAGTGGACATAAAAAGAGCGACTAACATATATTAAAGACCATTTTTGTCTTGATGAAGGCTAGATTGAGCCTTTAGAAGAGCACACAGATATTCTGCCCCAGCAGGAGCTCCAGGAAGGAGCTGTGACTCAGAGAGGCATAATTGCTCCCCTGCTGCTATTCTCTTGTTTTTGGGGGCAGTATGGCACTTCATCCCTTTTGGGGACTCAGTTTACTTCCCCACTCACCCTTCACCATTAGTTTCATAAGTGAGGGGAGAGGAACGAAGAGGGGAGGAGGGATTGATTGGTGGAGCTAAATGCAATAAATTAGAAGCTGGACCATTTTGAATCATGGCTAAAATATTTGTGGGGCAGTTAGTGGCTTGACTTTGCTAATAGAAGCACCCTTCAAAGGAGCAAGTCTGACTTGTAGCCAGCAGCTGTATTTCCGGAGAGTGTGAAACATGTCCAGGCAGAGACTTGTAATGACTCTAAAAGAGGCTGAGTTGCAAAACTCCTCATGCAAAATATTTATCTGAAACAAGAACAAGCAAACAAACAATGGGCTAATTTATAAGGTTTTCATGATGGAAGAAAAGGCCATTAGATCCAGGCACAAACTGCACATAAGAAACCAGCTGCAGGTCATGGAAACTGTGAGCAAGAAAGAGCAATGTTATTAAAGAATGCAAATGGCAGGGGAAAAGGTGTTAGAGAGTGGGTGGGAGTAACTGGTTGACTTAGGAGCATGTCAGTATAGTGTGGAACTTTTCACCTCTCAGTCACTGGTTCGAGTCCAGTCCTTTTTGGCGGTAGTGATCTGGGATCTGATTTTTAAGAGATCTTCAACCTCGCCTTTGCTATTGTAGGTATGTTTCCAGGTCTATCTACCTGGTCTGCAGGTTCAGTACGGTACTTAGATGTGTGCATCCTTTTTATTTGCACTCACAGTTATTAGTAAGCACATAAATGCACCTGTAATGTTGAGGGCCATTACCATCTGATGGTTGTCCAGTACCCAGCAGGAATGGAGGGATCCAGCCTGGCATCCCCAGCTTACTATGTACTAATGACCCCTTTGTGAGCCATCTCATCAGAGAGCCCAAAGACTCACTCGAGGGTCTCACCCCCCGGGTGGTTAACCCAAGCCTCGGCAGGATCCACACAGCTATTTTCAGCACACTAACATGAGCCCCACTAACACAGGTCACTCCACTTACACTGTAGACGTGCCTATCAAAGCTATTGCAGAGTGGGGTTCAGTTTAGTTTGTCCTGGGAGCTGAACTGCTGAATAGGAGAGTCACAGTCTGTGCACTGACCCTAGGACTGGTCCTGTGGAAAATGGTTTGTTCTTAACCTCTTTTTGCCTCTACATAAATGATACTCATATTCTCACTTATATAGCATATATTACACAGGGCTGACCCAGGGATGAATCTGGGCCTTTGCACTATAGCAGCTCCATGGCTAATCTTCAGGGCTGTCAACCTTTCATTAGTACCCAATGCACTCTGCAAATGAATCCACAGCAAGTCTAGTCCTGAGGAATGCTCCCTGGCTGTCAGCCTCCGACATAATTTCTCTTTCCTTCCTGCCTAGGATTCTTTTATTCCTTGTTTCAAATAGACTTATTTCATCTTCACCTTTCTAAAAAGGCAGCTGCCCCCTCCCGCCGAGTGACCTGCTTGTGCTGCCCAGCATGGAGTGTGGCAGAGGAACTGAAACAGTTTATTAATCACATCGCCTTGACAGAAGAGAGTCTGTGTTTTCCATCACCGGGATGGTCGGGGCATACATATGACTCACCCAGCCACCTCCTTGCCAAACCTCAAATGCAATCCTATCCCAAACTGCAGGACCTCAGAGAACGAGGTGATAAAGTCCCACAAGAAATTATTTTATTACTACTCACGTCAGAGGAGTTGACAGAACTATTGTTTGCAATTCAATGAAAACACAAGCAACCAAAATGTAGCTTTCACTGCATCCTTCTGAAGAGCTGGAAACCTCTCCAGAGAGGGGTGCATCTCTCTTTCCACACTCTGCACCCCTCCCGCAAATAGTTCCATGGTATTTCTTTAAGTTAAAAAAAAAAAAAAAGCTTAAAAGGGTTTATATAGACAATAAGGTCTTACTGAAATAAGGGCGAGGTGGCTGGGAAGAGAGAAACTCTAAATCACCAGCTTTACTCAGTCTGAGGGCTGGAAGAGCATGTAGCTCCTGGGGCCTGAGAATGGGATATGAGCCTGATTCCACTCTCGTCAAGTCTTGACACTGACTTCAGTGACGGTTGGACTGAGCCAAAAAGCATCAGCATTTTGCTGCTAGATCAGGGGCAACCAGACTAGTTCCAGGTTGTAGGGGGAGGGAACTGGATGGTTCTAGGGCGTTGGGAGTGAGATACAAAACCTTCCACATAAACTTTCAGAAAGTGTTAAGCACCTAAATCCCATTGAAAATCAATGGGATTTAGGCTCCTAAGTGACCAAGGGCTTGTCTACATGGAAAGTTATATGGGTATAAGCTAAAGTTAGTTATAACACTACAATTCCCCATGGACACTCTCTCATCCCCATGTAAGAGTGTGTTTTTTCAGTAATATCAGTATACTATACCAGCAAAGTGCTCTGAGGGCATTTGCAGTTTATACCAGCAAAGCTGTGATTTTGCTGGCATAGCTCATTCGACACCCACTCCCCATCAAACAAAACAAACTATACTTCTGGAGGTATAACTGCATCTGTGTTGGGGGCTTTTGCTAGCACAACTGTATCGGTAAGGCATCAAATCTCATCCCACTTCTGACCAACATACCCATGCCAGTGGAATATTATAGTGTAGACCTAGCCAAAGGCACGTTTGAAAATGTTACCCTGCACCTTTAAGTTATTAGCTGTAACCAGATTCAGGTTATCATGGACTGTATGACAGAAGAGAATGGAAAACTGGGATACAGAGACTTTCGCTTGTGGGCTCCATATTAGCCATGGTTTGTCAGGGACTGGATGACTCCGGGGGATTAGGAATGAGATATACAGTTTTTCATCTCAAACTAGTTAGTTCATTTAATCCTGATTTTCAAAATAAACATCCACACTTTTCCCCCAGTAACTAGAGAAAAAAGAGGGCAGTGCCCCAATTCCCATACTCTTTATACAAAAATGATACATTAATGCTGTCCAAAACTCACAAAAAGAGAGAGAATCCTATGGCACTGCTGGATCCAACAGTCAGATGGTTCCCAAGAGAAAGGAAGAGAGTATAAACCACATTCTTATTATTGTTTGAATTACGACAATTTCAAAACCTACAAGCTACTTCTGCTTTCTCATGGCTCACTTTCCCCAGCTGTAAAATCTAGTTAGTGATAGCAGCAGAGAATCCTGTGGCACCTTGTAGACTAACAGATGTTTTGGAGCATGAGCTTTCATGGGTGAATACCCACTTCGTCAGATGATACTTACCCTTCTCCCTAGTCTATGCTTTGAGATCAAGGAATGAAATTTGCTAGACAAGGGCTAATGCCTAGATCCTATTGCAATCAGTAGAGATTATGAGACAAAATATATTTGTGGATCCAGGTCTAAACTGGTAAAATAATAATAATTAATAAGAAACATTCCTGCAAATATCTTGATGTCACTTTTCAGGTAGCAACATCCTCAAATATACTGGACATAAGGCGAAGTTGTCAAGATAAAATAGTTAATTTATAAAAACCTAATCCCACATTTCAAAAAAACTAAAATCCATGTTACTAATCACAGTTTGGGCATTACCCGTCTTAATAATTAAGCATTAATTAAAAATGAAATACTTCTACAGAAATAAATTATTTTGGACTTCTTTTGTATGCTGTAATTTTTTGACCTTCCTTTATTTTTGCCAATGGTAAAAGACTGGTCAAGTTCACTTTTGCTTACATTCAGTTTCCTTAGTACATTGTTGCAAAATTTATGTTGCAAACACTCCAGGGGACTATAGAAATCCATTTAAAAAAATGGTTTTCATTAACGTTAAACAAATCACAAGTTATTTCTATTTTAATAATGGGTTGCACCTAATCTGGAGGCCTAAATTGACAGTTTTCCCTTTAAGTAATTATATCCAGAATTCTGACAATTGTGCTGTGCAAATTAAAAGCTTTTTATAATTAAGAGTAAGCTTGAACAGATACACTCCTTTTGCATCCCTTTGGACATTTATATAACCAGTTAGACAGGAAAAATACGACCCTTTTTATTTTATTTTATTCTTACTCTATGATACTCATTAACAACTGTTCTCTTGTATGGAGAAAGCTTGGGTCTGACTTTCAAGAGCAATTTTTAAAAGCTTTTCATTTTAAATAATGTTCCCTAGTGTTATACCTTTGAAATGAGTTTTTCTCATTAAAAAAAAATAGCACTGACAGAGGTGAAACCCAACAAGTGGTGATACATTTTCTTTCCCTTTCAGGTCTGTGCTTATTGGTTTTAAATTTGCTTTATTTTTTTTTATTCCATTGTACTTTCATTCTTGAGAATATTGCAATTAGCTCTGGTCCCCATCCTGTAGGTGTTGTGGGCTGAACTGACATTAAAGTCTATGAGAGCTCTGAGCACACACAGCAGCTATATAATTTATCAGCTGTAAACAAGAGAGAATCCTGGCTCCACTGAAGTGAATAGGAAAACTCTCCCACGGACTGTAATAGGCCCAGGATTTCAGTCATTGTCTAGTGGTCTGAGCACAAGCCTGGGAGTCAAGAACAATAGCTTTCTAATCCTGTCCCTAAAACTAATTGTTATTGATTTTGGGTACATCACTGAAGCCCTCCTGGGACCCTGGGTATGTACTCAAGTGCTTAGTCCCTGTTGCTGCACTAGCTAGATCAAAGCTAGCTTGGGTATCTTTGTGTGTGTTCCAGTCACACTTCTGAATGCAATGTCAACATAGCCACAGAGCACTAATTTTGGATGTCTTGTATTTTGGGTGCCCCATCTGAGATATCTAGAGACCTGATTTGAAAGGTGCTTCATATCTGCAGCCCCAGTGGATTGCAGGCATAGTAGTCGGTGCTTGGCACCTCTGAAAATCAAGCCCCTTCAAAATATCTCAAGTTGGGCACTCAGAAAGTGGGGCAACCAAAATCACAAATCGCTGCTGAAAATGAAGGTCTTTGTTCTACCCTCTTTTTGCCTCAGTTTCCATGTTGTACAAATGATGCTCATAATATCCAGCTTCCTACAGATGTTGAAAGGATGAAGGCAAAAATGTCAACTTGAAAAATCATACTCCTCTCTGAAATTTTTGTACTTACAATTCTTGGAAACAACTAAGATAGCTGAAAGGGGGAAATATTTTCCTGTTCTATTCAGTTTGCTTACTTTGTGCATTGGACAGCAACTTTGTGAGGACTCAGAGTCATTGTTTCCCCTGTTAGTATGTTTTCCCTGCTAGTTGTGAGGCGTTTCACACAGAAAAAAGGGAGGGAAGGAAGGAAAACAAAGGGAAAGTGTTTGTATATAAGCCACAAAAATTGGCAGGTGAATTCATGAACAAGTGCTGACACTGCTTTTAATTCTTTTTTATGCATTGCTTAGATTCCTGGTTAACATTGTCCCCTTAGTTATTGAATATTTATAAAGACAAAAAGTGCCATAAGTGTTATTCAATGATATTTTTATCATTTTTTAAGCGCTGAAGCTAGTTTTAATTCCAGATGCAGAAGTATATTTGAAGTGGACTAAACTACCCACAAAAAATACTTTCCATTTAAGTACTGTATTTTTTAAAGTATTAATTACACTTTTTAGTGTAAATACACCTGCCTGCTGCTGGATCAGATCTGATCAACTGTGTTTTATAAGCCCTTCATTAGTGGTTCTTAACCTGTTTAACCATTGTGGGCCACATATGCAGCTCTCTATGTTATTTGGGCCTCATCCACACAATATATATACTACCTATATGTCCCTGAGGATGTCACATGGGCCGCAACTGTGTACTGATTGGGCTGCAAACAGTGCTCTATACTGATAACAGTGTAATGGAGACTCTACTGTAGTTCAAGAGGTGGGGCCTGTTTTGATGCAAGAGGCTCCGAATACTGCAATGAAGTACTGAGTGGCCCAGATGTGCAGCAAAGTGACAACTGTGAAGTTCCTGGATGGCTGTAGAATTGTTACTGTATATTAAATACCAATACTAAGCACCAATTATACGCTTTATAAACACAGGAACTTTGCTTCTTAGCAAGAATACAACAACAAAACCCTCTCATAAGCTTTTCCTCTGTAGAAAGGAAAAGAAGGATTGTTAGTGGGGGGAACAAATGACTTTTCAGGTCTTTGTTCTGTCATAAATAGGAATTTGAATATGATTTTGAAGTTTGTTTCTCTATAAGAGTGACCTTGCCTGACCCATCCTAAAAAGCAACTCTGAAAATACCTCCATGTAACTAAAAACAAGGCCAAGTAAAAGTCTGACAAAAGTGAGGCTGTTTGAAAAAGTCTGAGAGTAACTTGGTATGTGCCGGGGCTGGAAGTGGGCCATCTAGGTGGTCTGATGGCAGGAACAGCACATAACAAGAATATTTCTAGGGTTTTCTGGTCCTTGATCTTCATTGCCGACGTGACACCAAATGAGTGGTCAGCCTAACGCCGAGCACAGTCTTCCAACACAAGAAAGTCAATGTTGTACCCATTCTAATTCCAGCATGGCAACACGAGCCCTACAAATCCCCTTTGTACAATAAATACTGCAGTGTTCTACAGGCCACCTCATCCCAGCAGGTATTTCTACTGACATTTTGAGGACTCTAATTTATAAGCAGTCGTGACAGGGACCAAGGGGTTGATATTTACCCCAGCGGCAGCTCTCAGTTCCTTGCTCCCCACATTTCAACAGCACCATTTTTTTCCCAAAGGCAATTTTTATCACACGCACCATTGCCCCATATTGAGAACTTTCTCCCTTCCTCATTGCCTTATACTGAGCCCACCAAAATAGCCTCTTCCCCTTCTGGGCAGGCTGATTGGGTCACTGACCAGAATGCTATGCTACAAGTACAGACCATAGCAAACCTTGTTCAGATCCTAATCTTCTCGAGCACCCTCCTCTTCAACCCACATCCTCCCCTAGCCCTGGAAACCTCAAACCCCACCTCCTCAGTGTAGGTTTTTGACCACTCAGGTCAAAATACAGGCCATAAACCAAAATGAGCAGGATGCTTTCAGCCTCTAAAGCACTCTGGGCCAGTCTGCCCCAACTCTGCCCCACTCTCAGCTTCCCCTGTGTAGTTTTGGCATTATTATCTTGCTGTAGTTAGTTTGCTATCATGAGTTTGAGATGGGTCTGTGACTGGGTAAAACAGCCGGGAAAGGGTTATGGGCTCCTGCCTGTCACATGAGCTAGCAAGAGACTTAAGGGAAAGGTGTGGCTTCCTTCCACCACTGAGAGGAAAGGTGAAAGACTTCTGAGGACTACAGGTCACCTTGGGCAAGGGAATTCCTTTGTTTGGTGTTACTCTTGAGTTTTTGTGTTTGATGAATGAACGGTGCAGAGAGACAAGGGCCTGAAATGGACTTGGGCAGGACACTGTTTCTTTCCTGAGCTGGAAGGAGAGCCCACCAGCACATGGAGCCCAAGCCCACAAAGCTCACCTCTTTATTAGGATATTGAGCTGAACTTGCCCAAAGTGTGGAAGGTGTTGGTCCTTTCCATTCTACAGAGAAGGGCAAGCCCCAAAGTTCATATCCATCTCCAAACAGTTCCAGCATCTGTGGGTGTTTGGAGAAAGGATTTTGGACTGAACTAGTCTCTAGTCTTTATTATGAATTCTTGTCCATCACCCTGAGCACCTCAGCAGGTTTGCTTACAAATAACATTCCTTGCAATTACGCACAGGGATATCAGGAAAAGCCATGAGGCTCACATCCCAGAATTTCCTTTCAATTGTTCCCATGGGGATGTGGGATTTACCCCCCTCTACGCAAGGGACATGGGGTTCTCTCACTAAACTAGAGCATCTATATTGTTTCTATAGCCCCTGACCCCATCCCCCTCTAATATATCCATATGGCAATACCTCCCCTGGTGGCTTCTGACCCTGGAAGCTCGGAATGTTGGGGTTTCATCTCACATAGGAGACAGCACCCAAAGTTATACTGATACTGACAGTATTAAGGTGGGGGTCCTCGTAGGTCTGGTGGATGGACAATGTACAGGGCACTGATGAGCTGGCAGGGCATCCTGCAAGCCTCTTGTTACCAGGTCTGGCCCTTGGGGTCCTATGAAAGGTAACCCCAGCTTTCATTTAGAATGAAAGTCTCTAGCCCTTTGTCCTTGTGAAGAGTCTAAAAATACATAAACTGAGGTAACCCAGTGGCTAAGATTGAATGCATCTGGATGTATCTTGAATTCATTTGGGGTCCACTTTTGCAGCAAGAGACATGGGGTCCTCAACATATGCACATCCTTTTTAGGAAATACGAATAAGCTATGCTTCAGGTTTATTCCAAAACCCAGCTCCTTAATTTTACCCCCACCCTGTCCCCAAATCCCCACAAAACTTGTATAGTAGGGTGTGATAATCATGGACAGAAATTGGTTACTTCCTTTGGTGGCATACCATTGTTTCTGAACCTGCCCCAAAATGTGAAGGCTGCTCTGCTCTTTAAAATGGTCCATCTTTTCTGAATGACCCTGCTATATGGGGAACGCCCTTCTTGCATCCCCCACCAATTCCTCCAGGTGTATGTGGGGAAAGCTCACATAGTCCCTGCACTCCTCCCTGCCACCAGCTATAGCAGTGCAAGAGGAGGAGCAGGACAGGAGATAGGGCCAATGTGCTGCTGCATTGAGAGGGAGTCCTACAATCACTGTAGCTCACCTCTTGCCATGCTGGTGCCTACCTTCCCAACATCTGAAGAATTAGTACCAGCAGGGGACCTGGAGGCCCATTCCTCCAATCACCAGCCAAGGAAAACCCATTTCACCACCATCATCAGCCTGGTAAAGACCTCCTCCCACCTCTGAGGCCTTCAGCAGTCAGGAGAGACCTGCCCACCTCCAGTTCCAAAAATGCACTCATCCACCACTGACCACCCAGTCCAACAACTAAGGGGGATTTACTCTCCACTAGAACAACCACTCCATAACTAGAGACTGTGAGGTTATTCTTTTGCCATCAGCAGAGGCTGTGGGATGGATGGACCCACCTGCCGTCACTGCTGCTAGGGTAAGGAACAGCTGCTGGGTAGCAGAGTCACATCAGGTAGAGGGGAGAGTGAAGCATGATTAATTGTGGGCTGAGGATTAGAGAGAAAGGGTTGATGCATTTGGGAGGGGAAACAATGGAAAGAATTAACGGGTTTTGTGGAGTGAGAGGCAGAGTATTTTTCCCAGGGAATGTTCACCTGTATCACTGAGTCAGAACCTTTTGGAGGAGCCCCTTGTTAACATTTTGGAAGCACATGACCTGCATAGAAAGTGCCCATCCTCCACCCAGGGCCTATCTGAGAGACAGGAATAAAATTGCGACAGAGGGAAGCCACTCTATTTATGCCTCTCTCCCCACGAAGACTGGGGAGGATCCTGAGCCATTATCATAAATACTGTGTTATTTATAGCTATTGAAAGCTGCATTGTCTGGGTCACTGGAGTGTTTACGTGACATTTACTGTCATTATTTTTTTAAAGAGATACTTACCTTACTGGGAATTCCGATATCATAGGTCTCTCACAACTGACATGTGAGCAGTGTTTCTCTGTCTTTTTGATACCAAGGACCAGCATGCTGCCTTCCTAAACTATATGTCAGGGATCTCTCAGGGACCGGCACTGGTCCACCGACCGGTCAGGTCATTGAGAAACAGTGATTTAGAGGCGCCTTATCTCTGAGTCCTCTGCTGGTTTCTAATGGGTAACACTCCTCACAGAGCAGCACGAAGAGCTGACATTAGGAGCCAATGTTTATAAGTAGCTAGAGCTGCATTCACATGTAAACAATGCACATTCTTAGGAATAATCATAATAAATGTGTGTGCTTCTATTGAAATGCTCATTGTTAACCTTATCAAGAGGGAACTGAGTATGCTGGTTCAGCAGAAAGTGGAATAAGAATTTGCTATAAAAAGATCATTCAGCTTTAACAAGGTTTCCCCTTTGAAACACTAATACTGGCAGAACTAAAGCTCAGGTCGGAAACAATGTGTGGCTTTTGTTTTTCTTCTTTCCCTGTTGTTTTTTTTTTTCTCCTCCCCTCTTGATGTTGGTCTCTGTTGCCAAGACAAACAAATTAAGCTTTACAAATCATAGACTTAAGTGCCCTTTCTATCATTATTTCCTTAGTGCGGAATGTTGAGAAAATAAAGCACTAAGTAGATGAAGTGATTGCACTCCCTTCTCTTGATGGCCATTGGCCAATAAATTCAGCCAGTTGTTTCCCTTTTAAGTCTGTTAAATGTCTCGGGAAATTATCCTGGATGTTTCTCACTGGTGCCAGTAACAAATAAATAAATAAATAAATAAATAAATAAATAAGCCCCTTCTATTATTAACATCCCTTCAGATCTCTCCTCTTCTCGGGACAGCAGCAAGAGATCAAAGCCCCCTGCCCATAGTAAAGGGAAGGGAAGCATTCAGCCATGTATAGAATGCACTCGCTTACTTACAGTACCTCTTGGCAAGCAGGAGATGAAAAAGAACTGGAGAAGTGCGAGTCCTATGTGAGTCCAGGGGGCTAGCTCCATGCTGCCCAGGCCAATGCAACGGAGTGACTGCTCAGGGAGAGGGATAGCAGGCGAGCTGCTTTTACTGGGACCTCACCAAGTCCAGGCTGCGAGGCATCTCGGATTTCAGACCTCTGCTCACTCCCATCATCACCAGAGGGGAACTACCTTCAAGAGACTCCTCAGGCGTCCAGAAGCACGACGTCACCCCAAACCTCTCCACTGCTGCATTAACCCTTTCTGGGCTCCAGCAGGCAACCCACTTTATTGATCCCCACCCCAAATATCCTCCATTAAGGGGAATAATGCTCAAATTTAGACAGCATTTTTCATCTTCAAAGGGAAGAAATTATAAACGAAAAAAAATCCTTTGTATGTCTTACCAGCTAGTGTAAATGAGCAGAAGGTGCCTGTATCCCCAGTAGAAGGTGCTCAGTGCAAGGTCCCTTTAACTGTGCAGGAGTTTGTGTGCTGGTCGAATGATGCATGTTAGTGAAAGGCTGGGCATGCATGGGGAGAGCATTCCTAGCACCCCCATCAGTGGCCAGGAATCCTCACCACGTGAAACGTGCTGCTCGAGGATGCCTCTGTTATAACATAACCTGAAGAAGAGCTCTGCCTAGGCTTGAAAGTTTGTCTCTTTCACCAACAGAAGCTGGTCCAGTAAAAGATATTGGACTCATGTACTTTGTCTCTCCAACATCCTGAGACCAAGGTGGCTACAACAACACCACTGTAACACACATTTTTATGCAGGGATCAAATAATGAATAAGGTTATTTAAAGATTTGTTCCACTATGGCGATAAAATGCAAAGTGCAAAAGGAATGGCTCGGAACACCTACCTTAGTAGGTGACAAACTTTTGACAGAATAGTTTTCTATTGGAAAATGTAGTTTTGTTGAAATCTAAATATTTCAAGGGAACACGTCAATTTTAAGGGAAGAAAGTCAAAACAATTCATTCTGACTTTATCATTGCATTTTAATTTGATTCAACTTTTATATTATATTTTAATATTAGATTTATTTTATATTTATAATGCTTTGTATTATAGCATAATGTTTCAACATTATCAAAATGAAGTGTTTTGATATTTCCAAATTGAAAATTTCTACTTTTTGTTCCCATTTAGAACAAAAGCTAATTCAGTGTTGGAATTTCTTGCTGCATGGAAATTCTCTTTTCTGACCAGCTCTACCATGCACCTATATCTCCCTATAAGGTCTCTAGGTAGGTTGGGCAACTTCAAGAATCTCAGAGCAGTAGCCAGTGCCATGAACAACACGCCTCCATGACCCATGCCCCCAACTATTTTCCTTGCTGTCACAGATCCTCCCCTACTGGTGGCTCCTCATCTGCCCTCAGCCTCTCGCAGGAAGAAGAGCAGCTGTAGACTTGTGATAAAATCTAAGGAGTTGGCAGCACAGTTTTTGATTTCACTTTGCAAGAGCATATGCAAATATTGTTTTCTCAGTTTCGATCCTCCTCAGTTTGAACTCCCAACACCTGTTGCTTCTTGTCTCACTTTGAACCCAAAATCTCCAAGAGCGGCTTGGTTGAAACACTAAGTTTTACCTGCTATCACAATAGAGAAGCAGAAAATCAGAAATCTGACATATTTTAGATGCAAAACTCTAAAAAGGCCCAGGTTCATGAGCCTTACAAGGGATCATGTCACTGACCAGACCTGATTCCTGACTGCCAGTTCTGCCACTCCAGTCAATAAACTAGTCATTCTCCTCTCTGTGTAATAAAAAGACAAAGGTCACTCAAAATAGCTGAAGGATCTTGGAAAGAATAGAAGCTGGAGGTTTTTATCGGCTTGAAAAACAAAACAGCTCTAGTGTCTGTGGAAACATGAATAACTTCTTTTAAGTCCCTAGTTTATATGTTACTTGATGAAAGAATGTAACATAGGCAGTCTGGCTAAGAGAGAAACTGCAGGTTAGCTTACAGCTCCCTGAGGGGGTGTTCCACAAAGGTCTGAACAGAAACCTGCTCAGGCTACCAGACAAGGGAACACTCCAGAGCACTAAAGGGTACTGGATACAGGGAAGTGTAGAGTTAGATACCAGACAAGGGCCAATAACAAATGGAAGAAATTGAGAGGGGCCCACTAGTGTTCCTGTATTTGAGCCAATTCCTGTGGCCCAAGTAAGAGCCGTGGCAGTCCTTGAACACAGCAGACCAGGGGTGGTTCCATTTTAAGGGGCATAGAATGTGGAGAGCAATTCTGCACAGGCTGCTTGTGTCCTAGCATGGAGGACTAGGCCAGAGTAGAGCAGGGCCAGTGGATCTGATGCTAGGCTCCATCCTGCAAAGTGCTGAGTACTCCTCTGAGGGGCTGAGAACCATCTGCTCCCACTGACTTTAGTGGGAGGTGAGGATGCTCAACACTACTTAAGAGTGCTTAGCATCTTCAAGAGGGACCCTCCATGTGAATCCACTACCATAACACCCCTCCTCTATCCCCAGAGAGTGGGTGGTGCAGCATCCAAAGAGTTGACTGCAGTCATGGACCCCAGAGACTTCCCAGCACATGGCCCATTGACATGGGCCATATGTAAGATGAACCCTTGACCCAATGGCTCTAAACTGCTTACATAATGTTCTTGAATACACTTCTTATGTCTCCATTGAGATGCAGGGGATGAACTAGCAGATCACTCCAGCCAAATATTTCAGGCTGTATGTAACGCTTGCTGAAAGAAAGCAAATAGCTGAAAGCTCTGAGCCCTCTGTGCTGTGCTGCTCAGGAATCTCACTGTAGCACTTGGCTACAAACTTTATATCTGTCCTGCTGCACACACAGGGTACGGGTTTGAAAACTGCATGCCAATCTGCAACTGAATTGTAAAACAGAGCGTGCAGGCATGGTGGTGTGAAAACTGCAGGCAATGTGTTATGACAGAAATGAGAGAGTAGCTACCCATCAATAATCCATCATTTTGTTCTCTGTTTATATAGCACCTAGCACAGTGGTCCATGATGAGCACATCTAGGTGCTTTGGTACTAGAAATAATAATAATTAATAAGTGACTAATTCATGATTAAGGGATAATTAAAATACAATTTGCATTTCCATAATGCTTTCCTTCCAAAATTCTAAAAGTGCTTTACAAACATTGTGTGTTTCAATCTGCGAAGTGGATAAGGATTATCACTATTTTACAGCTGGGGAAACAAAGCACTGAAGTAACACCTTCCAAATATGACAGTAAGTGAGTGACAGCTCCAGGCAGAGAACCCAGGAGCCCAGATAACTCGTCCTATAGTCTAACCACTAGACACTGACTGCTGGGTATGGGTGAGCTGATTTGAATAAAGTCAGATCAAACCTGAAACTAAGCCCATTTCACAGGTTGAGCCAGAAGAACAAAGCTTTTTCCTTTTTTTAATGTTTAGTGAACTTTTTCTTTGTTCCCAGTTCCAAGGTACCTCTGCAATCACTTGTTCTGTGTCAGCCCTGGAGCGCTGAAATACCACAAGAGGGTCTGTTCTTTTGTGACTTCCACCCCAGTCTTGCGATCCAAAGCAATTTAGATGATCAAGATTTGAACAGTTGCTTAAATCAAGCATGTCAGTCTTAGATTTGCTCATCCCCAGTACCACTGACCTAATGCCACTTCTCTTTCAGCAGAGTTTGGTCCTGATTCAGCAGTTTTCTCTCAGGCAAGATGCCCATTAAAATCATTGGGAGTGTTTTCTTCTAAAGAAAGCATTTGAATACTTGCAGCCAAAACTTGAAGCCTGTAAAGTTTTGTTATGGGCATCAATGACAGCATGATCATACCCACCTTGCCCTTGTCAACACTGAAGAAACCATTCAAGGAAGAATGTAAAAGAAAATGAATACTCGAGATGCTGAAGTGGGTTTATATCTCAGAGTGGAAATTACATTCAAATGAAAATCAAACCTGAGGCTTTTGGAGTACCGGAAGCAACAGCTCAATGAAAGATTAACACTAAAGTTTTATTCCACCCCTCAAAATTTTATTGCTGGATGAGGGAACCCTTTCAGTGGAGAGGTTACAAACTGTGTGCCTTTAAAAGAAATCCCAGACCTTACTGTAACATCAGAGGACTGTTTTATAAGTTACTCACTGTATTAAACTAAGGCCTGCTTTTCCCTTTGAGCTTCAAGTTCTGCTAAATATGCCCATAATGCAATATCCAGCATTTATGAACCGCAATAGAATTTTATCAGCTTTCCTCCAGAGGCAGCTAAAGGCGAGAGCTGTTTGCAGAGCTTTGTCTGGACTCAGTTGTATAGTCTATTCCCATCTCTGAGCAGGACCCTTATCCTCAGCAGCAGAAATATTCCTCTTCGCAATCCAGGAGAGCCCGTGAGCCAGAATGGAAGTAACCGAAAGAACTAGAGACCATATAATTGGCATTAATTATTGACTTCAACCTGATGGGACTTAAACCAATAATAATAGTGTTATTATTTGTTAACATATTTCTTTGGAAAATGGAGTCATTTTAAAGTTTATGATTGCAATTATATTTCTGGGCAGATGACCAGCAAAACAGGGCCAGACAAATGTAAATACTTAATGGAATCTAAGAAGCCATATGTTTCTTTCAATGTTATTTCATGCCTTGATTTGATTTTAAGTTTAGTGCTTCCTTCTGTGTTCTTCCTTTGTATACAGTATATGATGATCTTCACCATGGCAACCTGCAGTGAGAGAAGAAGGTGGGAGAAGTGATAGGCAATTACAAGGCTAACTAATATCCAAGCCCCAGCTATCAAACAATCAACCAACCACTGACAGAACCAAGACTTGAGCAGGCAAAGGCAAACTAGGCAGCTGCATATGGCAACAGATTTCTGGGCAGCTGCCTAGGGCAACAGATTTGGCCAAGCCACGCCACTGTCATGAGTAGTGCTGTGACCCAATACAACAGGTTGCAACACCACTCAATAAAATTTGGCCCTGTCATCCCTCTGTCATGACTCAAATTTCACCCAAGTCAATGGGAGTCTTTCTATTGGCTTCTGTGGGCTCACGTTCAAGTTCATAAATTAAATTATCCATCTATGTAGTTATATTATACATATCACTGACATTTTAGGCTCTGATCCAGCAAAAACTTAAGCGTGTGCTTATCTTTCAGCATGTGAATAGTCCCACTGAGTTATCATAGATATGCATGTTAGTAAGTCTTTGAAAATTTAGAGCCTTAGCACCGAACTAAAATTCAGACAAATAACAGAACTCATCTTGCCATCCAATTGAAAGTTTCCTGCTTGTTTCATGCTTTCATGGGCTGAACTACATTCCTTCAGTCTCAAATGATATTGATGATCATTATTGTTATTTATTGCAGTAGCACCCAGTGACAACAGAGATCAGGCCCCCATATTGGAGCGCGCTATACAGAGTAAAAAAATAGATATTCCAGCACTGGACTTCCAGCTGGGAAAAAGCAGTAAAATGGCACCAGCATCCCTTGCTGCCGTGGAGAGTGACAGGAATTTCTAAACAAGACAGCTGTGAACATTCACTGTTAATAGATACATGTATATCTTCTTTTTTAGTAAATATTTATGTAGCTGTCTGAAGAATCAGAAGTCATCACTGCAACTTCCTTTTAAAGGTTTGAAAACCCATGTGAAACAAAGTGAAAAACTTTGTCAGTGAGGTGCAGCTCCCCGAGCTAGTCAGCGGTGTGCAACTTGACAGAGAGGTTATTGATTTGTATTATTTTCAACATATCTGTGCAGAAATAAGCATACAAAGAGTATCTGAGATCCCTGTTTTGTCCAGCTGGACTTCAGTTTTACAAGTGAAGGGAGTACAATAAAATAAATAGACTATTTCCCATCATTCCATCTTGCCAAATGTGGCAGGCCTGTCACCGCAGCGCCCCCTTGTGGCAGGGGTAGCATGGGCTGTCTGCACCTCACCACTCTCTCGGTATTGTGGCCATATAAACCCCCTTTAGAGTGAGGTAGCGCTGCCTAGTGGTCAGAGTCCATCTAAACCCTCACAGTTTGGGGGTGAAGGGCTGGGGGGCTCAGGCCCGCCCTCTCCACTGAGTCCCAACCCAGGGCCCTGGTAGCGGCAAGCTTTCCTTGCCACTCACTCGGTGGGGATCTGCCCGCAACACACTGACCGTCAATGCAATAACACTGTTTATCTCTGTAGTTCCCCTGGGTCACGTCCTACCGTGAATACTGCGGCAGTGGGTCCTCCAGTCTCACATAGTGCCTCAGCTTGGATGCCTCCTGGATCCTGGCTTGCAGGCCCTCCATCTGCAGGAGCTGGCAGCGTGCATCCTTCTCCTTCAGTGGTCAGCCCAGACTGAACTGATCTGCAGGTTTTTATATCTGATCTCCAGTTGGAGCATGCCCAGCAGACCTTCTGAAGTATGGCTTCCTCCACCAGGAGAGGAGATTTTCCCCTGCTGTACTGGTGTGGGGTCACTCTTGGCCCGTCACACCAAGGTTCCCACTTTTTTTTTCCCAATGTCTTCAAGTTATTTCTCCATCTTTAAACCAGTTCCTCAGTGGTGGCATGGTGCGAAACTTCTGAAATCTATTCATGTACCACTGATTTCCACTGCATTGTGACATACAACATTGCCCAAGAAAAAGTCTGTCTGTGACAAGTAAATTCATTCTCAGGAAGAATCCCCAAGAAACCATCCTTGGATCCAATGGAGTGTTTTCAGTCTCTCCTACCAGTTCATTCCTTATTTGTTGTCATTTTCTCTAGTGGTTTTTGTAGCTGTACACAACTTCATAGTGCCTGTATGTCTTCTTTATCACAGCTCCAAAATTTGTTAGTTGCTGATACATGTTTCTATTTCAGTTTTTGTTCACTTTTTTAATTCAGTACAGCCTGATCCAAAGTGCATTGGAGTCAGTGGAAAGACTATCACTGACTTCAAAGGGCTTTGGATCAGGCCCATGAAAATTATGATCTGCAGCTGGAGTAAATCAGCATAGGCTCAATTGAAGTCTATGGGGCTATGCCAATTTGCACCAGCTGATTATCTGGGTCCATGATACTAGAAATAATAATGTAAATTACATTTTGTAGTTACGGTTGGTATTTTGTGCTAATGCACTAAAATAATCACAATAGTCCATCCATTAAGTGTCAATGGTTAGGAACAAATTTCCCAGGTGGGGCAGTTTTTCCATAACGGCCTAGTACGGGTTTTCTTGTATCTTTATATGAAGAATGTGATGCTGGCCGCAGGATGCTGGATTGGATTGACTGGTTTGATCCATTATTGTAATTCCTGTGTTATGAGAGTCTCCAGATAGGTTTCCCATGCAACTTTTCTAATTTGTTTTTTTGAACAGAATAAAACAGATATCTTTCCTCTGAGACAACTAGTTAGCGCCATCATTTTATTTATGTATTTATTTATTACAGTAACACTTAGAGGCCCAGACACATATTAGCACCTTGATGTGGATAATGCATACTAAACTGTGTTGTAACTACCTGCTACAGTCACACAAATAGTAAAACAAATCATGGCAAATAATGGGCACGCACTGTAGCCTCAGTATTGGGATCTCTGAGCAAATAACCCAGCCAATGAGAGAGTGATAGTTTCCCTCTTACTGAAAATAATTGTCCACTTATGGGAGGAGCTTCTCTAATAGGAAGACCCAGCTATTAGTCAGTCCTAATTGGCAACCTCACCTGTTCTTCCATTCGTGGTTTCCCCATGCAGTTCTACTGCTACACCTCAATCTTAACCTGCCACAGACCCTAATATTCAAGTCCTGGCTCTTCCATCTTCAAATACCAGCTGTTTTATCAAATTGTGTGGGTTTGCATGGTAGAAAAAAGTTCTGTCCTAGTCAATGAAACAGATTTAAGATCTGAACGCTCACATCCATGACACAAAAGCCCGGTTGCACTAATCTAATTTGCCACTGACAATTAGGTGAAATTTTTGTGTGAGTAAAGCACACAGAGGGTCACATTGTCAGCTGGTCTAAAACGGCATAAGATTATTGGTGCCAATAATGCTATGCTGATTTACACCAACTGAGGATCTGGCCCTCAGTGTTTGGGGCTTGCCAATAAACTTCTGCTATTTACACCTCATTTGTTAACCTGCTGCAACTCCTCCAAATGAAATACTCTACAGTCTGCTAGAAAATACATCATCCAAACTGAGCTGCATGTGCCACAGAATAAACGGGTCAGAGGGAATGTTAATGTCCAGGGCACAGAGTTCTGCATATTCGTATGTTGTGCTATAGCATCACCTTCCTTCATGCGATCCACGGTTAAGACTGAGACAGCACTTCCTTTTAACACCTCTCCTTCCAATCTTTGATAAAACAGCTGTAAAAAACAACCAGAAAGAATTGGCTCTAGTTACTGCATTAGCCTCCAAAAAATTAGTGGGGGGAGTTTTCCCCATTAGACGGATATAAAGCAAACAGGTTTATCAGTTTTAAGATTCTTATATAAGGTCACCATGCTCAGTATGTGTGAAAACATGAAATTTGGCAGGCAATAAGTTCATAACATGATCTAATCGTACTTGGTATTTAAAGGGGGGGGGGCGGGAATAAGGAAACTGGCTGAAAGACGATGGTTTCCAAATTGATGACCGAGAAAACACTTTAACTTTCTCTATGGAAATCTCATTAGAAGAACAATTTTTCAGAACTTTTCCAGATTTTCTCCTTTCAAAATATTTTTGTATTATGAAAGTGTTGACTGATAATCCTAGATAAATCTCCCAGAGCTCCTCAGTCCTGACACAGTATCCCCTGCTATTCCAGCACTGGATTCCCACAAGGTTCTGCCAATAAGCCTTAGTCCTGACTTGTAATTCCCCCTACTCTTCTGAACCTACGGTTCATAGTTCTGATGATGCACATAGGTATAAGAACAGTTGACTGGATCTGACTGCAGGTCAATCTAGTCCAGTATCCCATCTCCAACAGTGCAGCACAAAGTACTTCAGAGGAAAGGGTAAGAATTCTGCAGGAGGCAGAGGCCACCATCCATGTCATTTCAGCCACCGTGCTATTTTTAGTTCAGGTAGAACTAGCCTGGTGTCTGTCTATGCACGCTGTGAAGCAGTCTCCTAGCTGCTGTGTACCTATACCCTATGTGACAGACCCAGACCAGTGGGGTACAGGAGTCTGGTAGAGGGCAAATATACTGGTCACTGGATGAGTAGTTCTCTGTTCCCTGAGTGCCCAGAGCAGGGGCTGCACTAGAGTAATCAGGAACCTGCTAGAACCAATTAAGGTAGACAGGCTGATTAGATCACCTGCAGCCAATCAAGGCAGGCTAATCAGGGCACCTGAGCTCACTCCAGTCAGGTGAGAAGGAGCCAGAGGAGAGGAAGTGTGTGTGAGGAGCTGGGAGCAAGAGGCACAAGGAGCTGAGAGGGTGTGCTGCTGGAGGACTAAGGAGTACAAGCATTATCAGACACCAGGAGGAAGGTCCTGTGGTGAGGATAAAGAAGGTGTTTGGAGGAGACCATGGGGAAGGAGCCTAAGGAGGTGTAGCTGTCATGCAGCTGTTACAGGAGGCACTATAGACAGCTGCAATCCACAGGGCCCTGGGCTGGAACCCAGAGTAGAGGGTGGGCCCAGGTTCCCCTCAAACCTCCCAACTCCTGATCAGACGCAGGAGGAGTTGATCCAGACTGTGGGGAAGATCACTGAAGTGAGCAAATCTGCCAATAAGCGCAGGACCCACCAAGGTAGAGGAGAAACTTTGTCACACCTAATAGTTAAGAGATTGGTGTAAGCCCTGAAGCATGAGGGTTAATATCCCTTCCAAAAATTAACTATTATAACTATGGATATTCTTATTATATGGATAAAATATAAATGTCCAATTGCTTTTTTTGGTACTTGCTAAATTCTAGGCCTCAGTGACAGCAATGGTGAGGCTTCAGCTGACAATCAATTCAATAGTCTGATAACACACTGTGTGGAAACATATTTGCTTTTATCAGGTTTGAATTTGGCACCTTTAATATCCCATAATGCCCCCTTGTTCTTATGGTTCAAGGCAGAGAGAACAGAAACTCCAGATCTGCCTTCTAAACCATTTATTATTCGATATACTTGTATTATGCCCTCTCTAAGTCATCTTCTTTCTTACACAATTTTAATCTTTTCAATCCCATTTCATATGAGAGGGTTTTAATCTCCTTAATCATTCTCATGGCCCTTTTTTGAACCCCTTCTTGTTCTGCAATAACCGTCTGAGATGGGATGACTCGTACTGCACATAGCATTCCAAGTGAGCTATTGTTTTATATAAAGGCATTTTAATATTTTCCATGTTGTTCTCTGTCTCATTCCTTCTGCATCCTAACATCATCTTTGCTCTTTTTGACTGTAGCTACGCCCTGAGCAGAGTTCTTCATTGAGTTCTCCACAGTGAGACTCAGGTCCGTTTCCTGAGTTGATATAGTTAATTCAGAGAAGTAGTAGTTTAATTTTTTTCCTCCAGTGTTGACATAGAACTTCATCTGCCTTGTACTGACCAGTCACCTCTCTGAACTTCCTCACAGTCCTCTCTGGACTCAACTAATCTAAATAATGTTGTGTCATCTGCACGTTTTGCTACCTCACAGCTCACTCCTCTTTCCAGATCATTAACAAATACACCTCTACCCTGACATAATGCGACCCGATATAACACGAATTCAGATATAACACAGTAAATCAGTTATCCGGGGGGGCAGGGCTGCGCACTCCAGCAGATCAAAGCAAGTTCGATATAACGCAGTTTCACCCATAATGCAGTAAAAAAAAATTTGGCTCCAGAGGACAGCATTATATTGGGGTATATTAAACTTCACTGGGCCTCATATACAATCTTCAGGGACCTTACTGTGCCCACGGCATCGTCTGTGAGGAAAATTGTAATTTAGTCCTATTCTTTCTTTTCTGTGTTTTAGCCAGTTTTTGATCCATGACAATACTTTGCCTTTTACCCTATGACTACTTAGATTCCTTAATAGCCTCTTATGAGGGACTTTGTCATAGAACTTATGAAAGTATAAATAAATTATATCAGCCCCCTCTCCTTTACCCACTGCTTTAATTCTATGTTCAGTTCAGTTCTGATCTGTGATAGCCATTGCAATTCTAAACCTAGGGCTCCTCACAACTCTCCATATGTACTTCCGTTCTGACCAGCAACAGGCCCTGCTATTCTAATTATGGACACTGCGCAAACACTCACACATGCACAGCTCTGCCAGTGTACCTCCATCTTGAGCTATATTATCACCTGCTATTCCAGTACTGGGCTCATTTATTCAGACTGTAAATCCTTCAGGGCGGAACCATCTTTTATTCTAAATGTACAGTGCTTAGCACAGTGGACTCCATGTTACCATAATACAAATAATAATGTGACACTTAGCTTCACTGGTGTACCTCAATCCTGACCCCTCTTATACCCTGCTCTTCTAATCCTGGGCTCCCTTGCAGCTCTCCTAATGCACTTAAATTTTGACCTGCAGCACTGCCTCTTCTACTTCTGATACTACTTCAAATAACTCTCCCCATATCTGCTGTCACACAAATGTCACTGCAAAGTCCTTGCAGCCACAGCTGGACTCACAACTCTTTTCTGATACATTCATGCAGTCCTTTTGTAAATGACCAAGCACTGTGCATGGATCCCAATTCAAGATCATTATAAAATGGCAGCATTTTTCTATCAAAAGATAATTCACACAACAAACACAAATTAGCCATTTCACTGTCATTTGATAGTGACTCATCTTCCCGAAAAGCTTTGGCAACCTGAAAAAGAGCAAACATTTAGGAAAAAGGAATATTTTTCCAGTATGAGTAAAATGCTCAATAATATAAATATGAACTCCCTAGAGGCCACTGGCCACCAGTATCTAATTTCATCTGCCAAGAAAATACACTGTTTCTTTTATTACTCTGAAGCTCCTCAGGAAAAAGAATGTACTGTGGAAGTTTAGTCTGTAGACAGTGGATTTACCCTTGTATAGCACTCACCTTTCCTATATTTTCTCTTTAACCCTTAAGCAACTGACTAATACTTTGGTATTCAATGTTTTCTGGTTTGAGGCTGGATCACTGGGATGTACACAATGGGCAGGTTTCCTTTAGCTTTTATAAACTGTCTCTATTCTATCCTTCTTACTTGCAGTGAGATCTTGTAGGCATTCCTTGTGGTAACAGAACAAAATAACTACTGATACCATGAGACAGCTAGCCCCACAGAACATTCTCATGAATATTTCTGCTCTAGATTCCCATCCCGTGAAGCATAAGTATTTAAAAAGCACTTAAGCATGCGCTTAACTTCAATTGGACTTAAGCACATGCTTTCCTGAATAGAGATGTATTTAAGCATTGCTTAAGTGCCTTAGCCTTCCAGAACTGTCACATTGTCCAATGGGGAATTCCATAGGGATCCTTCATGAGCAAGATTTGCTTTTAATAGGTTTGTTGAATGAAAGGTTTACATAAATTCAGATGTCTTAACAATTGTAATTGGCATATATTTTTTAAGAACAAAGCTTGGTATAAGGCACGAGTGGGCATCTCTGTGTGCTCCTGGTAAGGGGGGTGGGGGTGGCTCTGTGTGCTGCCCCTGCCTCCAGCACGGTGCTCATGGCTCCCATTGGCCAGAAACTGGAGACATGCCAGCTTCAGCCGGCAGCAGCCGCTTCTGGGAGCAGCATGGGGCCATGGCATGCAGGCAGCCTGTCTGAGCCCTACTGCACCACAGGTCTGTAGCCACCTGTGGTAAGCACCTCCCAGCCAGAGCCTGCACCTCGCACCCCCTCCCGCACCTGAACCCCCTGCCCCAGGTCAGAACTCCCTCCTGCACCCAAACTCCCTCCCAGACCCTGCATCCCCTCCTGTACCCCAATCCCCTGCTCAAGCCCAGAGCCCCCTCCTGCATCAAGCTCCCTCTCAGAGCCCACACTCCTCACCCTCTCCTGCACCCCAACACTGTACACCAGCCTGGAGCTCCCTCCTGCACCCAAACTCCCTCCCAGACCCCATGCCCCCTCCATTAATGTAGTAGAAATGTGCTGCCCATGACTATTACCAAAATTCGTGGAGTGCCCCCCCACGAAAATTATTGCCCACCCCTGGTATAAGGTGTCAATGGGAATAACAGCTGCTTATTGCTATCCTCAGATTTTCTATAGGGTCCATCTCATAGCATTTAAGTATGTATTCCAAGGCTGAATCTGACCCAACCCAATACATTTTAAACATAATTCTCCTTGCCTATGCTAAGGAAAAAGTCCTGATTAACATCATGTTAGTTATAAATATTAAAGCAATATTGTCTTTAATTAAATGATCACATGCTATTTTTCCACTGCACACTATTCAAACCTTTCTCGGAAGACAGAATTATTAATTTCCTCATGGGCTTTTTATGGCACTCATCACCACAGTACCTGAGTACTTCCAAAATATTAGTGAATTAATTTTCACAACACCCTTATGAGATGAGAAAGTATTATTATTATCTACATTTACAGATGGGTAGTTCAGGAACAGAGACACTAAGGGCAAAAGTGTCCACTAATTTTGGATACCCAATCTGAGACTCCTCAGGACTTTTTTTTTCCCCAAGAATATTTTGACACTGTATAGCACTTTGATCCCTTTATATGTTCAAAGTACAGCTCCCATTGACTTTAGTTGCAGCTGTAACTGGTCAGCACTTCTGCAAATCAAGACCCTGGGGTCTCAGGTCAGTCACCCAGAAACTGAAGAAAACAGTTAATCACCACCTGCGAAGTTTGGCTTAGTGACTTGTTTGGATTCACAGAGGAACTCTGTGGTAGAGGCAGGGATACAACCCAATTCTCTAGGGTAGCATGCAGCTGCCTTAATCATGAGACCATCCTTGCTCTCCTGAAAGCCTGTCTTTAATTCGCTACTCACCTCCCATCTTCTTCAAAAAATGAAGCCAGGAGCCTACAGACAACAGCTTCCTTCATTACATAACCCTAACTTATCCCCACAGAAGGTCCATCCTACGCACCTAGTGAGGCAAGGGTCCTGTAGAAAAAACAGTATGTGATCATGTAATTAAAGACTATATCATGCCTCAGATGCACACAGGGAGCAAATTAAGAATGCACGGGCAACCTTAATTTTGGCATTTGCTAACTTTTGATCACTTGATTTTGCAACCTTAACTTTCTTTTAACATAATTTTTTGTGTGTGGTGTGTGTACACACACACACACACTTCTGTGTGGGCATCATTTAAGCCATTTGGTTCCCTGCATTGGCCCTCTTAATGAGTTACATCTGGTAAAAGATTTTCTTTTGTATCTTTTTTTTTTTTAACTGGAAATGCAAAGCATTTGATAGGAAATTGTTGTTTTAATGGGTTGTTTTGGTGTTGATTTAATTCCAGTGTGACCTTTTAGTCCGTCCCTGAGCCACTTCTGCTCTCTGCATAATTTGTTTATTTTGTTTTGTTACATTAAGCAATGTTGATATATTAAAAACTGCAATCATTAAAAATGCAGCAATGAAGAGTCAATGCTAAGGGTACATTTTGAAAACACAGCTGGCCCCACTTTTGACCTGAGATATCTCTAAGGTGTCTCAGTTACACCAGAACTGACTTGGGCCCAGCCTGTTCACAGAGTGATTTGCAAAGGAAAAAGCAAAATAAATGTGTGTCCTTCTTTGTTGGTGCATAAAGGAGGCCTGAAATGCTAGCATTTTTATCCCCCAAAATCTATTTTCTCTGCTTGATGCTTAAACTTTGAAGTATCAGGAATGTATAAGATTCTGTGGATGTCTCTGGTGTAGTTCTCAGCCCTGATGAGTAAGATTGATTGAATCTTTAACAAGCTCATGTTTTCTTCCAAATGTTTATAAGGTTTTTTGAGTTAAATGGGAGTTAACAAAAACAGAGTTTTACAGTCTGAAAAAAAATACTTCCCTTCTCTATAAATCCAGTTATACTTTCATTATAATCCTATCCATTCACTCATTTTCCATAGAGTCTACTATGAAAAACAGGGAGATAAGAGCTAAATTTCTAATATAAAAAGTATGCAGGGAAAAAAAATCTTTTAAAAAAAATCTATAAAATGAAACCTTTTCAGGGCTTTCTTTGTATACAGTAAAAAGAAAAGAGCATAAACCCACTTTTCCCCTTTTCAGATCACCTCTAGAATGTGAAACAGCAGCTTCCAGCTAAGACAAGCTTAACACAACTCCTACCAGATTGTCTTTAGGAAGATTCCCTTTTGGCTCATCTGGCACAACTGCTTTCTAGAGTCCACAGTAATCCTAGTCCAGGCACTGTTGTCACAGTTGAGAGCAACTGCACTTGTATTTCTCCTCTCCAAAGTTCCTTGAGGGCACCCACACTAGTCTCCTGGCTCCTCAGCCATCACCATCCTGTGAGGAAAATCCATGTCTCTCCCCATCCTGACTGAAGTTTTTCCAGGCTTACAGTTCCCTGCTAACACTGTGCTATTCCCAGCAAACCAGACTGTCTAAATAGGGCAGTGTCTGCACTTTGCTTTGTCTTCAAAGGCTATGAACAGTGTAGTTGCCCAGAGTTATAAGGTACCACACAGCTTTTTCTGTGCAAGTACATTTGGTCTTGTAGCAGCAGTACAAAGAAAACATATTAAAAACAATAAAAAAACGCATGCTAATAAGATCACAAGAGATCACACCACAACTCCAGCAAAGGCTCTGGTAGGAGTCAGTCCTTCAAACCCCACAAAGGGTTTTTTTCTGTTGTCTCAAGCTCAGAACAGCCTCAGCTCAGAAAAAGCACACTCATGAGTTGGTTAATCTTTCCTCTACACCAGTGGTTCTCAAAGCCAGTCCGACGCTTGTTCAGGGAAAGCCCCTGGCAGGCTGGGCTGGTTTGTTTACTTGCTGCATCCACAGGTTCTGCCGATCGCGGTTCCCATTGGCCGTGGTTGGTCGCTCCAGGCCAATGGGGGCTGCGGGAAGCGGCGCAGGCTGAGTGATGTGCTGGCTGCCCTTCTCGCAGCCCCCATTGGCCTGGAGTGGCAAATCGCGGCCAGTTGGGACCCACGATCAGCCGAACCTGCGGATGCAGCAGGTAAACAAACTGGCCCGGCCCACTAGGGGCTCTCCCTGAACAAACAGCGGCCCGACTTTGAGAACCACTGCTCTATACAGCTTGGACCTTTGATCCTGAGACTCTGGGAATGGGTAATCAGTAGTCAGTGGTTCCCTCCTCAGGGCATGGCTTCAGCGGGTTGGGTTTTTGGATAACTGGAGGTGACGAATTTGCAGCATTCACATCTCCTTAGAGAGTCCCCAGGCAAACCACTTGACTCTGTTTGTCTCAAAAGTCAACTTTTGTCTGGCCCATTGTTCAATACATTCTTCTGAAGTTCATAACACGTCCCAGGGTTCACATAACATCACTCTCCTAGAGAGATCACAGTAACCCTAGGCATGCACAGTGCAAACTGGCAAAGGATTCACTGTTCTGTAACAGCAACATCTGACAGGCCTGACAAACTCACTAAACCCAACACATTACTTTCAAAATATTTATCCAAATATGGTCAAGTGAGATATTTAATAAAAGCTTATGTCTTACTGGTCTTCATAACCATTGTGAGATGTATGTACTGATGAGATTTAGGGAGTTGTGTATATGTACTGAAAATATGTTTTTAAAAATTATAACAAGGCAGAGTTGACAAACAGGTTTCCTGCCAGACCAGAGGTGTTTATTCATCTCTCTGCCAAATGTAAATTAAGCATTGTAAACTGACACAATGGGTGCTCATCTACATACAAAGTCAACAAAGACGTGAAGTCAACATGAAAAACAAGCAACAGGGGAGAAGAGCCTTATTTGGAGGTGCGCTTCAAAGAGTTACTGGACTATAACTGGTTTCAGAGAGGTAGTTATGTCAGTCTGTATCAGCAAAAACAAACAGGAGTCCCTGTGGCACCTCAGAGACTAACAAATTTGTTTGGGCATAAGTTTTTGTGGGCTAAAACCCACTTCATCAGATGTATGGAGTGAAAGAAACAGTAGGTAGTATATATAACTTCAAAAACAGACTTCAACGAGAAATTGCAGAACTGGAATTAATTTGCAAATTGGACACCATTGAATTAGGCCTGAATAAAGAATGGGAGTGGCTGGGTCACAACAAAAAGTAATTTTCCCTCTGTTGATACTCGCATCTTCTTGTCAACTGTTGAGAATAGGCCACTTCCACCTTGATTGAATTGGCCTCATTAGCACTGACCTCCCAACACACACTTGGTAAGGCAACTCCCATCTTTTCATGTGCTGTAATGTATATACTGCCTACTGTTTTTTCACTACATGCATCTGATGAAGTGGGTTTTAGGCCACGAAATCTGGGAATCAAGTAAGGCACTCTGTTATCCAGTCACTGAGGAAAACCCCTGGAGGAAAGGGGTGATTCATGAATGTTTGAAGTCATAATATCAAAAACCAGCTAGCTCTGCAAGGGACTGAGTCTGTGGGGGGAAATCTACTTTATTATACAGACACCCGCTGACTTACGCAGTCGTTCCATTCCGGAAAGCATTGCATAATTTGAATTTTGCATAAGTCGAAAATGTATACCTATACATCATGCAAAAATTTCCACAACTTGAAAATCCTATTTCTGGCTTATGGAACATTTTCCGTAAGTGCGAATTTGCATAAGTCAGTTCTTGTGTAACCCAGGGAGATCTTTATAGGAAAGGTAACCATTGATAGGTGTAGATCCAGGTTTGGGGTTAGTCTTTTTGTTTCATATATAACCATTCTGTTTTCATTATCTTTACTCTCTCTCTCGGGGCATGGATCAGTGTTCACATTGCACTCTCTGTCATTACCCGGCCTAGACTGGGAAAGTTAATGATCTGACCTGCAGACTAAATTCAGTTGTGAATCCTGGTCACATGCCACCTGAGGCATGTCGCCCACACACTAAGAAGAAGAATAAACGTATTATTGTTTGCACTATAAATATAGCTCACTGCTGTTATGTTATATTGGAGCTGACCCTCAGTTGAACAAACACATTTGTTTGCATGCTGTTCCTTTGCGGACAGGTTACCTGGTAATTTCAGTGAGTGCCCAGGGGTTATTATGGCTGGATACTGCAGGATGTGCTTGGGGGATGGGTGTGTGCCTATCAATAGCCTGCACAAAGAGGATGAAATCTGTGGAAACCTGGACACAGTGCTTGTGTGGCCAGAGGCTGGTGGTTTCAGGAGCTGAGCTATAGCAGGCACAGACAAGACTGCTTCCTGCTAAGGGCAAGTAGTGGTGAGGTGTCTCACAATCTTAGGTAACTCTGAGGAGCATCACTATAGCATACAATCTTGGCCTTCAATGACACATATTCTTTGCATTTAATACCATGGACCCCAAAGATACTTGAACTTAATTTAGTAAGGTTCTTCAAGGATGTTGCAGGAAATTGCTGTATCTGTCACAGCTATTCCATGGGTCTTTGCTGATTTCACCTGTTCTGGTGTCTGTCTGGCTACTGATTGTCAGATAAAACAGAGCTACACAGTCATCACAATCAGAAAAAAGAAACCTTTCGATCCTCAAACAAAGAAATCCAGTGGAAGGACAAAGACTCCTATCAAATGTAATATTTCCTAGTTCCATGCAAAGTTTAGCTGTGTTGTACCAGGTGGCAAATTCCTCCCATATAACAAAGGCAATAGATGTCTGTATTGACACTGGGTCAGTAGGTAGCCATTGTTTAGTTCAGGCTGTATTTCAGCATCAAGATTTTCATCATTGTAACATAGAGATGGCATATATGCTCTTACTGGACAGGATTATAGGAGTGTGAGATTTAATGTACTGGCTGTGGACGTGTATCATTGCCCACTAGTGGCTGTCATACAGAAGACATAAATCCTACTACTAGTCCAGGCCAGAGCTGTGTAAAATGTTCCCAGTAAAAAGATGAAACCATATAAAACCAATGTCACATACTTAAAACTCAGATTGGCTTGGTCAGAAAGGATCCCCTGGTTTGGAGTGTGTTGGGCCCCATTCTGAGGAAACTTGACTGAATTTATGGAAATAATAAACTCTCCATTTTTTACTTTATTATTACTATTATTATTTATGTGTATTTCCACATCAGAGACTGGTGAAGAGCTATGAAAAGTCGAGGGGGGAACTCCCCCCCCCTTGCCCTTGGCAAATGACATCCCTAATTTTATCACGCAGAAACACGAGCAGTTGGATGTGAAGACAGCATCTTGAAGAGACAAGGCAGATTTGCTGCGGCTTTTCTTGTCCTGTAGCTGCTCTGGTCAATGCTGTGTGTGCCTTTCTTTTTCTTATAATTTTGTGAAGAAGATTTACAGTGTGTGCACTGAAACCTGAAGCAAAGTCTGCGTATTCTAGTAGCTCATTAAGTCCCTGGAGCAGCAGACATTCCAATCCACATACCTCATGCTTGCTGTGCTTTCTAATTCTTCGCAGCCTGGGTGAAGAGTGAGGGCAACAGCACTGGAAAAAATGTCCCCATAAAATGAGAAGACCCCAGAAATGGCCCCTCAAAGGCTTAAGGAAGGCAGAAGAAAAAGAGGCATATAGTGATATGCATTTAAGAAGGTCCTTTTGGACTGCTAACAAATAACCCAGATATTAATCCTGGTGGGTTTCAGGGAGTAGAATCTTGTAGAGGAGTTTGAATAAAACAGGGAAACAACCTTAGAAGCCTATTTTTTTTCTTTTTTTTTTTCAAAGGGAGCAAGGTTACTGCACCTTACACATTTCTATACAGAGGTCACTAGGTAGCAGTTCAAGAAGCTCAGAAACAGTGAGCAGCATAGTATAAGAACCTGCATGCAATACAGTAGGAAATCTGGGAGCTCCTGTAAATCTAGTCAACGTACTTTTTAAAATAATTTTTTGTATGAAAGCCACACTTTCAGATTTTAGGTGAAGTTGAGGTCCCATTGTCATAAGTGCTGTATACACACATTGTAAAAAAGAGTTCCTGCCCCAAAGATCTTATAATCTAAATTAGATGGACAAAGGATGAGAGAAAAGAAGTATTAATATTCCCATTTTATAGATGGTGATCTGAGGTGCAGAGAGATTAAGTGGCTCACTCAGGGCACACAGCAGGCCTATGGCGATAGCACAAATTGAACCCAGATCTCCTGAGTCCCAGTTCAGTGCCTACAAGACCAACCTTCCTCAGCTGAGCCCTATTCTCAGTTATAAAGTCTAAGATTTAGTGTTTGCCCATATCTACTGCCACACACATCTATCCCAAACTCTTCCGCCTTGCTCACAAGGAGCAGTTCAGACTCCCTAGGGAAACTGAGAGACCCAAAAGAAATTATGTTCAGAATTGCATATGCGAAGGAAGTTAGATTACATGTATTGAGATCTCCTGCAAGCCAGAGAGCCTTAGGGTGGAAGGAAACCTGTGATATACCACTGCTAGATAAATAGGGATGCATCCAGAATCTCCATGGAACTGAAGTAACTGGAAAAAGCTCATGTTAGCATTGAGACCTGCCTTTGAGAGGGTGTGGGACTCTGCCATCAGAGGTGGCAAGTTGTATGGGCCCATGGTGCCCAGAATTCATGAATATTCAGGGCCTGGGGGCCCGGCTCCACCAATGTTCAGGGCTGGGTCTCTCCCCCCACCCTTCCTGCCACCCCTGCATGCCTCCAGCCCCTCCTGCTGCCCCCTGGCTGATTTAAAAGGGCCTAGGGGCCCCCAGATGCCACTGCCCGCACCCAAACTAGAGCCTAGAGCCCCTTCTGCACCCTGACTCTCTGCCCCAGCCCTGAGCCTGCACCCAGCACTTAAACTCTCTCCCCGAGCCCAAACCCCCTCCCAGAGTCTCGGGGGGGTGAGATTTGGATCCATTCTGGGCACCACCAAAAATTATCCAAACCTGCTGCCTCTGTCTGCCACAACTCCAGAGAACTGTGCAGCAGAGGTTTGGCAGCATCTCAACCAGCCCTAACTGTGAGTTAACAAATTACAGTGCTCCCTACTATTGTATCTACAGGACATGAATGGAAAGAAGGAAGCATGAGCAATGTCCATGAGAGTAATTAACCATTGGAACAACTTCATACATGCATAAATTCCTAGGCCAGAAGGGACCATTGTGATCATCTAGTCTGACCTCCTGTATAACACAGGCCATAGAATTTCCCCAAAATAATTCCTACAGCAGATCTTTTAGAGAAGCATCCAATACTGATTTTAAAATTGTCAGTGATAGAGATTCCACCATGACCCTTGGTAGACTGTTCCAATGGTTAATTACTCTCACAGTTAAAAATGTACAACTTATTTCCAATCTGAATTTGTCTAACTTCAAACTCCAGCCATTGGATCATGTTATACCTTTCTCTGCTAGACTGGGAAGCCCTTCATTAAATATTTTCCCCCATTTTTAGACTGTAATCAAGTCACCTCTTAAACTTCTCTCTTTGTTAATATAAATAGATTAAGCTCTTTGACTCTATCACTAAAAGTCATCTTTCCGAATTCGTTCATCATTTCCATGCCTCTTCTCTTAACCCTCTCCAATTTATCAACATCCTTCGTGAACTGTGGACATTTTTGTCAAAAGGGATAATGTGAGAAAAGAAGTTCAGTTTCCAAATGTCACATGTCACTTTAATGGACTTTAGATGAAAGCCACCACACTAGATGCAATCCATCTATCTATCTTCAGGCATCTGATTTATATCATTTTAATAGCTAAGTGAAAAGCTACTCCATCTCTTTGGCCCAGCACAAAAAAAACCTCAATAATTCTGTTGTATGTATGTTTCCCTCCTGTAGGCTCCAAAAGTCTGAGCTTTGAGCCTGTCTCTTTAAGTCTTTGTTTGTTATATCCTTTGTTTCCATAGCACTTGTGTTTCCATGTTGTAGGCTTCTTTTATTTTTTTCCAGACATTACCCCACCAGCACACGTTCCAGACCTGGGATTCCACCCGCTTTCAGCCAAAAGGAAACTAATTTTTTGTGGTTGTAAAAATACCAGGCCATGTAAATACCTGTGGCTGGGATCTAGGTCTCTCTGGCTAGGAATAGCAACACAGCTGAGAGAGAGCACAGGGTGAAGAAGAGAGGCCTGGAGAAGAGCCAAACAAGCCTTTGTGCTTCTCTTCTCACGAATCTGAGCCAGCGTCTCCTGTTAAGAAGAGGATGAAAAACAGGAACTGTAATTTCTCTGCCACAATAGCACAGCCCAAAGCTGTCCATGTACAAAGGCCTTATGCCTTCACCTTGCACCCATGAGAAAGGTCTATCAGAGATGGACCATACTGCAAAATCTGGATCCCGATACCAACTCATCCCAAAGCTGAGCGGTTCAGATCCAAGGACTTAGTTTGAGCCCAAGGCTGATCTAAAGGACTGGCAGGCCAGGGAGAAGTCAGTAAGACTCCACGTGATTTTAATGGGGAGCTGGATCTTAGCCTCAGTTGTGCCTAGTCATTAGGCAGGTGGGCAGTCAGAGTAGGGGCAGGGGTGACAAAAGGAGCCACTCCCCCTACATCCCACTCCCATACCCTGCATAAGGGCCATGCAGAAGAACATCTGAGAGGGTGGGAAGGAGGGAAGCAGGCGGGGGGGGGGGGTCTCCTTTAGAAAACTGGACTGGTCCAGTGTAGGAGGGAAGGCATGGTACAGCTCTGCACTGCTGCTTATGCTGGGCTGTGCACCAGACAAGCCCTTAGAAAACATCTCTATGGAAAATATGACAGCACTCTCCACAGTACTGGTCCCAGAAACTCATGCTGCACTGGCAGACACTGCACTGCTCTGAGCCTCAGGTCCCCCATCTGGAAAACAGAGGTAATGATAGTTATATATGGATGGAAAACACTATATAAGAGCTAATTAGAAATAAATACTGGCTATTTTCTTAGAGCATGATTAAATTGGCTTCTCACAAACTTTGTTTTTCAGGGCTTCTGACTGATCCATTTAAGCCAGTGAAATTCTTTGTTAAAATTGCCCCATTTAGTGTGCTGTGCATGCTGTGCTCATCTGTTGGTTTATGCATCTCTCATCAGGACAGCTGTCTTGTGAAATACCCAGAGTGCCTTTTCACAGATGTCCTCAGAACTGAGAGAGGCATCAGTGACCCTGACCCCAACTCCCAGCCATCAGTCTCCAGGCTCTACAGATTTCCCTTTAGAGATGGATCTGGAAATAGCAGGACATAGAGGTCTGAAAAATCCCCAACATTATGATAAAGCTAAATGAATTTAATGCCAGACACTGAAGTTCTCTGCTCATCCCCAGAATAGATATGGCACAGGCGACAGCAATATATACACTGTATCTATATCATACTTCTAGTATGTTTCACCCCTGACAGATAAGAGGGAAGTTCAGATACCACCGTCCTTTCTATCTACAACCTCTGAGACTGCCAAGGAGGGTTGCAGACAGTGTCAGTAATATGGACCATTGTCCAGTAGGAACTGGATTGAAGTGTTTTGCTCATTTTAATCTGAACCACTAAACAATAAGCCGACACAAACAACTTTCCCGTATTAACAACCTGGCTAGATTGCAATTAGTGACATAGAGGTGGGAAACTCTATATCTGATTCCCCCAAACAGCCAGTCCCCCAGCCAATGTATCACTCATTTCTCTAAACAGTGTGAGTGTATACATTTAGTCATAAGGCTTCACTGAATGGACTGGGTGAATGAGTTTCGGACAATTGATCGTTCATAAACTTTCTTTTTGACTATTCACTATTTGTTTTGTGTGATTGGTCTCCTAAATCACACACACAGTATTGTTTCTGCTCTCAGACTGAATGACTAGAGCTTCATAAGAATGACTAAAATCTGAATGTTCTCTCTTCTACAAATTTTCTGTCAATCTTAGGTACTTATATGGCTACCTATACTGTAATATCTGAGCCCCTCACAATCTTTAATGTATCTATCCTCACAATCCCCCTATCAGATAGGGAAGTGCTATTATCTCCATTCTACAGATGACAACTGAGGCACAGAGAAACTAAGGGTACATCTGCACAGCCTGCAGTATCAAGTCTCAGAACCCAGGTCAACAGACTTGGAATCACAGAGCTTTCACTACAGAGGTAAAATAGCCACGTAGACATTTGGGCTGGGCTCTGAAGCCCACCCTCTCCCTAGCTTCAGAGCCTAAGCTCCAGCCTGAACCAGAACATCTACACAGTTTTAGCATCCTAATGTAAGCCTGAGTCTGTTGACCAGGACTCTGAGACTCACTGCCATGGGCCACCACTCACTGTTGTAGCCATACGCATAGAGACTTGCTCAAGACCACACAGGAAGTCTGTGGCAGAACAGGGAACTGAAAATTGGTCTCTCAAGTTCCTGGCTAGCACCCTAATTGCAGTAAAACCATCCTTCTCATTTTTTCAGTTCAATTTTCAAATGAATAATCATTCATGCTAATATCCATGCCACTTTCAGGATTCACCAGCTTTTTGAAGACTATCCAGTAGCTGTTGAATCCCTCATGATGCTATTATCCCCATTGTACAGATGACAACTGAGGCACAGAGAGACTAAGGGTATATCTGCACAGCGTGCAAATTAGAGTGGCACTTTGATTCTTCCAAATATTTACAAATGAGTTTTGATTGTTTACTATTCAAGCAACTCAACAAGTCAGAGCCAGAAACTTGTGAGCCCCAGGAACTTTGAAATGAAACTAAACTAAAGTCATTCCCAGCATATGTCACATGATTAGGGGAATAGCCCTGATGTTATAGCTAAATTTGACATTTTTTTCTACATTCTGCCTATTTGGGTTCTCCCTGTGGTTACACATGGATGTCTTCTTTACTTCCTGTCTTAAACTCTTGGGTAGAATTTCTGTACAGTATTAAACAGATTTGGCATTCATCCCCAGAAGCAGAACATTTCACTGATGGATCTTTCTGGCTGAGCCAATGTAAGATACTATTATTTTATTGTCTTGATTATTAAAATAAAAAGAATTAATAACTCTAGCAAGGGAGAAAGAGTTGATAAAAAATGTTATGTGACAGTCTCCTGTTAAACTTTTCCTGAATGTCAAGGAAAGGGAGAGGGACAGTGATAGTAGGAATGAAAGAGTAGGCTAACTCATGATTAAGAAGTCTGAGAACACTGAAATGCCACACTGTTCATCAGGGAAATTAAATTACGAATCCTTATTCCATATGGGGCATTCTCCAACTATGTAGGAGCTTTCAAATGCTGGCTGTGAATTGCCAGTGCAATGGAAAAGGGCTGTAGATCCGCTGGGTTCTCTATGAATACTATCAAATAGGAGTTGATCACTTAACATAATGGAAGGCAAGGGTGCAGAAGAACGTGAGTTATGTGTATGTTTGTAAGGGAATCAAGAATAGTGAAATCTCTGGTATATACCACTGTTTCTGGCTGTAGAAGATAGGGGGCAGCAGACGTCCTGATTGATACCTTTGTAACTGTATGGTCTATGGCAGGGGTCGGCACCCTTTCAGAAAGGGAGTGCCGAGTCTTCATTTATACACTCTAATTTAAGGTTTCGCGTGCCAGTAATACATTTTAACATTTTTAGAAGGTCTCTTTCTGTAAGTCTGTAATATATAACTAAACTACTGTTGTATGGAAAGTAAATGAGGTTTTAAAAATATTTAAGAAGCTTCATTTAAAATTAAATTAAAATGTAGAGCCCTCTGGACCAGTGGCCAGGACCCAGGCAGTGTGAGTGCCACTGAGAATCAGCTTGTGTGCTGCCTGTAGCATGTGTGCCATAGGTTGGCTACCCTTGGTCTATGGTATTATGTCCAATTGACTTTCGGCCTTGCCAGTCATACTATAGAGTCTGTTATATAGGCTAACAAGACACATGAGCCACACAGCAAACATTCTGTGTCTGATCCTTCTCCTGCAGTAAAAACCAAAAGAATGTAAATAGGTTTGGGAAGGGGAAATATGCAGTCAAGAAACCAGAACTGACAGTCTGAAAATCAGAGACTTTTCAAGGACAGAGACTTCAGACACAGCTGCTAATGTGCCAAAGAGTCAGTACTGAGTATCCCCAACACAGAGAGCTTTGTAGAGATTTTTTAGAGACATACATATGGCCCCAATATAGTACCTAAACTGCAGATCTGAGATCCCTGGCAGAAATGTGCTATAAGACATTATTTTTATAACGTGACGCTTGTTCCTGACTTACACCCCATGTAAATATATTGTAGTCATAGTCAAGGCAGCATTTGACCTATCCTGAGTACGCATAACAATCGTTATGGTACACCTGCCATTTGTTCTAGGACTCATGTCATTTCTGTCATACTCCCAAATTCCTAACTCCTTGCACTTCCCCAAGCTGATTTTAACTCTCTTTTTTCCAGCCATTGGAGCCATCTGCATTTTTAATAATAAAACTCCTCTCCTGCCAACCCTACATGAAGGAAAATGCTACAGACAACCACCTTTCCTGAAGCAAAGGTTTGGTTTCATTTGTAGTTGTTGTTGTTTTAAAGCTGGCATATGTACAACCCAGCTCATGGCATATTCTCTCCAATTATGCTCTTATCATCGCATTCAGCTATACCCAAGAATATACAGTGTCAAAGGAGCGGAGCTCCAAGAAATGTCTTTACTGGCTCTTTGCTTCTCTTGTCTTTTGTACTCAGTTTTCACACAGAGAAGCCAACCACTGTCTCATGTCTAGCTGATATCCAGATCTACAGGGCTCTTCTCCCAAGCATTGCTTTTTATTGCTTTGTTTCTCGCACAGACAGGAACAAACCCATGTGCTACAGATGTAGTCAAAATATAAATTGCACACAACAGAGCTGAGATCAGAACCCTCGTCTTTTATATCTAAACATACAGTTATCTAATACATGAACTAAATAAAAATATGTGTAACTGTTGGGAGTAGTAGGTCATTTACCCCAGCATTAAACCAGCCACTAGAGGGCAACATCACTCACTCACTCTTACATAGCTCAGTCACCCACTATCAATACATTACAACACTGCTTTATGGATGCTTTTCTTTTAGAATCTAGGTGATATAATGATTGTTTGTTTGTTTTTGGTCCTGTCTTTTGCTTTCCTGGTTCCATCTGAAGCAACTGTGGGAAATGTAAGGGAAAGAAGATTAGCATAGACAAGGCTTTAGAGAAATGAGCTGTTTTTTTCAGTGCTGATATTCCTGCCCCAAGCCCTACCAAAAAACAATAAATCACAGAGCAAAAAATCACACTTACATTTAACTACTGGCTCTTAATGGCTCATTGGCAGCATTTTAAACACTCCTGGATATCACAAAGCATTTGACCTTAAGCAGAAATGGTTAGATTCAACCTTGACATTTTATCATAATAAAACAATTAAGGTGGGTGTTGCACATTAAATATTATTTCATTTCCTAACCAGAATCCATAATGCAATCCCAGTTTGGCATGCTGTATCTCCTGACTTTAGGTCTCTGATAAAAATGTTTAATATTTTAGGACCAACAACAGATCCCTGTAGAACCCCACTAGAAACACACCCTCTCAAAGAAGATTCCCCATATCAGTTAGTCATCTTTTAATCCATTAATGTGTGTGTGCCATGTTAATTTCATATCTTGTTAGTTGTTTAACCAAAATATTGTGTGGTTCAAGTCTACAGAAGTCTAAGTATATTATATCAACATTCATCAGAGGGGTAGCCGTGTTAGTCTGGATCTGTAAAAGCAGCAAAGAATCCTGTGGCACCTTATAGACTAACAGACATATGGGAGCATGAGCTTTCGTGGGTGCATGCATCCGACGAAGTGGGTATTCACCCACGAAAACTCATGCTCCTATATGTCTGTTAGTCTATAAGGTGCCACAGGACTCTTTGTTGCTATATCAACATTATTACTTTTATCAACAAAACTTGTAATCTCATCCAAAAAAAGCTATCAAGCTAGTTTAACAGGATCTGTTTCCATAAACCCATATTCATTGACATTAATTGTATTATTCCCCTTTAATTCTTTATTAATCAAGTGCTATATTAACTGCTCCCTTATCTTGCCCCGGTACTGATGTCAGGCCAACAGGCCTATAATTTCCTGGGTTGTCCCTTTTGCCCTTTTAAAAAATTGGCACAACATTAGCTTTCTTCCAGTTTTCTAGAATTTCCCCAGTGTTCCAAGTGTTATTGAAAAGTAATGAGGTCCAGTGAGCTCCCCAGTCAGCTCTTTTAAAACTCTTGGATACAAGTTATCTGGACCTGCTGATTTTAAAATGTTTAACTTTAGTAGATGCTGTTTAACAACCTCCTGACATACTAGTGGAATGGAAAGAATTTTATCATAACGACAAGACTTTTTTTCCCCAAATACAGAACAGAAATATGTATTGAACACTTCTGCTTTTGAGGGATTATTATTGACAATTCTACCATTTCCATCTAGTAATGGACTAATACCGTTGTCAGGATTCTTTTAGTTCGTAATATAATTTTAAAAACGCTATTATTATTATTATTATTTATTATTATTTTTAAATCTGCTGGCCCTAGATTTCTTATTCTATGCCTGTTGCTTGCTTTCTGAGTTTTCTACAGTTCCTAAATACTGTTTATATTTATTACTATCAACTTCCCCCTTTCTTCCACGTGTTTTTATTTTTATTTTTATTTATTATAGCTTCCTTCATTCCCCCTCTAAATCAGGTTGTTTTTTTAACCAATATAGACTTCTTCCTCGACTGTGGCATTTTGGGAATCTAGCAAAGCGTTCTTAAACAATTTTTCTGATTAAATTCTTCCTCCCAGCTGATTTGGCTGATAATTGATTTCAGCTTTGTGAATCTGACCCCTTTAAATCACCAAGTATATATATATTACTGCTCTGGACTTTATTCTGTTTGCACATTATAAATGTGATCAAGGTATGATCATTGCACCTAAGCTATCATTAATTTTTAGTTCTGTGATCAGTTCCTCTTTATCTGTCAAGAGCAGGTCTAACATAGAATTCCCTTGAGCTAATTCCAACACTCTTTGAGTTACAAAACTGTCATCTATGCCTGCCTAGTGCTCCGGGGCTGGGGCTGCAGGCGCATCACCCGCCCGGCACACTGGGGCTGGGGATGCACAGGGGGGCCAGCTGCCACAGGTAGAGGGGTGCTCTGGACTCTGGTGGGGAACAGGGGGCAGAGTGGGAGGGGCCAGGGTCTAGCCTCCCCCCACCATGTGTTCACCTGCCGCCCATGCATCAAGGTCACCAAAGGTATGTCTACATTACGGGATTATTCCGATTTTACATAAACCAGTTTTGTAAAACAGATAGTATAAAGTCGAGTGCACGCGGCCACACTAAGCACATTAGTTCAGCGGTGTGCGTCCATGGTCCGAGGCTAGTGTCGATTTCTGGAGTGTTGCACTGTGGGTATCTATTCCGTAGCTATCCCATAGTTGCCGCAGTCTCCCCCGCCCCTTGGAATTCTGGGTTGAGATCCCAGTGCCTGATGGGGCAAAAATCATTGTCGCGGGTGGTTCTGGGTAAATGTCATCAGTCCTATTTCCTTGCTCAGGGAAAGCAACAGCAGACAATCATTTCTCGCCCTTTTCGCCCTGGTTTGCTCTGGCGAGCTGCATGACAACCATGGAGCCGCATTCAGTTTTTCTTTTACTGTCACGTTGTTACTTGGATGCCGCTGACAGAGACGATACATGCGCACTACACAGCAGCATTTCATTTGCCTTTGCATGACATGCAGAGGACGGTTATCAGTTGTTCCTATACCGTGCTGCTGTGCCATTTGAGATGACGGTTATCTGTGCGTTCTGTACTGTCTGCTGCGTGTCATGCGTGGGCCCCTGGCTGAGGTTGGCTGGGAGGCGCAAGACAAAGACTGGTGACTTCCCCAAGTCTAATCCTCTCCTTATTATGGTATCTAAAATAGAGTCAGTCTGCCATAGAATATTGCGGCAGATTACAGAGAACCAGAGAGCACAGCTGCTCCGTTGTCAAAGATCCCACAGAAATGATGAGCTGACATGCGCATTCCGGGGGGGTGCCCTGCAAACAATCCCCAGCCTGTTGCTTTCCCTCACTCCACCCAACCCTCCTAGGTGCTACTCGTGGAGTGTCCCCCCATTATGTAGTCATGAACGTAATAAGAGACTGCAGGAAAGAAGACAACATGACTTTTCAGTGAGATAAAATGGAGGGGGAGCAGCCCATACTGCTATTAGTCCAGGCAGGATGTTAAGCGGGTGCGCGGGAGAGAGAGTCCCAGCATCCCCTGCTATGATAGTTCCGAGCCGAGATTACAGATACTTTTCTTTTACACGGAAGGGAGGGGGCTGATGGAGCTCAGCCCCAGTTGCCAATGATGAAGATGGTTAACAGCCATTCTGTACCATCTACTGGGAATGACGGAGTCATTCCTATTTTACCCAGGTGCCCCCACCGCCATCACCTGAGGCGCCAGAGCACTCAGCAGATAGCAAGCATATGCACCATCTGCCACCAGGGAGAAGAGAAGCGGATACTTCTCTTTACTGCCGACAGCAATCGCATCTACCAGCAGCATTATCGTAGACATAGGGTGACACTGAAAATAGCAGTAAACGATTTTTTCCCTTTTCTTCACGGAGCGGGAGGGATAAATTGATGAGATAGACCCTGACCATCCCGGACAAATGTTTGACCTACAGGCGATTGGGAGCTCAGCCCAAGAATGCAAATGCTTTTCAGAGACTGCTGGAGACTGTGGGATAGCTGGAGTCCTACAGTACTCCCTCCCTCCTCCATGAACCTCCCTTTGATTCTTTGGCTTCCATTATGCTGTCACACAGCACGATGTGTAGCCTGGAGATTTTTTTCAAGACGCTTGGCATTTCGTCTTCTGTAACGGAGCTGTGATAGAACAGATTTGTCTCCCCATACAGCGGTCAGATCTATATCTCCGTACGTGATCTTCTCTCATTTACCTGGCCGCTGCATCCGAGTTCAGATCGCCGTCCAGAGCGGTCACAGTGGTGCACTGTGGGATACCGCCTGGAGGCCAATACCGTCGATTTGTGGCCACACTAACCCTAATCCGGTATGGTAAAACCAATTTTAGCGCTACTTCTCTCGTTGGGGAGGAGAACAGAAACCGATTTAAAGAGCCCTTTATATCAACATAAAGGGCCTCATTGTGTGGATGGGTGCAGTGTTAAATCGGTTTAATGCTGCTAAAATCGGTTTAAACGCGTAGTGTAGACCAGGCCCAAGAAGCAATTCTGGTAGCTCCTTCTCTTTAACACATTTTTATACACAAAGGAAAGGACTGGGACCTTCATGTTTCCTTTATCTTCGTTGCTGGGCTGGTTAGAAAAGAGATGAAAACTGATGATAGTGAGGGTTAAACAGAAAGGGAGCCTAGGAGAGAAGTGTGGGCTAAAGGTCTGTGTATACTCTAGGCACAAGTACATTGTGAGAAGAGGACTGACAGCCCAGGGAGTCCCGAGTTTGGATCCCAGACCTGATACTGAATCCCTCTCTGGTCTTGAGCAAGTCACTGTTATCCCCATCAGTAAAAGAGAATCATATTACACAGAGGTCCTGGGAGGATTTGTTAATGTGAAAGCAGTATAAAGTCGAATCATACCATGTTATTATTTATTATTATTTAAATTACCCTAATGTCTAAGAGGCCTAGTCATGGATCGGAACCCCAGTGTGAGGTGCTGTGCAAAGACAGAACACATGACAACTCTACAAACACTTGCATAAAAGAATAATTATCAAAGTTCAATGTATAATTTCTTGAAACACCCTTAGTCCTGACCCAGAATACAAAGGGTCTGGTCCCCTTGGAATGGAATCTACAAGGACTGCCTCTGCTTCAGTGACTCCAAAATCCTGGTCTCAACCTGGGGGTCTTTCTGCTAGAGAAAATTTTCTTGCACTTGGAAGAAAGGGGGGTTCCAGTGCTCTCAAATGGGAGACTGATCTGGCACAGTTCCCACTGTATGGTTTGCCCAGGATAGAAGATAAAACATCGTACCATTTCCAGTCCATCTGGACAGCTACATACAATTTCTTGCCTGGCAGACTATATTGAGTCATTTATTCTCTAATACTGTTCTGTGCCTGAAGAAGTCCAATACTTGTTATGATGATAACATGCTGGCTTTTTTTTTTAATACCGCAGTGATGTCTCTTCTAATGCTTGTCAAAGCTCAAAAAATAAACATCTCTATTTTCTGAGTTGCTCCATGATTCCACTGCTTGTTTATACTGCCTTATGTTATCTCTGTATGACTCAGAGGAAAATCAGCTTCTGTGATGGTTAATAAAGAGCAGGGAGAATTGGCTCCAGTAACTCATGTATGTGTTTGGAGTTTTTTTCTTCTTTGGATGATTTATTTTATGGCTCTCACTACACTGTTTACAGAAAGTTCAATGGCTCAGCACAAAGTCATTTGCAAAGGAACTGAGATGAAATCAAAACAAATATGTTGGTTAATTTCCCATAGGAAAGGGAACTCTTTGTGTAGTCTCCATATCGCCCTGACTCTCCACCCATGGACTGTAGCAGCTTAAATAAAGCAAAAAAGGGAAAGAGATCTTTTTCCAGAGCAGGGCTGGAGATTAAGATTAATCTGGATCTGAGGGCCCAGGTGGTAGGGGATGGGGAGGGGACTGAAGAAGGGGCAGTTATTCTCAAAAAGGTTTTGTTCTGAATTTTGGTATCACTAAGGAGGACACAGGCACAGACAAATTCAGGGTTAATCATGAATAATAAAATCCATTAACCTGGTACAGCACTTTCCAACTGGGACTCTCAAAGCCTTTCACAAACATTAATAATGAATGCATCCTCCCATCCTCCCACGTATCATTATCCCCATTTCACAAATGGGAGAACTGAGGCACAAGCAAACTAAGTGATTTGCCTGGGGTCAAATGGTAAATCTGTAGAAGATGCAGCAATAGAAACCAGGGCCCAGATTATCTACCCTGACCAAACTGCACTTGGAGCAGGATGGAGTGAATGAGCTAAGATGGCTTTATGCAATCTTTGTGCTCCCCAGTGCTGGGACTGGTTGGGAGCTGATAAGGCACCGGTATAAATTAGTGCAGTACGAGGGCTACTGTAATTGATCCTCAACTGCCAACAATCCTGTCAGGGTTCCCCCACACACACACATTCTGAACTCTGGGATACAGACATGGGCACCCGCATGAAAGACCCCCAATGCTTATTTCTACCAGTTTAGGTTAAAAACTTCCCAAGGCACAAATTCTCCCTTGTACCTTGGATTAGGTAATGCTGCCACCACCAAGTGATTAGACAAAACTCAGGGAAAGGACCACTTGGAGTTCCTACTCCCTCTAGTATCCCCCCAAGCTCTATATCCCCTTTCCTGGGAGGCTAGAGAATAAATAAGATGAGCACAGACCAAACTTGGGGGTTTTTAGGACTCTGAAAAAAAAACAATCAGATTCTTAAAAAGCAGAACTTTATTAGAAAGAAAAAAGGTAAAAAAAGCACCTCTGTAAAATTAGAATGGAAGATAATCTCACAGGGCAATCAGATTCAAAACACAGAGGATTTCCCTCTGGGCAAAACTTTAAAGTTACAAAAAGAAAAGTAGGAATACACCTCCCCCTCAGCACAGAGAAAATCACAAGCCAAAATAAAAGTAAGCTAACACATTCCCTTGCTGGTACTTACTAATTCTAATGGAACTGGATTCCTTGCTTTTTGGATCAGTCTCCGGCAAGCACACAGGACAGACAGACAAAGAAACAGACAAACAAAGCCACTCTCCCCACGAGATTTGAAAATATCTTGTCCTCTTATTGGTCTTTCTGGTCAGGTGCCAGCTAGGTTACCTGAGCTTCTTAACCCTTTATAGGTAAAAGGATTTTGTGCCTCTGGCCGGGAGGGATTTTATAGTACTGTATACAGGAAGGTTGTTACCCTTCCCTTTATATTTATGACAAACCCCAAGGCAGCCAGGAATTGCTAGGGGAAGGGGATGAGGACGCCTTAGTCATACTTCTTTCCTCCCAAAATGTTGAGTAGGCAATATCTCACCTGACAATAGTGCCTGTATCCCCTGACTCCAGGTCCTGAGCTTTACCTTCTAGACCCACCTCTGGTTGCTTAATACTGCATTGTGTAGCATCCAGGCAGAGGCTTCATAGTCCAAGGGACTAATAGTTGTTCTGGATCAATTACACCGAACAGTAACTGAAATGCATTACAGTTCTCAGAGGAAACACCTACATTTCATTTTGATTTTAAATAGATTTTGGTCCAATAAGACTGCTATAATAAATGCCTATTGACAATAAAAATGCTGTGGCATTTTCGATACAGTGCACACTGCACAGTGCTAACCCTTTGATGAGTGCTTTAATAATGAATTTCAGTCATATGCAATAACTGCCTTTTGCATCTGACTATTTACATGTATTAAAAGGATGCTAGGTAAATAAAATCGTAATCAATGGGGCATTTGTTGAATATTAATGGCCGGGTTACTAAGGCTTAGAAATTTGGGAAGAATCAAAGTAAACTGTAGAGTGAGCAGCAGGAAACATTCCCAGTGTTGCCAACCCCAAGCAGTCAGAAATCATGAGTCAAGCCCTTTAAAATAATGACATTTTTAAAAATAAATAAATTCAAAGTTCTTTTGATTTGCCTTTATTTGGTGTCAGTGCATGTTTTCAAGCTTTCCTCTGTACCCAGAAGGGCAAGAAACCTCTCTCTTCTTCTTTATGACAGCTGAGCTCTTCAAGCAATTTGCTGATTCTGATGGCTGGTACTTCAAAAAAAAATATTAAATATCACAAAAACCGTGATTAGGGCCCTACCAAATTCACAGTTCATTTTGGTCAATTTCATGGTCATAGGATTTTTAAAATTGTAAATTTCATTATTTCCGCTATTTAAAGCTGAAATTTCACAGTATTGTAATTGTAGGGGTCCTGACCCAAAAAGAAGTTGTGGGGAGGGTCACAAGGTTATTATAGGGGGGTTAAGGTACTGCCACCCTTACTTCTGCACTGCTGCTGGCGGGGCGCTGTCTTCAGAGGTGGGTGCCTGGCTAGCAGCTGCAGCCCTTCGGCCACCAGCCACCATTCTCCAGCCACCCAGCTCTGAAGGCAGCACAGAAGTGAGGGTGGCAATACTGTGGGCCCCCTAAATTAACCTTGCAACCCCCCGCAACTCTCTTTTGGGTCAGGACCCCCAATTTGAGAAATGCTGGTCTCCCTTGATAAATCTGTATAGCATATAGTAAAAATCCACAAAAGACCAGATTTCACAGTCCGTGAAGCATTTTTCATGGCCATGAATTTGGTAGAGCCCTAATCACGATGAAATCAAGAGAGCTGGCAACATTTTCAACATTGGTGTTGTGACGGGTTTGGTCACAGAAACTCCCTTAAGACTGTCACTATATGTGTTGGAATACCACTGAGAACAAACCCACCTGCCAGAGAAGGTTTCCCTCCACTCTCGTCTTACTGAGCTAGACACTCCAGTCAGCTATAGCACAGACCAAGAAGTTGGGTCATGCCCCCTGCAGTTCACAAAAACTAAGATCCACTTAGTCCAGAGGTTTCTCAGTTAATGGGTATTTTCCCAGCACCCAGTATTCAGTCTTTCTGGAAGCCTAAACCCCAAATGAATTTGTTTTACTCTGTATAAAGCTTATACAGGATAAACTCATAAATTTTCCACCTTCTATAGCGCTGATAGAGAGATACCCACAGCTCTTTGCTCCCCCAAGAATTAATTACTTACTCTGGGTTAATTAATAAGCAAAAGTGGTTTTATTAAGTATAAAAAGTAGGATTTAAGTGGTTCCAAGTAATAACAGACGGAACAAAGTAAGTTACCAAGCAAAATAGAACAAAACACGCAAGTCTAAGCCTAATACGGCAAGAAACTGAATACAGGTAAATCTCACCCTCAGAGATGTTCCAATAAGCTTCTTTCACAGACTAGACTCCTTCCTCATCTGGGCCCAATCCTTTTCAGACCAACCTTGTGTTTTATGGCCCGGGACCAGCAATCACTCACACCCCCATAGTTACAGTCCTTTGTTCCAGTTTCTTTCAGGCATCTCTTTGGAGGGGAGAGGCCATCTCTTGAGCCAGCTGAAGACAAAAATGAGGGGCTTCCAGGGCCTTTTATATTCTCTATCTTCTGGGCGGAAACCCCATTTTTCTTCTGCGCAAAATCACAGCAACAAGATGATGTTTGTAGCCATCTGGACAAGTCACATGTCCATAAATGATTCAGGTTTTGCAGGCCGACATCATTCATTCCCAGGACAGCTCAGATGTGGATTGGCATCCCCCAAAGCCCATTATCAGCTAAGTGTTTCTGGATCGGGCACTTACTCAGAATAGTCCTTTCTCAAAAAGCTTATCAAGTGCTTCGCTGATGCTACTTAGAAACAAACTCATTGAGATACAAGCACATAGCCAATAGTCATAACTTCAAATACAAAAACAATACACATAGACAGACAGCATATTCGTAACCAGCAAACTACAACCTTTCCATACACACCTTACTTGACCTCCTTTGTACAAGATTTGGTGCAACTACAGGACCTTGGTTGCACCAACGATCTATATCAGGGGTCAGCAATCTTTCAGAAGTACTGTGCCAAGTCTTCATTTATTCACTCTAATTTAAGGTTTCGCGTGCCAGTAATACATTTTAACGTTTTTAGAAGGTCTCTTTCTATAAGTCTATAATATATAACTCAGCTATTGTCGTATGTAAAGTAAATAAGGTTTTTAAAATATTTAAGAAGCTTTATTTAAGATTAAATTAAAATGCAGAGCCCCCTGGACCAGTGGCCAGGACCCGGGCAGTGTGAGTGCTGCCTTTGGCACGCGTGCCATAGGTTGCCTACCCCTGATCTATATGGTCACAGTTCATGTCAATAATGTCACAGGTTTCTACTAGACTAAAATGAGGAAGGTGGAAACCCCAACACTGGAATCATTCTGGTTCTCAGTTGTAGCAGAGGACAGAACAAGGAGTAATGGTCTCAAGTTGCAGTGGGGGAGGTTTAGGTTGGATATTAAGAAAAACTTTTTCATTGGGAGGGTGACGAAGCACTGGAATGGGTTACCTAGGGAGGTGGTGGAATCTCCTTCCTTAGAGGTTTTTAAGGTCAGGCTTGCCAAAGCCCTGGCTGTGATGATTTAGTTGGGAATTGGTCCTGCTTTGAGCAAGGGATTGGTCTAGATGACCTCCTGAGGTCCCTTCCAACTCTGATATTCTATGATTCTATGATTTAAGATTGGACAGATAAAGCACTGGAGAATGTAGCATAGGGAACAATCCTGCACTGCAGCGGGAGGAGGGGAATGACTGAGATGTGACCTAATAGGTCTTGTCATCTCTAATTTCTAAAGTGGGGAAACAGAAGTTCCTTTACGATTCATGCAGGGGGAATCTGCTACTCATAGGCAGAAAAGACTGGTGTCAGATGCCACCACAGCACTGTCTTTCATCTCCTATCCCTTCACCCCAATCTCATGAAAAGTCAGGGAATCTTCAATAGGGAGGAGAAAAATCATAGGTGGAAAGACAAGGGTAAGAGACCAATACATTACGCTGTGCCTTTCCTGTCCATTCCTGCAAGCTTTTCTGTGGGTGCGGATGTTGTGCCTCTGGAAAGAATCTGTGACCGATACTCCCTTAATGCCTGCTGGCAAGGGGGTTACAAGGGTATCTTGATTCTGGTCTGTACATTCTGGTTTACCAAAGAATGTCTTGTGAAGTCTTAATTTAAAGCCAGGGTCACACTGATCGATATTGCAGTGAAATGTATGTACAGATACTATGTAAGGGGATACTTATACTGAAAATATGTTCTTAGAGTCTGTATCAATGTATGAGTCTTCTGCAGAGGTGACAATTCAGGTTTTCTATCAGACAAAAGATGTTTATTTGCCTGTCTCTCTGTCGCGATGTAAATTAAGCATTGTAAGCTAACATCAAGGCTGCCTGTTTACACACAAGGTCAGGTGTTAACAAAGAGATGGGAAGTCAACAAGGAAGCAGTACACAGGGAAAAACAAGCCACTGATGATTATCCTGTGTCTGAGGATGGCCAATGAACTCTGTGGGTATATGTAGGGGGCAGAGAAGATATCTCCTCATCCTGCACCAAGGAAGTAAATAGGCAGTGCGTTTGCATTCATGAAAACAGGATCTCAGCCAACCTTGGTTGAAATCACTGAAGAAAACTTTGGGTGAGGTAAAGTTTCTTTAGGTGGGCGATTAACCTGATAGTTTAGTCTCTAGAAAGTGTGTTATGACTTTGTTTTGTATGTAACCATTTATTTCCAATAGCCTAACTCGCTATCTCCTGACTCTTTGATAATGAATTTATTTTTATTACCACTATAAATATATCTCAGTGCTATCATGTTAAGCAAAGTGCTGGTCCTGAGTGGAATCTTGCAATCTGGTGTATATGCTGTTCCTTTGAGAATGACAGACCCAGTATTTTCTCTGAGTAGCCAGTGTCTAAGACTGAACATTTCTGGGGAAAGCTTCAAAGGGACTTGGGGACTGGCATGCAGCTATTGTTAACCTGCAAGGCAAGTAAGGGCGGGCATAGCCTAGAGGATAGTGCCTGAGTGATTACAAGGCTGGTGGTATTAAGAAGCTGACATCCAGCTAAGCACAAGTAAGTCTCCCTCATGCTGAAAATAGGGGTTAGTAGGGAGGCTCACACTCCTGGGTACACTGAGAAGTGTCACAGAAATTGAATGTGCCTCTTTTCCACAAAACAGAGCAGCAATATGAAGGGTTTGAAAGTTATGCATTGCTGTTTAAGCCAGTCCTTTTCTGTTTCAGTTAGAAACAACCAAACAGCTGACTTTTCACTAGCACAGCTGGTGTTTTTACCTTAAGATTAATTAGAAAATTTTACCAGCAATACAGAAGCTGCACTTTTTTTAGCATTTACTGAAAAGTTTCAGATTTATCCTGGGTATATTTTTGCAGGTTAGGAGAAAACAAAAAGTGCTGGCACAATTTTATTTTGTTTTAAAAAATGGACATTCTATTTTTAGTCTGGCCTCATTTTTCTAGTCTAGTCTAGCCTAAATAGGTTCTTACACAGGGATCCTCACAGTGGTAACTGAGTGCCTAGCAAGAACATCTAAATAAAGCATGTATTTTTAACGGTGAGAATGATTAACCATTGGTGCCCTTACCAAGGGATGTTGTAGACTCTTCATCACTTGCAGTCTTTAAATCAATAGGAAATGTCTTTCTCAAAGATATATTCTACAGTCACAAGTTATAAGCCCTGATACAAGAGTGAGTGGATGTGTTATCTATGAGATCAGATTGGAATATCATAATGGTCCTTTATGACATTAAAATCTATAAATCTTGGGATGTTTAAAGGTGAATGAATCAAGATCAGCCTATTCATGTCTATTTGTTTAGGTATCTAGCCAGTCTTGATACTTTCTCTGTTTCAGTAACAGAGTGAGATGGCCATTTCAAGAGTGAATCCAGATATTGGTTGGGGTTAGGTGGCCAAAATGGTGGGACAAGTGATCAACCTGGACTATATATAGAAGAAACCTAGGGGTTCATTATCAGGGAGGAGTTCTGGGTAAAGACAGTGTCAGGGAATGGCTTTCTAGGCCGGTATACAGCCTGGCAGGAAAGCCACGGAAGGTAAAAGAGAAACTAATCATAGAAATGTAGACCTGGAAGGGACCTCAAGAAGTAATCAAATCCAGTCACCTACACTGAGGCGGGACCAAATAAACCTAGGCCATGCTTGACAGGTGTTTGTCCAACCTATTCTTAAAACCCCCCAGTGATGGGGATTCCACAACCTGCCTTGCAGGCCTATTCCAGAATTTAACTATCCTTATGGTTAGAAAGTTTTTCCTAATATCTAACCTAACTCCCCCTTGCAGCAGATTAAGCCCATTACTTCTTGTCCTACCTTCAGTGGATATGGAGAACAATTAATCACAGTCTTCTTTTTAACAGCCCTTCACATATTGGAAGACTGTTATCAAGTCCCCCCTCAGCCTTCTATTCACAAGACTAAACATGCCCAGTTTTTTTAACCTTTCCCCATAGGTCAGGTTTTTTAAACCTTTATTTGTTTTTGTTGCCCTCTTCTGGACTCTCGTCATTTTGCCCACATGTTTCCTAAAGTGTGGTGCCCGGAATTAGCCACAGTACTGACCCAGGCTGAGGCCTCTACAGTGCCAAGTACAGCAGGAGAATTATCTCCCATGTCTTACATAAGGCACTCCTGTTAACACACTCCAGAATGAGATTAGCCTTTTTCACAACTACATCACATTATTGACTTATATTCAATTTGTGATCTGTGATAACCCCCAGATCCTTTTCAGCAGTACCACCACCTAGCCAGTTATTCCCCATTTTGTAGTTGTGCATTTGATTTTTCCATCCCAAGTGAAGTACTTTGCACTTGTTTTCATTGAATTTCACCTGGCTGATTTCAGACCAATTGTCCAATTTGTCAAGGTAGATTTGAATTCTAATCCTGTCCTCCAAAATGCCTGCAACCTCTCCCATCCTGGTGACATCTGCAAATGTTATATGCATACTCTCCATTTCATTATCCAAGTCATTAATGAAAATATTGAATATTGACTATTACTAGACCCAGGTACTAACACTATTCTGTGTCTACACTACAGAAACTATAGTGGCACAGCTAGCTCACCACAGCTGTGCTGGCATAACCCCGTAGTGTAGACATAGCCCACACCAATAGAAGGGTTTTTTCTGTCAGTATCAGAACACGACCTCCCTGAATGCCCGTAGCTATGATGACAGAAGCATTCTTCCATCTATACTAATGTCACTATAGCGCTATAATTTTTAAGTGTAGACCAAGCCTGAGACCTGATGTGATGTGTTGTTTCTTCTAAGGGATCTGGGGAGGACAGGATGGGACTGTGCAAAATTCCTAGAGATAGGCCTAAACAGGAAGTGATCTAGAGAAATGAAATAGAGTTGGAATGAAGTGGTCCAATCAGTACTCACAACAGCATTCCTGGATCAGAACCCAGAGTAAAGAAAGGACCTGCGTTCTCCTACTGTGCCACTGGAAGGTGGTGGTGGAGAAATCCTTGAGCTACAGTAATAGCACCAGAACAGGGTGATCTTACAACCCTGCTGTGTGACATAACAAGAGGGCTAAGATATCTCAATGTTAGCAAAGTTCAGAAAACTTCTTCATAAAAGCACCACAATAGCCTGTAAGTCTGGCAAAGCTGATTGGAGAAGGGAAACTGATGCAACAATACCAGCACCCATTGCACTCCCATATGTATGGGTCTATCCCTATAGCTTCTGGAGCTTTAAAGGGGGCTGGATTAAGGCCTCAAGGTGACGGTAAATACCATCTTCTGCCAGGATGCTACTTCAGGCTGGAACTTGCCTGAGCCAATATGGGGACTAAGCATTTCAGCAGCACTAGTAAGGCCTGATCCCCTGCAGGGAAGCTGCAGCTGGATACCCATTATCAGCTTTAGCTGATATAACATGGGGAGTCTTTCCAGGAAGTGTCAGAATTCAAAGATGCTGATAGCAGAGGAGGTCACTGCCTTGATCCTGAAGAGTATCACAGTCTTCCCTGCTAAACAAAGAGATGGGAGAAAAGAGACCTCTGTTAAATCCATGAGCACTTTGAACCTGTTGATTGGCATAAGACTTGCATGTGATAAATCCACATTCTGTTCCTGTACTTTGCTGGCCTTCGTTGCTCAGCAAAGATTGTTATTGAAGTCCAGAAAGAGAAATTTTAAAAAGAGCATACGCAAGCTGAACAGGAAAAATAAAGCATCCGTTTGCTTCCTCACTAGGAGCACAATCTTGAGCCCATTGAAGTCATTTAGAGTTTGGCCTTTGACTTCAATAGCAACTGAACCAAGCCACATGTGCGAGATCCTGCAGTCTCTATTCTGTTCTTATTGTCAGCTAATGTCAAAGGGCTGAACCAGTGCCCTCTGCAATGACTTCTCCCCAGTGTCAGTATGAAGCCACAGTGTTCCACAAAACCCCCATCTCCTTGTAACAATGCTGCATACCATGGGTTCAGAAGTCCCAGAATGTATGTCCTAGACTTTCTGAGCCAAATTCTCCCATCCAGCTGAAATGCATTCAATGCAGGAAGCACGGGAGGGAGGATGTCATGGTATAATTCCCAAATCTGAACCTTATCGTCCAAAATATGGGTACCAGCATGAATCCTCTAAGCTTTATTACCAGCTTAGATCCTGTAGTGCTGCCACCAATCAGGACTTAGGGTAGAGCACCTGATAAGCTCTGGTCTCCCCCAAAAACCTTCCCTGGGGACCCCAAGACTCAGATTCCTTGAGTCTCACAACAAAGGGGAATAAACCATTTCCCTTCCCCCTCCTTTCTTCCTCCCAGATTCTCCCCGCCCTGGGTACACTAGGAGAGATAGACAGATTCAAGCTCCGTGAATCTAACACAAAGAGATAAACGCAGAGAGCAGGTTTTCCCTCCCCCCTGTCTTCTTCCTCCCACAAATTCCCTGGTGAGTGCAGACTCCCTTCCCTGGAGTCTTACCCAAGATAACCAAAAGATCAATTAGATTCTAAAAAAGAGGAAAACTTTAATAAAAGAAGGAAAAACATAAAAATTGTCTCTGTAATCAAGATGAAATATTACAGGGTCTTTTAGCTTATAGACAATAGAAAGAAAGTTTTCTCCAGCAGAAATACAATTTAAGATACTTCCAGCAAATACACATCTGCAAATAAAGAAAAACAATTTAAAAGACTATAACTGCCTTTTTACTTCCTCTTATCTATTCAGAATAGTGAGTCTGTAGCAGGGAGATTGGCAGAAACCTGGCTGCACCTCTAGTCCTGTCCAGGACCCAGAGAGAACAAAGCCAAACCCCAAAACCACAAACAAAGGCTTCCCTCCCTTGAGATTTGAAAGTATCTTGTTTCCTGATTGGTCCTCTGGTCAGGTGTCATTTGTTAACCCTTTCCAGGTGAAAGAGACATTAACCCTTAGCTATCTGTTTATGACAGAGGGCAAAAGTTGCTTTAATTTATCTTTGCACTTTGTGGTATTTCAGGCCCGGCCAGTAGCCAACTCCACTCCCCAATGTAAGATAGAGCAGCCCAGAGACACTCTAACTGATGTTCATGCTGCTCATAGCAATGTCTGCAAAGTAATAACAAGACCTTTACATTGCACTGATCACGGTTTCAGAATATTAAACATCTTGCAAATTAAGCAGAAATTCAGCTTGGCTGGTGGCTGTCCAACCTGGTAGCAAGTGTCTTGTTTTTAAATACTCCAGCTTGTGGTGTTTGCAAATTGGCCAACAGGCTAACTCACCAAAACCCTAGATTATTGTTTTTGTCAGGTGGTGTAGGACAATAGCTAAGCATTTTTCCAGGTGCTGTCGTACCATATCCCAGCTATTGCTTTAAGGGATTCAGTCAAGTTATGGCCATTTAACTAATTGCAAGAGATATGCTGTAAATAGAATGAGTGTCTTGAATACCTTCAAGTTTATTTCACTCTGAAAACAGCATAATTCATCCCCATAGAAGCACAGATTTTCATTTAAAAGGGATCCAAGTAAAAATCTAGTGTCTATAGGGGATGAAATTTAATTTACAGCCCTGAATCTCTTTCCACTGGGTTTTTTTCAAAGCTCATTACAGGAAACAGAGAGGCTATTCTGTGTCATTACTGGAATAAAAATTTTCAGTCTGCCATTGAATAAGAGGCTGCTAGTCAATGTAATGGCACTGTGCACATCAGGAACTGCGCATTGTAGCAATCACCTGCCATAAATTACACACCTGGTATTCACTGTTCAGTGTATATGGATTCAAAGATCAAATTTTAGTGCAAAGCAGCAGCCAGTGATAAGGGTTCAGTGTTGGAGAAGAATGATTCCTGAATTCATGACTAGCAAGGTGAGCGATTATACTGTGTATTATAGTAGATAGGAATCATTATTGTCAGCAGCCTGGAAGGTAACTCCGTCTCATTATTTCAGTGAGTCCACGTGGCATATGATGAAGCCATTGTACGAATACTCTTATTTCTAATGGCTACAACTGGATGTGACATATTGCTGTTAGAACAGGTCAATCTCATGAAACTGTGTGCTATTCTTAATACACATTGACAGCTTCTTCCACTGTGCCTTGTATTTCTTTAGTGCCTTTCATCCAAGGACCCTGAAAACAAGAATTAAGTAATTATCCTTCACAACACCCCTGTGAGATACAACAGGTCTGGTCAGATCTGCTTTCCCTATGGATACACTGCTGCACAGTAAGATTAACAGGCAAATCCAGCCTCCTCTTCCACAGCTGCCGAAGGCCCCTGTGTAGCTGAACCAGGAAGGTGACTGTGGAGTGTGCAGCACAGACCCTCCTCCATACGCTAACATGGGGAGGGAGGAGGTGAGACATGGGGCTAACCAACAATTGCTCCTTCTGTCTCTACACTGGGGGAAGCATAGGTGCTGGAACTAGGGATGCTGGTGGTACTGCCGCACCCTCTGGCTTGAAGTGGTTTCCATCACATATAGGGTTTATATGTGATTCAATGGCTCTCAGAACCCCCACTATACACACTGTTCCAGCACTCCTGGGGAAGGAAGGGAAAGAGGATTTTAAGTGCTATATAGCAGCTTCAGTCTTTTGCTTATGTAGACATTGCAGAGCAATGCTATGACCTCTGGGGGGAGCTAACACAACATCATATACTGAATTCTCAGAACTGCGGGGAGATGATTAGTTGTTAGAAAACCAATATCGTTTTAATCCAGATTAACAAAAAATAGAATGAAAACATTTCTCTTCATATTACATACTGTTATCATATAAATGTAAGTCCTAAAACCAGTTGACTGTCTCCTTTGAAGATGAACCCACACTATATAAACAGAAGATGTTGCTTTCTGCAAACACTATATCTAGAGCCCTGAGTGAATACAAAATTTGTATCCACATCTGATCTTCAATCCACAAACATTGTCTGTGGGTACAAAGCAGATATCTGCAGATTTGCAGGCTCTAGATCATAGGTGCTGAAACTAGCGGTGCTGGAGGTGCTGCTGCACTGTACGCTCTGGCTTGAAGTGGTTTCCATCATATACGTGGTTTACAATTTGGTTCACTGGCTCTCAGCATCTCCACTATAAACATTGTTCCAGCATCCCTGCTCTAGATATAAAATTTGGATCTGCATTCTTCTGCAATGCACAAACATGGTCCATGGACATCCACATCACTAAGGATCACTCTAGATCTGGTAAAATGAAGCTCTGGTATTAGGTCTTCAAAGTAAACACTTTGAGCTTCCCTAAGGAGTTGTGAGGTTTGAATTTAAAGGTGAAATGCAAAAAGGAACAAAATAAGCTTGTGCTTTGCTTACCTTATGATGCATAAATGAAGTCTGTAAATTGTTTGTTTCTTTGGGGGGGGTTGTTTGTTTATTTTGTTGTTTTTTCCAACAACAAAGCAGGGGAGAACATGGAGTTGTCTTCGTCTTTCCATTCAAAATCCAGGTCTTGTTTAATCAGAACTCTATAGTGACTGAAGAACTAGTGACAATGTGACATCCCAAGAGTCCAGGAAAAGCTGAGCAGCAAGGGACTTCTGATTTTGTTTTTGGATTGTCACATTGATGCCAATGACTAAAACTAAGCTTAGAAATCAGAACATAAACAGAAAAAATACTTTAAAAAAATGCCCTTTCCCGATCTTCATGTATCATAAATAAAACTAGAAGGGGGGAAATTCCAATATAAAGAAAAAAATTCTTTGCAGGCTACCTTTAATTCTTTCAGCTACAGGAAATTCCACTCTGCCCCACAAGGTGGAAACCTTCATTACAGTTTGCCCAAATAAAATAATATCTGAGTCCACAGACTTGTAAAACTTTGTTTTAGTTTAAATGAAAATACTGAAAGAACTGACTAGCCAAAGTAAATAACATGACATTTAATAGACTTATGGTTTTTAATACATCTATTCAAGGTCCAAAATGATCCTTTCTACAGACGCTGGAAGGAAGAAGCAATTGTATCATGCAAAAAGTAGTGTAAATAATAATACAGAACAGGCTGAGCAGTGAAATTAGATCAAATTCTGTTAAATCTTCTCTTCCTGTTAAACTAGTGCAGAAGCTCAGCACTTAAAAATATCTTATTTTTATTTGATCTGTTTATAAAGGCCCTGTTTCTAAAGGTCCTGATCCAGCCATGAGCCCAATGTGGGCACAAGGATGACTTCACATGAGTGGGACAGTATCCAGAGATAATCTGGCCACAGTGATTTCATTGCAAGAGTGAGGTTAAAGTCCATATCTTTTTGTGTCCTTTTACGTAATTTTTACATAAATTGTTCCACTATTCTTTTTTTCTTGAAGAACCAATAAATTCCCACAGCCCAGTATTTATGAGTGATAACAAACCAGTATGTGAATTCCTGCACTCCTCAGCTAATTTACCCCCACAAAAGCTGTGGATACAGCCCACTGGGCATAAGCAACTCACCAATAACAAACCAGTGTGTGCACAGGATTGAGGAGGAAAAGAAATCCTGTAAGAGAACAAATGTCAGAGTTATGATAAGTGATGGGTTAAGCAATGGGTTTAATTATATAGGAATGGCTTGACTGACTAAACTGCAATAGATGGATTTAAGTGATGCACAACCTAATACAACTTCACTGTCATGCACATTTTCCTGCTAGAGAAAATTTTGACTGAGTTGAATTTCATCCCATTAGTCTTGGTGGTTTTCCCCAATAATTTCTTTTCATCCTTAGCATTTATAGTCTTCAAATAATAGCACTGGGCAAACATTTGACAGTTTCTAAAAGCCACGCCCCCAGTTCATAGAGAGATCAGGGCAAGGAATAAAATTGGCAGAGAAACAAAACACTGATCCACAGGTGATATCTGCATTGATCTGTGGGCGTCGGTACTGAGAATGGGGGTTTCTGAGGGGAGAAGAGAGATGGGTGATAGATATCACAGAGAGGGAAATACAGGATCATACAAGATGATCCGTGGGGGTGTGAACCTCTGGTACCGACAGAGCCTCAATGAGTTCATTAGTGCTGGGGGTTCTGCCTGAGCAGATTAATCTGCAAGATCAGACAAAGCAAAGGATCTGCATGAACCCGACTAAATTTGCCATGCGCCTACCATGATTTCTGCTTGCGCGAGGTATCCCTTTTCTGCCTTTGTTCTTCAGGGTGTGTGGCGGGGAAGAGGCAACTGTGCCGCCTTGTGCTTGGAGAGCGCCTAGCGCTAAATGTAATCTAAGCAATTAATGCCATTAATAAATAAAGGGCGATAACGAGCGGGAACTGAGGGGGTGTGTTTAGAAGGCAGGAGGGGGACCAGAACTGCACAACTGATACAGTAACATCCATCGGGTATAAAATAGTGATTTATTCAAACCACTGGCACCCCCTCCACACTGCTACCAACGTGCGTTAAGGGATGAAGTGCTAAGAATGGGACCTGAAGCAAAATCCATCCAGCTGCCCCTGAACGTGGCTGGATTGAATCTGAACTTGCCCCCACATTTTGCAAGTGTCCCCCCAGCCCCCATCTATCCCGTAAACTAAATCAGATCCGGTGCCTTACTCCGCCCCGCTCCCCAGCCTTTGGGGCGTCTGAAATTTAAGCCTCAGTTTAGCAGCTTGACCCCAACTCTCTCCCATGCTCAAAGGTGCAGCATCCATTCCTCGGTGCTTCCCGAGGAGGGCAGGGGCGTGTGGCTGGGGGGGGGGGGGACCGTGTTGGTGATCTGCAGAGAGGTGCCGGTCTCCTCCCTTCGCGGCGGTAGATGCTACCGCTACCAGTGGCCGCGGTGGCTCAGCGCTCTGTGTGGCTGGCCGGGATCCCCTCTTCCCTGGTGTGCCCCCTGCGGGCAACTCCACCCCAAGCGTGGGCCCACCGAGCTCAGGCATCGCCGCTTTAAGCGGAGGACCACGCTGGGCGCCGGGGAGGGTCCCCCGCGGCCCCCCTCGCTTCCCCACGTGGTCTCGGTCGGTGCCTGTGAATTTCAATCGCTGGAGGGTCGCTCTTGGTGCAGACACCGGCGAAGCTGCTGGTCCGGGAGCTGAGATCTCGACACCCCCTAGCCGGCCCCGAGGCTACCACCTCCGCCCGCCCAGCAGCAGCGTCTCAGCCCGGGGCTGGAGGGTCCCGGCGTCCCGCGCGGCGATGAATGAGCCGCGCCAGGAGCCGGGGAGCGGCTCGGCTGCACCGGCGCCAGGTCCCGGAGCAGCGGAGTGAAGCGGCGGCGGCGGGAGGATGAAGCTGCCGGGCCGGGCCGGGCTGGGCTCCCTGGCCGCGCTCTGGCTCCTGGTGCTGGGCTCGCTGCTGGGGCTCTGGATCGGCTTGAAGCGGCCGCGGGAGCAGGAACGGCGCTTCCCAGCGGGCACAGCCGGCCGGGGGCTGCCACAGGAACAGCGGGGCTGGGAGCGCTGCGGCCCCGGAGCTGCGGCTCCCGCCCGCCGCCCTCCGGGGCAGGGCGAGTCCCGCGGCGCCCAGAAAACTTTCCGAGCGCTGCTCACGCTGCCGGCAGCCGGGGACAGGGGCGAGCCCCTGGAGGGGCCGGAGGAGCCTGCACAGAGCTCGCAGCCGGAGCCCCGGCAGAGACAGAACTTGGAGCCTGGTTCCAGGGAGCCGCTGGCCCGGGAGGCGCCCGTGGACCCTGCCTCCCTAGTGCAAGGGGGCATCTTCTGGAGCCGAGCGCTGGAGCAGCAGGTGCCCCCGGGCTTCGACCCCCAGCAGGCGGCCTTGTGGTTGGAGACAGCCCGGGCTGCTCGCGTCGCCTCCCTGGAGCGGGGTGGGTGCGGCCGCAGCTCCAACCGGCTGGCTCGGCTGTCGGACGGGAGTCGCGCCTGCGTCCGCTACGGCATCAACCAGGAGCAGATCCAGGGCGAGGCGCTCTCCTACCGGCTGGCCCAGCTGCTGGGCATCCAGCAGCGCCTGCCGCCCATGGCCCTGGCCCTGGTGGAAGCCCGCGGCAGGCAGTGGGGGCAGGTGCGGGACGAGCTGCGGGGCTCGCACTGGGCCGAGGGGGCGGTGGTCAGCCTCACCCAGTGGGTGGACAACTTGACCGACGTGGTGGCTCCCGCTCCCTGGAGATCCGAGGCGGGGTCGGGCAGGAGACTGCAGCCTCTGGCCGCTGGGGAACTGGGCGGCCTCACCCAGTCCCAGCTGGTGGAGCTGGTGCAGTGGACCGACCTGATCCTCTTTGACTATCTGACGGCCAACTTTGACCGGCTGGTCAGCAACCTCTTCAGCCTGCAGTGGGACCCCAGGGTGATGCACCGGGCCACCAGCAACCTACATAGGGCACCCAATGGGGGCCTCGTCTTCATAGATAACGAGGCGGGCCTGGTGCACGGCTACAGGCTTCTCTCCATGTGGGACAAGTATAACGAGCCCTTGCTCCGCTCCGTGTGCATCTTCCGGGAGGCCACTGCTCAGCGGGTGCGGGACCTGCACCGCCTGCAGAACGCAGCCTCGGAGCTGCTGAGACTCTACCGGACTCACGAACCTCTTTCCGGCCGGCTGGGCTTCCTGTCCGAGCAGCAGGCGCAGCTGCTGCAGGGCAGGATAGACTTTGTCTACAAGCACATTTTGCACTGCAAAGCCATGGCCACTTCACTGTGATCAGTTTGTCTCTACTGTCCTGTATTTATGTTACCCGAGAGTGAAAAGTGGGTTTTCCCCACTAACCTTTTTGCAGTTGTAACATGTTCTGGGACTTCCTAAATAGGAGACTAAAATCATTCATTCAGGAACTAGTTTCCTCAAGGGAAGGAGGAGTAAGGTAGTGGGTTTAGTACAGGACTGGGACTTCCTGGTGGCTGCGGTGTAAAGGGCCCAGCTTCCTCATCTCTGGCTGCTGGGGTCTTTTTAATGGTCCGTTTAGTTGAGCGCTTAAAGGACCAGTCCTGTGAGACGCTGGAGTCCCCTCTGCTCTTTTTTGACCTCACAGGGAGTCGAATGTACTCAGCTACCTAGGAGAGTCACTGAAGTAGGATTGGGCCCTCTACATGGCTTTAGATGCCTCAATTTAATTTGAATATTCTTTGCCCCATTAATTACTGTTGTTGGCCTCTGGGAAGGGACCCTAAAACATCTGCTTCTGCTCACTGCATCTGTGAACCCCGGGTGATAATATTTACCTGCCTGCCTGGCAGGGCTTTTGTGAGGAGTAATTAGTTAATGTTTCTAAAGCGATCTGAAGATGAAAAGTGCTATCAGTACTATTAGATCTCTTTGTATTAGTTCCACACTGGGTCTCTTTCCAGAGTTTAAAAAAAACTTAAGTATTTCGCTTAACTCACTCAGTACAACTGTCCACTTGCAAGACAGTGTACAAAAACTATTGTCCTTACTGGACTGGGATCAATTACCTTTCTCCTAATGGAGGCAGGCAGGTAAACTTATGTATTTTGTTATGATCATTTATTTTAAAAAAACTAACATTCATAGACTAAGAACTGATTGCACAGAGCAGGAGCCCTTGACTAGCAAAACTGTCCCATCCATGGAGGCTCTTTTCCTATTGGTGTCTCTATCCAGAATGGATCTATTAACTGTTTGTTAATCTTGTCAATGAAAAGTATATAGACAGTCGATATTCCAGTGTTCGTCATCTTTGTTGTTGGAAGCATCTGGTTAACCTGATTCAGGTTATAAGTGTCTGTTATTTCTAATCATTTGGTTTGAATGCTAAAATAAATGACTAATGGGTGAAAAGAAATCATCCCAGGGTTTTAAATATTGTTATTGTACTAAGACTTTGGACACATTAGTCAAATTGGGGGAAAATCAGTTTCATGCACTTTACTTTGACTTTTTATTTTTATAGGAAGACTTTTATTTTACAAAGTCTGCCTTTTCTGTACATTATGTTTGTTCATAAGTTCTTCTGTAACATACAAAAGAAACTGATATTTCAGTAAAAGGGTGTTAATGTTTTACCTCTTTATTCCAAATACTTAGTTTGAATTTAAAAAGAACATTTACTCTTCAGGTTTTTTCCAAAGAGAAATACAGCCTGATTCACTAGCACTACTCCTGATTTATACTAGATTAAGAAAGAGAAGAATTGGGCCTTCCAACTTTCCTGTTCCTTCCTTTCCTAAAAGCAATTTACTTATTTTAGTGCAAGTTGGTATATGAACATTCTTATTTTGGAATAACAGTTCCTGGTACCAGCCTTAGTTAAACAGACTTTAGTGACTTTTATTCTGAAATGTGTTCACCCCCACTCTTCCTCTGAAATAACTAAATCAGTTTCTTGACATTAACTTGCTTAAGTCAGCGCAAGTACGATATAGACAACCTCATCATATGTTCAGATAGTGTGCCAACCTGTTACTGTAAGCTCAAGCACTGCTATAACAAAAGCATCCCGTGTGGTGTCAGTCCGTTATCAATAGGTAGTACCTTACACTAGCTCTCTATCCTTTCTGTATTGACTTTATTCATCCTGTATTCACAATTAGGGACTAACTCCAATCATAGCACCGAAAAGCTTGTCCAACCAACCATATAATTTAGAAAATTTCTATTGCATTGAGTGTCATAAGTTTCTTGGGATTGGGTGTACAAACTAAAAGAAAAATTATACAACTGTCAGTTGGGTTTTTTTGTTTGTTTGTTTTTACCAAAAAAACAACTTGTAACAGCATTACTGACACAATAATAGACAGTCAAGACACAAAATAAAGGCCAAAGTTAGGGTAGGAAATAAGAGAAATTAAACCTTCTCTTTAAACCCCCAATACAAACCATGATGCGATCAAACAGGAATACAACCTCTTCCACATCTGGACAGGCATCTCTTTGTTGATTCAAGCTGCAGTGTGTTGATTGGAAGCCAGATAAATAGGTGCTTTCACTGTTATTTGGAGCATTAAATTTCCCATGAATTCTGTGAGTACTGTGTACGTGCACATTTATACTGGGAGATAGGCTTTCATACCTGTTAATAATTTATGCAGGCTAACCCTCACAGCTAAACAGTTTTCTTTGACAGTTTATTCTTTTAATTTTTGTAAGGCAAGAAAACAGTTTTACAAACACACCAATAAACTTGGTAACCGTTACAATGTGTAGTGCTCTTTACCAAGTGTATTTTTTAAATCTTGCAGCTGCCCCAACAGCAGCTTCCACTCAATTGCTTTAACTGACAAGGCTCTTTATTTAACTTGTATTTATAGCTCTCAGCATTTATCTCTCAATACAATGCACAAAATCCCATGTGGTGTCCCTTTTCTATTTACATGACAATGTACAATTTAACTGTGTAATTCTTAATTCTTCTTTAGCGCTTTTTGTCAGCATTACTTTGTAGCTCACTCAGATGCAACGTTTCAGTTGTGTTCACCTAAATAATAAACTACTGTCATAAATTTTAAACCACAGTGAAAAGCGAACTGCTGTGCCACAAACATCTAAGGTTTCATTTCTGTTTAGTAAGTATTTCTGTAAGTATCAGCACAATTGCAGTTTTGACTGCTAATGGGCAATACATCTTCTTTGCAATGTCTTTAGAACCAGACCCTAGATAATTACACCTTTCAAGAAGAAAAATGATTTTCTATTTGATGATTGGTAATATATAGGTTGCATGTTAGAAGATGGGGATAGTTATAGGCTAATGATGCTAGAAATAAATCTGCAGGCAACTGGAAGAAATGAGCTTATTCAATGAGGATATAGAAAACCAGTTTGATTGGATTATGACACTTTACTGTGTGCTTTATGTGCTTCAGGAAACTACTAAGAGCCTCAATGCATTTGATTTGGCTGATCTGTCTCTGTGCTAGAAAAAGCTTTGAATTAGCATCAATTTAAGGAAGATTAAGACTATGTTTAACTCTTCTGTTCAGTTTCTTTAAGGCAGAATAGTCACTTGTAAATTCTTGGTCTGCTACATTCTTTGCATTCCTTCTCAGCTTTGTATGTTAGCTGATGTCTGACTATCTCTAATCAGAACAAAGAGGTGAACAACTTTTAAACTTTTTTTGCACCCAATTCCCTTCTAATTTACACCAATTTAGCTCCTTTTTCCCCCATGGAGTTACTCCTGATTTTCACCAGTGAGAGCAGTGACTCAGGCCGTTCCTGGTTTTGGTGTACAATGACCAGAAGACTTAACAACCAGGGAGTTTGAAATAATTTCTACGTGCAGCTAAATAATTATATGCCACTGGGGTTTCTGATTCTGATCATACACTGCTGTAGCTTAGAAACAGTTTAACTGGATGTCAGAGGAATCACACTCGTCGTGTAAATGAGTTTAGAATAAGGCCTGGGGATTTAGGCCTTAGTTCAGCAAAACACTTAAGCATGTACTTAACTTTAAGCATTTAGCAGTCCCATTGAAGTCAAATGTAACCACCTGCATGCTTATGGGTCCTTAATTGTCAATTGTTACATATAACTGGTAGGAAAAGACAGTTTGAAAATGGCTGTAGATTTCAGAATGTGAAACACACCCCCTTTAATCCCTTATCTCAGAACCCTCCTGTCTGATTATCTTCAGAATTTCTTCCCCCAAAGTCTCCTCTAACTGGGGTCTAAGAGCGTGCGTCTCCTGTCATATACAGTTTAACTCCATCAACATAAATGGAGTTACTCTCAATTTACACCAGTGTGAGTGGAGAATCCGGTCCTAGATTCTTTTCAGGCAGAGGTGGGGTTACTTGTGGACTTTAGGGTGAGGGTATTACAGCCAGACTTGTAAGGGAAAGTGAGTCATTGCTGAGCCCTCGCAGTGCAGTGAGCATCAGAATCTCATTGAATTTAATAGGCTGCCCACTGAGTGAACAGAGCTAGATTGAGATTAGGTGGACAAATGTGCCTGCCACCTCTAGAGTATATCCCTGGCACAGGAGCTGACAGAAATGGGCACAGCTCCTTTGTTCAAGGTCAGGTCATCACATTTGAAGATCATGCCAGTAACTTAGGCCCAGTGCTAAACACAGAGTTATGTTTTGTTTCGGTAGGTTACATCACACCCTTAATACCACTAGCATAGTTTTGTCGTTTATTTTCCTTTGAGGGTTTTTTACTATAATAGTATTTAGAATTTGCTCACTGCCATGCTGGGTGGTCACTAGCTTGGATGTGAGATCATATTAAGACTTAATCCCATCTTGTATGTTATTCCTGCTTTGTAACCACAGTATAAAATTTAACTGCTCCTTTAGAGTCATGCACTCTGGATTGAATGCTGCGAAGCTCTGGCAATAATAGCATAGACTTTATAATAAGCAGCTCCTGCTGAGGTCTGAATGACACAGGATTGCTGATGACCTATAAAACCTTTTTCCTTTGAGGTCACTAGTTTTAATGCAGCTCAGGGCTGTAACAACTAAGGTTTTGTCTATGCTGGGGATTTGTCCTGGTTACAGCCATCAACGACCAGCCACTGATGTAGCTGCACTGGTGGAAATCCCTACTAAAGAGAGGGAAACAATTTGTACTGGTGCAGCTTGCCCTGGTTTCAGGATGGGGTAAATTATACCAATTTGAAGCACAGCAGTAGCATATAGCAGTTTTCTTAGTCTATGCCAGGGTTTTGCCTCAGTGCAGCTATCCCAGTGGCTGAAATCCCAGTGTAGACAAAGCCTCAAAAGCTGTGACCTTGTGAATGGCCTTGTTGAAAGGAATTAGTGGTCTCAGTTTGGTTCCCAGTAGATATGTGTCCACATCACAAAACCTGCTGCTGCCAGTTGGAAAATGTGTGGCACTCTCAGCAGAGAGGGCAAGGAGTGAATGGATGATTGAACCTGACATCTCCCTCCCAGGCTGTAAAGGGTTACAAATATTTGGTCATTTCATTCTGGAGCATTTTACAACCCAGAAATGCCATTTTTCAGGAAACTTTCAAATGGGGCAACACCGGAATTCAACCTTTTGCATGTTTTGCTATCAACATTGATTTGTATTTTTCACTTGGCCAATAGATCTACATTGGAGGGAAAATAGACTCATTTTCATTTTTTGTCATTGTTGAGCAAAACATTTGGGCCACAGTGAATACGTGAAATGAAATGCAGACAACCAGGCACATCTCTACCCACTTTCTCTCCTGAAGTTGACCTCTCCATGTCAGAATTGAGACAGGTTGGCAGAGCACAGTGTGAAACTTGCATGCTGCTGCCCATGCTGCAGATAGAGAATGTCCTTCGAGAGCTTCTAGTGTTTAACTGCTGTTAAATTATCACATACGAAATAGGCCATTGTCATCAGAAGCTATTAGAACGCTACAAATTTCAGCTCTCTTTACCACTTAACTGTCTAGGAATGGGCTAAATCCCTTTTATATTTTGGTAAAAAGAATGCTCTGCTGCTTGTCTCCATTAGGTGCAAGATAGAGGATTTTTTTTAGAAGATGTGTCTTACTGCTTAGTACTCTGTCTGTTACACTGTGAGCAGGGAACATTGCCGAGTGCTGAGAGCATGGGTCTTAGGACACGGGAGATCCAGAATGTTAAACCTCAGCTTTGTTTCAGACTTCCTATGTGACCTGTTCTAGTTAGGTTTTTATACTGTGCCTGTCAGTGTAGTAGCTGACCCTGTGCATGTCACTTAACCTCTCTCAGCCACAGTTTTCCCATCTGTAAAATGAGGATTGTCATACTAAGATGTTGTGAGAATTAATTCATTAACATTTCCAAAGCACTTAGAGACCCTCAGATAGAAGGTGCTATACAAAGACAAAGCATTATTATCAATTGAATAATGTATTTTCACTTTAGAGTTTTAGAAGTTTTCCCCAAAGTGACAAACCTCTCCATCCGATCCAATGAAATAATCTCATTGTCACAATAGAGAGTATTCTGATCAAGCTCTGCTCCAGAATGGAGTCTGCTCTTCTGCAATGTGCAGCACTTCAGTGGGGCAGGACAGATAAGAAGGGTGTATATGCTCCAGCACTTAAAAGGAGCAGGAATAGATGTGGGATTGCATTGCAGCTGCAGCAAAAGGACCCAGCCCCTGGGCTGCTATGTGGAGCCAAGACATCCTAATGTTCAATTAATAGTGACTTTTGAGTTCCAGCAACACAGAAGACCATAACTGGGATCAACCAGAAGGCTGACATTTTATTTTATTAACTAGAGGTTTTATTAGATAGAAGTTAGATTTGAAATGATTCATTTTATTGCTTGTCTTTTTTAATCCCTTTGTCCCCCACCCCTATCCTCTAATTCAAAAGTGGCTGAGTGATTTTATCTCAAAATGTGCTCCATTTTAAACAAAACAAAAAGCCACCCTCTCAAAAAAGCCTATTGATTCCACTGCTGAGATCTTGCAAAATCCCCTGAAAGTGAGGACAGACAGGCACTTAGCTAAAGTGGTATTAACACACTAATAGCATTAATGTAGCACATAATAGAGAAAGGAGTGAATACATTTTACACTGGTATCTCAAATGTAGCACAAAAGAAATGTGGTTTATTTCTGCATATCTGTAAATTTCAGTTGTAGGAGTCATAATTTTTTAATGTGCCTGTCTTGCTAGCTTCCTCCTTGTTTCCGGCTGTGGGGGAAAGTGCATTAATAAACGATGTTTCAAAGCTGCCTGTGAGAATTTTTTCTTCTGTGTATGATTTTTTTGGAGTTGAGCTGGGAACCTATTCACTGTATTTGTTTAAATGACTGTAGTTAGTCAATTTCCCTCAGTTTGGCTGGGTCACCTTCACACTCCAAGAAGTTTTAAACAGCATTTGTTTTCTTCTGATAAGAGAAACTAATTGTTTCCTTTGATTTGTTAAAATTATACAGAATTTGCATGGGAGTCCAAGGTTTTTGTATTGTTGCAATGCAAAATCATGTGACATACATTATGGATGAATGTGGATTGATACAAATAGTTTTATTCTCCTTTCACACCAGTCGTACAGCAGAGTAACCATTCACATCAGTGAAGATATTCCTGATTTACAGCCATGTGAGATCAGAATCAGGCCCCACTATACTTGCAATTTGTCATATAAAAGTAGGCTAAATTCTGTTCTCATGAATTTGGCTGCAATTTGGAGCTAAAAGCTGCTGCTGACCATATCAATGGCAACCATTATTTATTACATGGTTTTATCCTGCTTGCTTTTAACAGTAACAAGGAGACTAACAGCAGTACTCCCTGCTCCTTCCTCCTCTTGCAAGCCTGCAGACTTCCAGGAGCCCAACTAAACAGAGAGTTACAAGAATCAGGACTGTAGAACATTTTATGAGCTGCTGTATTAAGGGATATTTCAGACTATACCAAAAAGCAAGGCAATCATCTGAAGGCTTGTAAAAACAGTTACCTGTGTAGAAATCGATCAAAAGTAGCAGGGGGGGAAATTTACACTGGGAAAGTCATGCAGGGGCCTAGCTATATTACTGCCAGGCTCATAAAAGAGGTTACTGGCTGGCATTCAGTTATTACCCTTCAGGAAATATACCACAGTGTGGAGGGGCACAGGAAATGACCTGGAGCCTGGTACAAACAACTAGTGGGATGCTGCCTCAATGCTGTAGACCCCTAAGGAATTCCACAGAAGAACGGTAATAAACAAGAAATCTGAGACTCAGAAATCAGAAATGGAAGAGTCCTACTGAATCATCTAATTCATCCCTCCATTTAGTCTCTGGTGAATGCAGAATTTGTTTTCCTACATGTATCAGAGGGGTAGCCGTGTTAGTCTGGATCTGTAAAAAGTGACAAAGAGTCCTGTGGCACCTTATTGACGAACAGATGTTTTGGAGCATAAACTTTCATGGGTGAATACTCACTTCGTCAGATGCATGTAGTATTCACCCACAAAAGCTTATGCTCCAAAACATCTGTTAGTTTATAAGGTGCCACAGGACTCTTTTCTTACAGTATATGCTCCAAGGTTATGCCCAGTGTAATCCCAAGTGATTCACATGATTGGGATTCCTCAGTTTCTCCTGGGAGACTATTCTACAGTCTAACAGACCTCATGGTTAGGAACATTTCTTCCTCTGATATTTACCCTCAGTCTTCCCTTAGAAAAGTTCTTTTTGGAGGATAGAAGGTTCTTAAATAGGAAGGACTAAGAAATAATTGATAGAACAAATCTACCGAGGAGGAGCTGGGTCATTTCAGTTGATGTGGTATCCTCAGGAGGAGAGGTGCTGTATAAATGTAGGAAATTATTACCTCAGACTGTAACAAAGGAGAATAGTTCCTTGCTGTATATTTACGTGTATGAACAGCAAACCTGAAAGACTTGACAGGTGTGATATGGATGAGAGCTTCCATTATGGATGTTCATTAGGTTCTTCAAGTGTCTGTCAGCTATTGAACAAAGGATGTCAACTGATGACTGACAGCTTTCACATCAGCTTGTGATTTATAGTGAGCTGCTGCTATGTTTGAAACTTTTAAAAGAATGACACTCCTGTTAGACATGAAAGGTTTAAGAGATGTTGCTAGTTACACCTCATGTTTTTAAAAAGCAAATTTCCTTCATTATGTTGCTAATAACACTTAGATTATTAAAACTGGAGATAGAATAAAAATGTAATTTATTGGTCAGCACACTGTCTATATAGTTAGTTTACTTTTTGTACTTCATTCAACTTATATAATGGAAATCAATGAAGCACTCTATATTTATAGTGCGTTCCTAATCTGCTTAATTTTCCAGTCCTCTTCTTCATTAGCAGGATGTTGCAGAATCTGGGCTGTCAATGTTATCCCTTGAAAATTAAACTGTTTCCGTTGAAATAAAAAAAAATCTCCATGGATGTCATTTTGTAAAATGATCTCTTTAGAAAACCTTTATTTTGATCTAAATGGACCCATCGATATATTTTTAAATCTATATTTTTCAAGCTCTCAGCTTGAGCTCCTTCATGCTGGAGGGAAGGTAGGGAAATGACTCACACTCAGACACTTATCTTCTGTGAAACTACTGTACATAGAAACAGAATACAACCATGTTTCTGCTAACAGGGCTTTTGATTATAAGTTCTGCAAGACATTTATAATGCTGTCCCTGATCATATAAAAGAGGCTCAGGCCAGGGATGGTATAAACACCAAAGTATATTTCTAATGGTTGACAAATGGGTAACATTGCTGCTCATAGGTCACCAACTGACATAAAATGTCAAAATTGAACTTGGATCAAAACAGCTGTGAGCACAAATGTTACTTAGAACGTCTTTCTTTGGCTCTGGATGAAAGCTGCTCAGAATCAACAACACCCAAACCCTTTTTTCCCTCACTTCAGTGTGACAATGGCTCCTTATTCAGACAGGAGTAAAACGGATGGTCAAGAAAACAGCAGGCTCCATGATAACTCTGCCAACGCACATGCAATATATCATCAGAGGGATGGTAGGTGGTGTAGAATTTTGAGATGGACTTTTCCTAAAGCATATTCTACAAACATATTATTACCCTGCAGGTTTGACTGACTAAAGCTGCTAGCAGCATACGATTCTTTTTCTGCATTCTGATAGTTGCACACAGATTTTATCCAAAATAAGTGGGAAATAAGGCTGACATTTTCCAGCAAGACTGGATGGCAGAAAACAAACTTTCTGTGTATTTACTTTATGAAGGTAGTTATTGACTTACACCAAAACTTTCACCTTTCTCCTTGTCAGTGTCACATTCCTCCGCACAGTGAAATTAACAACAGTTTTATACATCAAGGTAGTAGCATTTGTATCAGAGTGTTGTAGACCCATGCCAAAGGGTTTTCCCTCTTTGTCCTTTTTGGAAAAGCTATTTTCCATCAAGGCCCTTCCTTTTAGCTTTTTACTATTTCAGCTACTACTACTACTATTAATAATAATGCCCAGAGTGACCCCCTACACACACCCTAGATTTGTGTAGAATGAGGCCTCTGCTGTCTACATGGCACCCCACCACCACCCTTGGACTCTGTGGATGCCCTTCCACTGGGATTCCGTAATGCTGAGATTCTCTGAGACCGTATAGGTGAGGCTGGGAAGGGCAAGGATTAGATCATCCATCTCCATGATGCCATTCTCTGCTCAGATCCCAGATTACTTCATGGAAGTCTAAAGCGGCGTTCGTGCAGTTTGCAGCTACTTGATCTCCTGCTTGGTTGCCTCCATGGCTGCTAGTGAGAAGTGGCATGAGGACCTTGGGCAACAGCAGCCTGGATCTTACTGGAGCCATGCTGCCACTGGGGAATAGGTAGATGGAGATCATAGAATCACAGGATTGGAAGGGACCTCAAGAGGTCATCTAGTCCAGTTCCCTGCACTCATAGCAGGACTAAGTATTATCTATAGATTAGCCAAAACCTTCAACACACCTCACGAGAAAATGGCTGGCTAATGAGACAGACCTTCCAGTATGCCATAAAGGCCAAAAAACTTGGACTCTGTCAGTCCAGTTAAGGAAATGAACTCTAGAGGTAAGTGTCTCTTAAAGAAAATGCCCTATCCTCAGCTTCCAGACATTTTATCAGGAGACTGTTATTTCAAGTAACTCCGCTTATTTCAATTACGGGGATGGAACACTCTAATGAACTAAGTCTTTCAGTATCCTCTGAAACAGGTAAAAAGTATTATGTCCTTTTTGTTATGGGGAAACGGAGGCACAGAGCAGGTAAGTAACTTGCCCAAGGCCACAGCATGAGTTAGTAACAGATCTAGAAATAGAAACCAAGAGTTTGGACTCCTAGTCCCTTGCTCAAATCATTAAGCACACTACACCTCCCACAGCATGTAGACAACATTCATGCTCATCTACACTTTGCGACAGGTTCTCAGATGCCAACATTTTCAATACATATAAATGCATGCTGTAATTTAAACCTTTTTTAGGACAAGAACCTGTACTACATGCCCCCTTCTATTTGCTGCCCTGGGATAAGATGGCATGCCCACACAGAGACATGCTGCTCCAGAAATTCTCTCAGACACCACTTCTGATGATATATTGAAGATGACAAGTTATTTTATTATACATATGCAAATAGGTATTTACTTCACTGTTACTTTCCAATGTGATGGCATTTTAATGGTTCCCATAAGCTTCTTTCATTTACAGCAAATATCAGTATGCTCACAGTCATCAAGAGAATTTATTCTCAGGTAGGGGGAGTGTGCTCATAGAATGACTTTAAAAATGATCATGCTGCCTGATATGGATTATTCACAAAGTTTGTTAGCATTTCATTTTTCAGTTTGAATAATAGCACAATAAATATAGGTTTGTCAAATGGATTCCTTTACGCAACTAGATGTGACAGCATTCCCCAGTCTTGACTTTTAACATTTTATATGTTCACAAATCTTGCAGAAATTTGTGAAAAAAGGCAAATATAAGGAGAAGAGAGCAGCATCTATGTACAACTGTCAAGGACCTGTGATACAGTATGAATATATAATAAAGAATAAAAATGCTTATTAATAATATAGCACGTCAAAATCTTATCAATAGTAATATAAATGCGGTGATATTAACAATGTAATATTAAAGCTTTGCACTATTATAGGACCTTTCATGCATGGATCTTAAAGTGGTTCACAAACATGAATCAAGACCCTTGTAAGAAGTATATTATTGTCCTTATATTACAGATAGGAAAATCAAGGTACACTAGAGTTAACTAAAGACACACAGGAAGTCATTGGAAGGGTCAAAAACAATATATTTAAGTGAAGTGATGGATGTTTAAGCTAGAGTAACTTATACCTTCTTGTAGGCCCCTCCATGTAAGTTACACCAACGTTAGACTCCCTCAGGCTCACATCACTTATCAACAAACAATTCACAGCCCTTTACAAAGCTCTTCTGAATATGTCCCACTGTTATAACTTAGAGCTTGGCTACACTTGCAAGTTAGAGCACATTATAGAAGCCCCAGGTGCCCTAACTCCTGAGGTGTCCGCACTGGCAAGGCACATAGAGCGCCAGGACTCTACAGCTGGAGTGCTCCTGGTAATCTACCTCCACAAGAAGCATGAAGCTTGCTGTGCCCCGGCTGAAATGCCCGGGCATCAGTGTGGATGAGGTGTTGGATTACTGTCGTGTGACTGGCCTCTGGAAACGTCCCATAATCCCCTGAAGTCAAGTGGCCACTCTTCTTATTGTTTTGAACTCTGCAGCAGATATGCGGATTTCCCCTTTCAGAGCTGTTTCTGACACCCAGCATGCTTATCTGCTCCGGGACAAAGCAAACCATTAGTGCGGAATGCTGCTGTTGTGAGTGTGTGGGGGGGAGGGGGTCTGCTGCTGTCTGAACTTACAAGACAGCATGCTGACACACTCTCTGCCCTCCAAAACACAGTGTCTTTCCCCCGACATACACACAACGCACTCCCTGTCACACTCCACACACCCCCTGCATTTGAAAAGCATGTTGTAGCCACTTGCACGCTGAGATAGTCACCACAATGCACTGCTCTTTGTGGCATTGCAAGAGCTGCTAATGTGGCCATGCCAGTGGGGTTGCAGCTGACAGTGTAAACACACAAAAGCATTTTCCCTGCTGCGGTTTCCAAAGGCTGGTTTAACTCCCAGTGCTCTACATCTGCAAATGTAGCCAAGCCCTAAATCTACTGAATGTTAAAGTTGGTAAACAAATGATCAGATAGACAATGATGATTTCATGTTGGAGAATTATGCTTGTTTGGCCTGGAAGATTAAAAACAATTTCTATTGAAATTTGAAGTTGGTTAGTGGGTCTAGCCAAATTCAGCACCACATATACAGTGGTGCTGCTAGTAGGGGTCCAGAGGCTTGAAGTAGTTGTGGTTTCCAGGACTTCCATCAGCAGCACCCCCACTATAAAAATTGTTCTGGCACCCCTGCACATAGACACATATGTCTATATATTGAACAATGACAAAAGGAAGCACTGGCAAGATTCAGTGAAATGTAACCACTTGGCAAGACACATCCGAATGTAAGACCTGATTTTCCCCTCCCTTGCCCCTTTTGTAGTAATTTGCATCTGTGCAATGTTGGTGTAAAACTAGTCGGAATCAGAATGGTAGCATGTTAGTCCCACTTTGCACTCACTTTTTGTTGGTGCAAATAATAAACAAGGGGCAAGGCAGCAGAGAATCAGTCCTGTAATTTTTTAAATATGCATTGGATGCTATTAACTACATAATTTAATTAAGGTAAAATACTATGTCAGATTGATTATTTTAAAAGAAAATAAACCTTTATTAGCACATAAAAATAATGAAATTAGGTGAGACCTCTATATAGATCATTTGATAACAAATGCAATTTAATTGCAAGCGTCACCTATTACTGTTAATTATTCCACTACTCAGGAAGGAATAGGGGATCTAATTCTGATCTGACTCACCCCCAGTTTTACAGACTGGTTCTTCTGCTTTATACCAGTATAAGTCAGGGTAGCATCAGGTTTTGGAACTTAATAGCCCGGCACAAAGCTTTCCTGAGATTTGATCCTATATTCCTAAAATCAAATATTTTTCGTCTTTTTCCCCACTGCTGCTTTTTGAAAATATTTATTTTCTTTGTGGATAGCTCTCCGGTTAGGACTAAATGGCTCAGAAAGGCAGCTAAAGCAGCCAACAGCATTCAGATGCTCCTCACAGAGCCTCAAGTTTTGCTCTATCAACACTTTTCTTAAGTGCATTGCATTAAGAATTCTGTATGACATGTTTCCACCTCAAGGCAAAATCATCTTTTTTTTCTCTCTCTCTCTCTCGCTCTCTAACTTGAAACCTGAAGTCTTTTCACATCAAGTATTTAATTTTCCTTTGTTCGGGATAAAATGGTATGTAAAATATGTGTTGCCATGGATGCAAAATCCACAGAGCTTATTGATCCTCTTGCACAGGTAGATTTCAACCAGGTCATCTAGCATTATACATTATTAAGGCACGGATAGGGATGGGGCAAGGAGAAACAGCTTTTCAATTTTAAGTTCACTCTGCTTGAAGGCAATGTATTGAAATTAAAAAAAACACCACGTTTTATCTAAAAGGAGAGTTGGCTGGACTGGTTTTAAATGTGTTGAGCAACATTCCTTTGTCGGGATTTCATTTTTCTTCCTCCGTATATTATTCCTTCACGGATAAAGGTTGACAGCAGAACTCTTGTGTTTCCCAATGACTGAGTGGGATTGTTTGCTTTAAATAGGTTCCTAAATCAACTGCTTCTTTCTGACTCATTTTAAAACTGACATTTTTCCCACACTGAGCCCGAGGTGGAATCCATGTGAGACTTTGGGGTACATTATGGATCAATGTTCAATTGCTTCCTCTGCACCCCCTTCCAAAAATACATAGTCATGTTCTGTAAAAGCACCATAAACATGTGTTCATAACAACTCTAAGAAGCTTGTCAGGGAATCCCTCCTAGTACCCAATGACCCCCAGCTAAGCACTGTATGCAGGCATTGGTGGCACGTCAGGAGTCATACACTCATAAACATGTGAAGCGTGCACTTCCACCCCAGTGTTCTGTTCCAGAACATCCTTTTGTGACTCCCGATTAAGAGGGCCCGTGAAATAGCTTCTATATAAGTTTGGTATAGATAGCTGAATAGGAGAGAAAAAGTTCTGTCTTGCAGTTCCTCAGCGGGCCACAGGTTGGTTTGTTTGTTTTTTTCAGTCTGATCTTTTAATCAGCAACTTTGAGTAGTAGGGCTCACTAATTGTGTATCCTTAACTCTTATCGTTATGGCATTTGCCAGCTGCATTCTTAATAGATCCCTAGTAGTGGGTCTACAGTAGTAGGGTATTCAGCAGGGATACAACTGGCCTGAGCTTTGATTCTGGGGTCTGCTCTGTCTGATTTGCTTTGCTCCAGCAACCACTGACTGAGTGCACACAGCCTCATCAGGATTCCTTTTGTGTAGGGGGAACTGGTTGATGCAGGGCCATCAAAGTAGCTCTGCATCTCTCCTCTTGACCTTAGTGTAGAGGGTACTGTCTATTAAGTAAAGAGTGTGTAGCAGGGGCATCCGCACACCGCACAGCACCTGACTGTCAAAACGGCCCATTAGGGCTGTTGCTAATTGGGCATAAGAGCAGCCCTCAGGACAAGCCCCGGCCCCTGCCAGTCAGGGTAACACAAAAGTGGTGTAAAGTATCTCCAATAGTTCTCAGGGTAGCCAGGACTGTGAGACACCTTGTTACCTCCTGCTTATAGCATAAGGGAGTTCTGCTTGTACTTAGTTGGTTGTCGGCTTCCTAACATAGCCACTCTAGCACTCTCCTCTGGGCTATGCCAGCTCTTACTTTGCATTGCAGACTGATAATAGGTGCACTCCAGTCCTTGAGTCTTTTTGAAGCATTTCCCTGTGATATCCAGCCCATCACTGGCTATTCACAGAAATACTAGGTCTTGCTGTCCACAAAGAAAGTGTATGCACCAGATTGTTAGATTCAGCTCAGGACCAGTGCTTTGCTTAACACCATAGTACTGAGATATAATTATAATAAAAATAAGAATACGTTCATAGTCAAAGATTCATAATTCAAGTGATTGTGAGGAAGAATACTGGAAATTAATGGTTACATATAAAACAAAATCATAACACACATGCTAGAGACTGAACTTAACTATCAGAAAAACCTGTCTAGAGAAGTTTATATCAATAAAAGTCTTCTGAAGTATTTCCAACCAAGATTGGCTGAGATTTTCATGAATGTAAATGTGCTACCCATTTATTTCCTGGGTGCAGGAGGAGGGGGTGTCTTCTTTGCCTCCTACATATACCCCCAAAGTTCATTGTCCTTGTTTTTCCTAGGTGCTGCATATCTATTGATTTAACACGTCATTGTTAACATCTGACTTTGTACTTAAATGGGCATCCATTGTGTTAGCTTATAATGATTAATTTACATCCTGACAGAGAGAGAAACATTTCTTACCTCCTGTCTGGAGGACTAGATTTTCACCTCTGCCTTGATACAGACTTTAAAACTATATTTTCAATATATACATAACTCCGTACATAGTATTTGTGCATACATTTCACAATGATATTAGTGACTTGTGTGACCCTGGCTTTCATTTAAGACCTCACGTGACATTCTTTGGTGGACTAGAATGTACATACCAGAATCAGGATATTCTTGTAACTCCTTTGCCAGTTGACATTAAGGGGTTCTTGAGTCATAATAACATGTGCCAACTTTGCCCCCAACAAGTTCAAGAGCATTGACTCTATGCTGTCCACAGTTTAGGTGGACTGTAGAATCAGGGCTTGGGTGTCTGAAAGGGGTAACAGAGAGATACAGTTACTCCCAACTGAGGACATTCTTTAGAGGCACAATCCTGCTCCTTGGGAAGCCTCCCTCTCTCTCTCAGACTGAGATCTAGGATCTTCCTGAATTCTAATCTAACTGTGCTCACAGGTTTGATCTGTGGCCTTGGACAAGTCATTTAGCATGTCTGCCACAGGTTTTCCATCTGTAAATGGGACTAATTCTATTTAAGTACTGCATGTGAGAGCTGTGAGGTGTAACTAAAGTCTGTACAGTTCTATGGGGAAACTAAATATTAGTATTACATGACACAGTGTACATTCTATGTTTTGATGGCCACAAGTTGGGCATGCCCATATTACCTGCCAGTTGTGGCCTTTGGTACTTGGTATAACCCAAACAGCTCATAAGAACACTTTTCAATTCTAGAGAGAAACAGGCAGGAGATCTCTGGTACACATATATTTTAAAAAGTACTTTACAGAGTCCTTCTAAGTTAATTTAAACCTTATTTTGTAATATCCTTTGTATTTTTGTGGCTTCAGCTCCTTTCATTTCAGCAGTAGCACACTTGCATTAGAACATCAATTTGCCCATCATAATTACATTGGACTCTGGCCTCCATAGAGCTGCACTAAAATTGTTTCTTTTCATTTTGTCTAAAGAGTGTAATGTTGCCTCCATAGACTTGGACCAAAATTGGTTCATTTCTTTTCAAATGATCTCTTCCCAGTAGGTTGCATTATAATTTCTTGCACTCATTCCTTACTGCTAGATACACAAGCTTCAATCCAGCTCAGATGATAAATTAGATGGATTTTGGGGGAGAGCGAGTTCTCAGCTCAGCATCCTCTGTGATGGGATCCTCGGGGTGCAACCTGAGACTGTGGGACCACTGTACCCCCTGCACTCTCTCCCACAATGCATTGCTAGTGACAAGCAGCAAGCCCCTCCAGGCGCTGTGATCACTCAGCACAACCACATGTGGAGCCCCACACCCAGCTATATTACAAGATGAGCAGTGCAAATTTATTAATTGGTTCACCACTTCATCAATGGAAAGTGGATATACACCAGCCTTTGCAAACCTGAGCACATTTGCCACACACTTCAGGCAAACTCACTGGTAAAGATAAACAGTAAAGGAAATTTATTGACTACAAAACATAGATTTTAAGTGATAGTAAATGACAGGCAAAAAGTCAGAGTTAGTTACCAAAAGAAATAAAATATAAGCACACAGTCTAAACTCTCAACCCTAGTAGACTGGGCAACAACTAGACTAAGCAGTTTTTCTCACCCCACTGGATATTGCAGTCTTCTCTGTTGGAGTCTTCAGTCTTCTTCTCGGTGTCTTTGTTGCTTGCAGCATAGGTGGGGGCAGGAGAAAGGCAAAGCACGGGCCTGCTGTGTTCTGTTTTATACCTTCAGTCCCATGTGTTTGGGGAGCACAAGTCCAGGCATGTCTGGGGGGCATTGCTGAGTCTCCAGGCAAGGTTGAGCAATTCCCCTGGTGTGGTCTCACACAGATGAGTCATTGAATTGTAGCTCCCTTGCTGGACAATGGTTGTTGATGGATTGTCTGACACCCCACCTGGATATTTGTTACTTTCCTTGCTGTTACCTCTGAGGAGCCAATATCTGGCTGATTCTCCAACTTATAGCATGTTTTAGTAACCACCATACAACACAATTCTCATAACTTCATATGCATAATGATATATATATATGGATAGAGAAATGACTTTCAGCAGATGATAACCTTTCCCCGATACATATAAAGCATGCCTTGTAAGGTAAGATCACAATTATATAAAAATGAGGAAGGTGGGGAAGGTTTACAGGCTGCTCCCCCCAAGGTACAGAATGTCACTCCCTCTATATAAAAAAAGAGTAGGGCACATCAGAGGAACTTGATCAACAATTTGCTCAGTTAAGCATGTGGAACTACTGTACCTGCTCCAAAGGAACCTGGAACTAAATGAGCATGGTGCCTGAATAAGCTACTTATTCAAGAAGATTGATCTTTCCACTTTTGGGACGAAGAGGACATTAGGGATATATGCAGAAGGGATGTTAGCCATTGATTTCTTTGTTTCACACAACAGAACACTATTTTCCAATAGGGCTGTCAGACCCTGATTACTCACGAGGGCTACGGTAGCAGAAAACGGCATTCTTCTTTCTAACTGAATTGAGGCTTTAATAAAGCTATTGTATTTCATCACCAGCTTAAGAAACAGTAATGTAACACAATAAGAAAAAATCATTAATGCTCATTGAACATAGCACTCATCTCTAGCTTCTGCCACCCTACACGGAAGAGGAAAATTCTCTTTCTGTAACTGAAGTCTACGTAACTGTATATTTAATTTTTCACCTCCAGCACTTTTTCCAATAAACTGTGTGATGTTTGCTAATTTCCTCTTAAAACTCAAGGTAATGCACACATAAAAGGGCTGTTCTGCCTGTCAGCAGAAAAGTAATTGTCTGGGATGGTTCCTTGCAAATAAAAACTTGCTTCCTCTCAGTAAGATGGGTCTATTGGACCTGGGTCACCTTCCAGTTACTTCCCATGCCCACAATGGTCTAAAGTGGACCTTGTAGATATAAATTAACATTACATTTTATTCTAAAATCTCTGAAGAGCAGAGGCACCATGGTCACATATACTTTCCCTAGCCATGCCCCCAATATATCACCTACTACAGGGACTGTAAGGCATTCTGCCCCATCCAGGGATTATGCAGCAAGAATTCTTGGATAGTGAGTTAAGCTGGGTTTCCTCCTGTGGCATTAGGCAGAAGGGATGAGGTGCCTTAAAGTTCTTTGGACTAATGCCTTACTTTTCAAACTTTGTCCTCACCCACAACTATTTCACATATATACCTTCAAGTCAGTGGCACTGCTATGAGTACCTGCATGGCCCCACAGTATGCTAACATTTTTATGGCTGACTTAAAACAACGCTTCCCTAGCTCTCGTCCCCTAACGCCCCTACTCTACTTGTGCTACATTGATGATATCTTCATCTGCACTCATGGAAAAGAAGCTCTCGAAGAATTCCACCATGATTTTAACAATTTCCATCCCACCATCAACCTCAACCTAGACCAATCCACACAAGCAGTCCACTTCCTAGACATTACTGCACTACTAAGCGATGGTCACATAAATACCACCGTATATCTGAAACGTACTGACCGATATACTTACCTGATATATGCCATCATGTGCCAGCAATGCCCCTCTGCCATATACATTGGCCAAACTGGACAGTCTCTACACAAAAGAATAAATGAACACAAATCTGAAATCAGGAATCATAACATTCAAAAACCAGTTGGAGAACACTTCAACCTCTCTAACCACTCAGTGACAGACTTGAAGGTGACAATTTTACAACAAAAAAACTTCAAAAAATAGACTCCAAAGAGAGACTGCTGAACTTGAATTAATATGCAAATTAGGTACAATTAACTTAGGTTTGAACAGAGACT